>NC_031997.1:48340933-48384997 GCF_001879085.1 Nicotiana attenuata
AGACCGACACCGCCTACCATATAAAGCCTCATAAGGAGCCATCTGAATGCTCGACTTATAGCTGTTGTTGTAGGCAAACTCTGCTAAAGGCAAGAACTGATCCCACGAACCTCCAAAGTCAATCACACAAGCTCGAAGCATATCCTCCAAAATCTGAATAGTCCGCTCGGACTGCCCGTCCGTCTGGGGATGAAATATTGTGCTCAACTCAACCCGTGTGCCCAACTCTCGCTGAACTGCTCTCCAGAAGCGCGAGGTATACTGCGTACCCCGGTCCAAAATGATAGATGCCGGCACACCATGAAGGCGAACAATCTCCCGGATATAAATCTCAGCTAATCTCTCAGAAGAATAGGAGACTGCCACAGGAATGAAATGTGCTGACTTGGTCAGCCTATCAACAATAACCCATATCGCATCGAACTTTTTCCGAGTCAGCGGAAGTCCAGTAACAAAATCCATAGTAATCCGCTCCCACATCCACTCGGGAAGCTCAATTCTCTAGAATACACCACCAGGCCTCTGATGCTCGTACTTAACCTGCTGACAATTCAATCAACGAGTCACATATGCTACGATATCCTTCTTCATTCTACGCCACCAGTAATGCTGCCGCAAATCCTGATACATCTTCGCGGCGCCCGGATGAATAGAGTACCTGGAGCTATGGGCCTCCTCTAAAATAAACTCTCGAAGCCCATCCACGTTGGGCACACAAACTCGCCCCTGCAATCTCAAAACTCCATCCGCATCTAAGGTAACCTGCTTGGCACCTCCTCGCTGCACCGTGTCTCTAAGGACACACAAATGAGGATCATCAAACTGCCGATCACGGATACGCTCTAATAATGAAGAACGAGCGACCGTGCAAGCTAACACACGACTGGGCTCAGAAACATCCAGTCTCGCGAACTGATTGGCTAAAGCCTGAACATCCAAAGCAAGCGGCCTCTGACTGACCGGAATATAAGCGAGACTGCCCATACTGGCTGACTTCCTACTCAAAGCATCGGCCACTACGTTGGCCTTCCCCGGATGATAAAGAATGGTGACATCATAATCCTTCAACAACTCCAACCACCTTCTCTGCCTCAAATTCAACTCCTTTTGCTTGAACAAGTACTGAAGACTCTTGTGATCGGTGAACCCCTCACACGCCACACCATACAGATAATGCCTCCAAATCTTCAAGGCATGAACAATGGCTGCTAACTCCAAACCAAGAACCGGATAACTCTTCTCATGGATCTTCAACCGCCTCGAAGCATAGGCAATGACCTTGCCCTCCTGCATCAACACTACTCCAAGCCCAATAAGGGAAGCATCACAATAGACTGTATAGGGCCCTGAACCTGTGGGCAAAACCAACATCGGTGCCGTAGTCAGAGCTGTCTTGAAATTCTGAAAGCTCGCCTCACACTCATCCGACCATTTGAACTGGGCACCCTTCTGGGTCAATCTGGTCATCGGGGCTGCAATAGATGAAAACCCCTCCACGAACCGTCTGTAGTAGCCTGCCAACCCCAAGAAACTCCGAATCTCTATAGCTGATGCTGGTCTAGGCCAGCTCTTGACTGCCTCTATCTTCTTTGGGTCCACCTGAATACCCTCAGCTGATACAACATGACCCAAAAATGCAACTGAACCCAACCAGAATTCACACTTCGAGAACTTAGCATATAACTGACTATCCCTCAGAGTCTGAAGAACCACTCTAAGGTGCTGCTCGTGCTCCTCCTGGCTGCGGGAATATATCAATATATCATCAATGAACACTATCACGAATGAATCCAAATAAGGCCTGAACACTCGGTTCATCAAGTCCATGAAAGCTGCTGGGGCATTTGTCAACCCAAATGACATAACCAAGAACTCATAATGCCCATACCGAGTGCGGAAGGCTGTCTTAGGGACATCGGATGCCCTAATCCTCAACTGATGGTAACCAGATCGCAAGTTAATCTTGGAAAATACCCTGGCACCCTGAAGCTGGTCGAACAAATCATCAATCCTCGGCAGTGGATACTTATTCTTGACCGTTACCTTGTTCAATTGCCGGTAATCAATACACATTCTCATTGACCTATCCTTATTCTTGACAAATAACACCGGTGCACCCCAAGGTGAGACACTAGGCCTAATGAAACCCTTCTCAAGCAAATCCTGCAACTGTTCTTTTAACTCCTTCAACTCCGGCGGGGCCATACGATATGGCGGAATAGAAATGGGCTGAGTGCCCGGAGCCAGATCAATGCAGAAATCTATATCCTTGTCGGGTGGCATACCCGGCAGGTCTGAAGGAAAAACATCAGGGAAATCACGAACAACGGGCACAGAATCGATAGAGGGAACCTCAGCACTGGAATCCCGAACATAAGCTAAATAAGCCAAACACCCCTTCTCGACCATACGCCGAGCCTTCACATACGATATAACACTGCGGGTAGAATGACCTGGAGTCCCTCTCCACTATAAACGAGGCATACCCGGTAAAGCTAAGGTCACAGTCTTGGCATGGCAGTCCAAGATAGCGTGATAGGGTGATAACCAGTCCATCCCCAATATAATATCAAAGTCGAACATATCTAAAAGCAACAGATCTACACGAGTCTCCAGACCCCCAATCACCACAACACAAGAGCGATGGACTCGATCGACCACGATGGAATCACCCACCGGTGTAGACACATAAACAGGAATACCCAATGCATCACTAGGCATGATCAAATACGGGGAAAAATAGGATGACACATACGAATACGTAGACCCCGGATCAAACAACACTGAAGCATCTCTATCACAAACCAGAACCGTACCTGTAATAACCGCATCTGAAGCCTCTGCCTCGGGCCTAGCCTGAAGAGCATAACATCGGGGCTGGGCCCCACCACTCTGATCTACCTCTCTGGGACGGCCTGCTGCTGGCTGGCCTCCACCCCGGGCGGTCTGAGCTCCACCTCTATGACCTCTACCTCCACCTCTGGCACCTCTACCCCCACCTCTAGCTGGCTGGGCGGGCTGTGGGGCAGCTGGTGCCTGAACCATGGCACGAGAACCCTGGTGCTGAGAACTGCTCAGTGCTCGAGGGCAAAATCTGGCAATATGACCCGTGTCACCACGTGTAACAAGTCCTAAGCTGCTGAGTCTGCTGGCCCTGTTGACCTGAATGACCACCACGGAAACTCTGAAACGGCGGCACACTGATAAGAGCTGGCGGTGCACTGAATGGATGCTGATCAGAATGATGCCCACAGAAACCACGATCACCTGGGGCACCCTGAGAAACCTGGAGGGCTGACTGGAAAGACCTAGAAGGCTGACCCCTATCATAAGAATATCTGCCTCCAGATGAGGCACCACTGAATCGGCCTAACTGACGGGGTCTCTTGTCTGCTCTATGACCACCCCCTGTGGCAATACCATCTCGATCCTCCGAGCCACATTGGCCGCCTCCTGAAAAGTAATATCACTCCCCGCCTCTCTATCCATCTGGAGACGAATAAGCTGGATGGGTCCATCAATAAATTGTCTCACCCTCTCCCTCTCAGTGGGGAGTATGACAGTAGCATGGCGAGCCAACTCGATAAACCTGGTCTCGTACTGGGTGACTGACATGGATCCCCGATACAGACGCTCAAACTGCCTCTGATAGGCCTCACGCTGTGTGACAGGGAGAAACTTCTCCAGAAATGTATGCGTGAACTGCTCCCAGGTCAAGGCTGGAGACCCTGCTGGTCTAGCTAAACTGAAATCCTCCACCAAGTCTTAGAGGATCCAGATAGGCGAAATGCAGCAAAGTCAACTCCATTGGACTCAACAATACCCATGTTCCAAAGAACCTCGTGGCAGCTGTCCAAATAATCCTGAGGATCCTCGGTAGTGCACCGTTGAAAGTAGTAGTGAAGAGCTTGGTGAACCTATCCAATCTCCATAAGGCATCGGCAGACATAGCTGCCCCATCACCGGCCTGGGCTACCACACCCGGCTGAGCTGCTCCAACTGGCTGAACTGCTGGAGTCTGAATCGGGGGAACTCCCTGCTACGGAGTACGAGTAGCAGGAGTCTGGGCCCCTCCTCCAGCCTGAGAGACGGCTGGTGCTACAGGAAGCATACCTGCTCGGGTGATGCTCTCCATGAGGCCCACCAATCAGACTAAAGCATCCTAAAGAACTGGGGTAGCAATAAACCCCTCTGGGACCTGAGCTAGGCCCACCGGAACTGCTGGGGCTGGGGCCGGAACCTCCTCGTCAATGCCAACCTGAGGCTCCGCCACTGGTGCTGCTGCTCGGGGCTGAACTCCGCCCCTACCTCGGCCTCTAGCACGGCCTTGCCCTCTGCCCCTAACGGGAGCTGTCTGGGGCTTGGACTGCTGATCGGAGGATGAAGAACCACGTGTTCTCGCCATCTGCGAAAGAACAGAGTAGGAATTCAATTAGCATTGAGAAACCAAATCGCACGACAAGAAAGAACAAATGTCAAACTTTTCCTAACTCGGTAGCCTCTGGGGATAAATACAGACGTCTCCGTACCGATCCCTCAGACTCTACTAAGCTTGTCCGTGAGTTGTGAGACCTATGTAATCTAGAGCTCTGATACCAACTTGTCACGACCCGGATTTCCCACCCTCGGGAGTCGTGATGACGCCTACTAAAGAGAGCTACGCAAGCCAAATTCAATTACTTGTCCATTAATAACCTAATCCATTTAACAACTTACGAAATAATACAAAAGCAACGAAATTCAAAAATAAGCGGAAGTCTTAACATTTTATAAAACTGAATAAAACGCGGAAAGTTCAACAAAATCCTCTACCCAAGACTGGTGTCACTGTACTCACGAACTGCTAAGAATACTACATACAAACGTCTAAAAGAGAACATAAGTTGTCTGTCCCGATTACAATGAGATAACAGATAAAAATAAATGATAGAGGAGACGCCGGGCCTGCGGACGCCTGCAAGGCTACCTCGGGTCTCGCTGAAATGAAGCCTGCTCCCACACTACTGCTGCTACTGCTCGAAACCTAGATCTGTGTAAAATAGCACAGAGTGTAGTATCACCACAGCCGACCCCATGTGCTGGTAAGTGTCTGGCCTAACCCCGGCGAGGTAGTGACGAGGCTAGGACCAGACTCCAGATAAACCTGTGCAATTATGTATATACAGCGAAATCGAAATACAAGACAAGTAAAACAATATGGGAGGGGAAGCATGATGTGGGGAAATAACAGTTTCAAGTATAAATTGACTAATACAAAGGGAAGGCACAACACATACAACAATAAGGAACGGAGATCAACAAGTGCACGACATCACCCTTCGTGCTTTTACTCTCATCCTCACCAAGCAATAATATAAACAAACGTGCACGGCATCACCCTTCGTGCTTTTACTCTCATTCCTCACATGTAATCAATAGAATAGGCACGGAATGGCACGCCGTGCGGCACGGTATCACCCTTTCGTGCTTTACTCTCTTTTCCTCACAATAAGCAAATAATGCACGGCATCACCCTTCGTGCTTTACACTCTTTCCTCATAAGAAACAAACAATGCACGACATCACCCTTCGTTCTTTAACACTCTTCCTCACCCAATCAACAATCACAAACAAGGGCAAGGGAATAATAAAACAAGAATGGAAGTCCCGGCAAGGGTACACAAACAAACAAATAAAAACCCGACAAGGGTACAACATCAATAACCAACAACGTCCCGGCAAGGGAATAAATCATTAACTCTTCTCTTTCTTTCACTTTCATCTCAAAGTTCACATTATCACTTGAGCCAATGCTCCAAGGAGTTACTTATCTCATATACCTTCACAATTTGTATTTCAACCCGAGCCAATGCTCCAAGGAGTTCAAAGATCACAATTTCTTTCACAAGATCTTTATAACATATAGAAGTCATCAATTAAGCGTGGAAGGCATAACAACAACCAAACTATTCGCAAAATAAGGACTCACGGTCATGCTAGACACCAATGTATAGATACTCGTCACCATACCTATACATCTTACTCGACAATTAGCAAGTTACAATTAAGACTCAACTCCTATTCCCTCAAGCTAGGGTACAACCAAACACTTACCTCGATGCCTTGAACTCAACTCAAGCCTCAACTATGGCTTTACCCCATGATTCCACCTCCAATCCGCTCGAATCTAGCCACAAATTACTTGATTACTTTAATAAACACTAAATGAATCAATTTGAATGCATAAAAATGAATTTTCCAAAGTTTTTCCCAAAAATTCCAAAATCGGCCCGGGGCCCACATGGTCAAAACCCGAAGTTCGAAAAAACCCGGTTACCCATTCCCCCACGAACTCAAATATGTAATTTGTTTTGAAATCGGACCTCAAATTGAGGTCCAAATCCCCAATTTTTGAAAAACCTAGGTTCTACCCAAAACCCCCAATTTCACCCATGAAAATCTTTGATTTTAAGTTGAAAACATATTAAATGATGTTAAAGATTGAATGAAATGAGTATAAACCAACTTACAAATGATTTGGAAGAAGTCTTGTTCTTGGAAAATCGCCCAAAGAGGTTTGTGTTTTGAAATAATGTTAAAATGACTCAAAAATTCGGCTTAGTGTAAAATATGCAGGCCTCAGATGTGGGAAATGCGAAGGTGGGTTCGCATTTGCGAACCCTGCAGGTATGGGAAATGCGAGGTCTTTGTTCGCATTTGCGAACACTGGCCATTTGGGAGAGCATCGCATTTGCGAACTTCTAGTCGCATTTGCGAAGAATGGGCCTTCGCATTTGCGAGCCATTGGTCGCATTTGCGACCACAGCCCAGTGCCCCCTTCATCGCAATTGCGATGCCAGGCTCGCATTTGCGAGCTCGCAATTGCGAAAATTGCAGAACTGAAATGCCAGATTTTTCTTAAGTTCAAAAATGCACTCCGACACCTATCCAAAACTCACCCAAGCCCTCGGGGCTCCAAACCAAATATGCACACGACCTCAAAAATATCCTACGGACTTATCCGTGCGATCAAATCGCCAGAATAACATCAAAAACAATGAATCAAACCTCAAATCACAAGTTTTTCCTCAAACCTCATAAACTTTCAAATCTAGAGTTTTAAGTCCGAAACACGTCAAACGACGTTCGATTTCAACCAAACTT
This sequence comes from Nicotiana attenuata, assembly GCF_001879085.1. Taxonomy (NCBI): domain Eukaryota; kingdom Viridiplantae; phylum Streptophyta; class Magnoliopsida; order Solanales; family Solanaceae; genus Nicotiana; species Nicotiana attenuata. Next base: position 48,348,077 of record NC_031997.1, read on the forward strand.
TACAGAAAGCGCTTAAACCATATATAAGACTTGTACCGGGCGCCGAAACCAAAATACGGGCCCGATACCACAGTCTTTTAATCAAATTTCATTTTCATTTTCCTTAATCATTTCCAGAAAACAATTTCACACAAAAATTTATTTCTCAGGCTTGGGACCTCGGAATTCGATTCCGGGCATACGCCCAAGTCCCATATTTTCTTACGGACCCTCCGGGACCGTCAAATCACGGGTCCGGGTCCGTTTACCCAAAATATTGACCAAAGTCAAATTTATTCAATTTAATATCAAAACTTAGCATTTTTCTCACAAAATTCATGTTTAAGCTTTCCGGCTATGCGCCCGGACTGCGCACGCAAATCGAGGCAACCCCAAATGAGGTTTTCAAGGCCTCGGAAGCACGGAATGAATAAGAAAACAGGTGATGACCCCTTTGGATCGTCACAGGAGCTGCTGTGTTGTGCTCTATTCTTCCCATTTTTGTGTATTGCATGGCCTTTACAATGGGAAGGTGATGGGGATTGGTAGAGAGAACAGTTGACTTTATATTCTCAAATGGAGAGACAAGCCAGTAGCAGCATTGGTCACCAAAGACACTGATGAGTGCATTCTTTGGCATATAAGATTAGGACATCCATCAATAATGGCAATGAAGCATATTTCTACCTTGAAAATAAAGTAGTAGATAGTTTACAGCATAACTGTGAAGTATGCCCTTTAGCTAAGCAAAGTAGATTGAAATTTCCTCTCAGTAGCAGCAAGACTGAGTGTTGTTGGCCCATGTAAAGGTTAGTTTTGAAGACTGACAAAGGAACTCAGGATGAACCAGGTCCTTCCCTCAGGTGCACAAAAACGGGCAGATTCGAGCATGTGGGTTGCACGTGAAGGAGATAAGCTTAACTTGGTGTATTTAATATCTCCTGATCGAAAAGGTTGCATAACTGATAAGGAGAAGGACTCCTTAATCAAAGAGAACACTATCCAAGATAGGGAAGGAGTTAGAAGTTGAAATCAACTAGAACTCTTCCACCAAGGAAGAGTTGCATCAGAACTCTAGTTATTGCTTCATCTACTAACTCTATAAATTGCAGGATGTTCTCACATTGCAGGTGTAGCACAAAAACGCAGAAGTTAAACGTGAATTGGGAGCAAAATAGCAAGGCTTTTTGCAAGCAGTTCGTGTGTGATTCAAGTGTGCAAACTAGAAGCTACATGAACCAGATTGAAGAACCATCTCCATAAAGAGTTTTATGTATCTTTCTTTATTTCTAGTTCAATTGTAGTAGGTGTTTTATATTGTACCTTTCAGCTTATTTAGAAGCAATTGTATTAGGTACTTAGAGTTTTCAAGTTAGAGTTAACTTGAAGTTGTCGCAACAATTGAGGCTGTGTGCCACAACCGGATTAGAGTTAATCCTTAGGTTTACAAAGAGTTTTTATAAATGTTGTTTTGGCTCAGTGATTTTAGTAGAAGTTTGGAAAAATCCTACTGAGTAGTAGGTCGTGGTTTTTTCACCTTTTGAGCCAGGTGTTTTCCACGTAAAAATCGTTGTGTTCTTTATTTTCTGTATTTATTATTCCGCAAACAGCAGTAGTTGGAACACCTAGAAGAACCAGGTCCTTCTATAGAGTAGTTAAGCGAAAATTGGGTACCACACAAATCACCCCCCCCCCCCCTCTTGTGTGGAATTGAAGCTTAAAACATCAAGTGTATTTTTCAGCTCATTCATCTTGATGTTTGGGGTCCTCACAAGCTGCCTACATATGATAGGAAATATTATTTTCTTACAATTGTGGATGACTTTAGTAGATATATCTGGCTGTGCTTATTGCAGTCTAAATGTGAAGTTGTAACAGTGTTGAAAGACTTTCTTATAATGGTAAAGACTCAGTTCGACATGAATGTGAGAGTGTTAAGATCTGATAATGGAAGAGAGTTTTTTAATTCCAGCTGTAATGAATTGTTAGCATCCTTAGGTATTGTGCATCAAAGCAGTTGTCCATATACACCCTAACAGAATGGGGTGGTGGAAAGGAAGCACAGACATATACTTGAGGTGGCTTGAGCATTGCAATTTCAGAGTTCTGTTCCTAGTAGATTCTGGGGAGATAGCATCAAGACAGCTGTTTACCTAATCAACAGGTGGCCTACATCCATACTGCAAGGAAAATCTCCTTATGAAGTTTTGTATAATAAAGCACCTCTTATTGATCATTTAAAGGCGTTTGGCTGCTTATGTTTCTCTAGCAATTTACCAAAAGGAGATAAGTTTGCAAAGAAAATCAGTCCTCATAGGTTACTCAGAAGTTCAAAAGGGGTATAGATTGTTTGACTTAGAAACTAAAACTATCTTTGTAAGTAGGGATGTTAGCCTTAGAGAACATATTTTCCCTTTTAAGGAAAATGTAACCATTCCTCAAGATCTATTTCCTACACAAGCTTCTATACCACCACATCCTGATTCCTCATTGCCAAAACCCACAGACCCTCACATTCCACCTACAGACAATATTCCAGTCACAGAGAACACCAATACACCTACTACAGAAGTCCTACACCCTGATCACACAGACCAAAACACAGAAGCAACAGAGGTTGAGCATGATGAGCAAGATACCTACACTGATTTAGTTCCAAACACTGAGCCAGAGATAAATGTTAGTCCTGACAATAGCATACATGTGGCTAGAAGTGATCAAGAGCCTAGGAAGACTACTAGGAACTCTAGTTTGGTTGAAGGACTACCAAACTACTCAGAAGTTCTCTGGGCAATGCTTATATCCATTGACTGACACCTTTACTTATGCTAATCTCACAGCAGGTTATCAAGCATACTTGCAGGCTTTTTCAGCTGAAGTTGAACCTACCACTTTTCAGCAGGCTTCCACTGATAGCAGATGGGTTACAGCTATGCAACAGGAGATCCAAGCTCTTGAAGATAATCATACTTGGGAGATAGTAGACCTGCCAGCAGGGAAGCAAGCTATTGGTTCCAAGTGGGTATACAAGATCAAGTACAAGGCTAATGGAGAGGTAGAAAGATACAAGGCAAGGCTGGTTGCTAAGGGCTATAATCAAAAGGAAGGGCTGGACTACCATGACACATTCTCACCTGTAGCAAAAATGGTCATAGTTAGGACCATTATCAGCATAACAGCTGCCAAGGGTTGGCCTTTATCTCAAATGGATGTTAGTAATGCTTTCCTACAAGGGGATCTCTATGAAGAAGTTTATATGCAGTTGCCTCAAGGATTTCATAAACAGGGGGAGTTGAAAGTGTGCAGGCTTATGAAATCCCTCTATGGTCTTAAACAAGCATCTAGGCAGTGGAACATAAAGCTCACTGATGCACTTGTTCAGAGTGGTTACAAACAAAGTCCTTTTGATCATTCCTTATTCACAAAGCAGCAAGGAGGAGAGATAGTCATTATACTGGTGTATGTAGATGATTACTGGGAGCTCCTCCAACTTAGTCAATGATGCCAAAAAAATTCTACATAGTAAGTTCAAAGTTAAGGACTTAGGCAAGCTAAGATATTTTCTGGGAATTGAAGTATCAAGGTCAAAGAAAGGAATCCTGCTCAATCAAAGGAAGTATGCTTTGGAATTAATTTCAGAGGTAGGATTTAGTGGTGCAAAACCAGTTGCAACTCCTATAGAGTTGAATAAAAAATTGACAACTATGGAGTATGATACATGTGTTGGAAAGACAGGAGATTTAGAGCTGAAAGATAGTTCAACTTATCAAAGATTGATAGGAAGGTTGTTATACCTAACTATCACCAGACCTGATATAAGTTTTGCAGTGCAAACTTTGAGCCAGTTCATATAAAGTCCCAAACAGTCACATATGGAGGCAGCATTGAGAATAGTGAGATATGTCAAGGGAGCACCAGGCATGGGATTGTTGATGGAAGCAGGACCTATTGATCATCTAATTGCCTACTGTGATTCAGACTGGGCATCATTCCTTAATACAAGAAAATCTGTGACATGATATGTCATTAAATTAGGTAATTCTTTGATATCATGGAAATCAAAGAAGCAACCTACAGTAAGCAGGAGTTCAGCAGAAGCTGAATACAGAAGTATGGCTGCTGCAACTGCTGAGATCACATGGTTAACAGGATTGCTGGAAGACTTAGGAGTTAAAGTGTCTAGACCTGTTACATTGTTCTGTAACAATAAGGCTGCAATATAAATAGCTGGGAATCCAATATTCCATGAGCGGACAAAACATATCGAGATCGATTGCCACTTTGTTAGAGAGAAAATCAAGACAGTCCTTATTACTCCATGTCATGTTTCTTCCTCCTTACAATTAGCAGATCTTCTAACAAAAGGACTCACTGCAGCACAACATTCCTTCTTAGTGTCCAAGCTTGGTGTGTTAGGCATCTTCCACCCTCCAGCTTGAGGGGGAGTATTGAGAGTTAAGTTAGTTAAGTGAGGGCATTTTAGTCAATACACATACACACACGTGAGAGGCATGTGTAGGTCGGTTAATTTTGTTAAATACTGTTTCCGAAATGAAATAAAATTTTCTTCTTCTTCCTTCATCTTCTTCTTCTCTGAATTCTCTAGATTTTAGAGTTCAAACCTTGCATGCAACTCCAATTCTATCATATAGGGTAATAAAGTCTTAATTACATCTAGCTTACCTAAAACTTTTTTGACTTGAAAAAGTAGAATACCTCAGCTTGTTCTTGATTTAGACACCCACTCGTGGGTTTGAAAGTAAAAGGGAGAAATAAACAAAACCAAGCAATCAATTAGACGTTAGGCGTCTATTCGCCGAGTCTTAAAAGCTTTGACAAATGGACACAAAAAAGCGGAATAATAATCAAGTCCTCAAATTTTCAGAATAAGATGAGCTCGAAGTCATTATCGTAGAGTGAATACTACTCCCTCTGTACTGTTTATTTGTCGTCTAACTTTTTGACATACTTCTCCCATTCTAATTTATGTAAATTTTTTTGGAATATGAGGATCAAACTAATTAATTTTCGTGGGTATCGGATTTTTAAAATTTTTGAAATAAAATTAATATATTTAGAAATTATAGTAGTATAATTCAAAATAGTTCACAATTTAAAATATCTAAAAGGTATTTATAAAAAATTATAATCAAATAAAGCCTTGTTTGACTCTTCAAATTAATAATAGAGACACATAAAGTGCAATAGATGAAATATCGATTTTTTTAAAAAAATTATCTAATAATAATATTAATCATAACGGACATTTGATTAGAGTATCTTTATTTACATCTTCTCTAAATGAGTAATAATTAATTGTATGTCGTCTTTAAATTTTAACGGTGAGATCAAAACAATTAAAACCTTTGTAATTTTCCAAAATGAGTATAACAAATTTTTGGCTAGAATTACAGATAAGAATGACAGAAGCATGCAGTATAATGCAAATGTATGAACCACTAGATCTCCTAAGTCTCGTACCTCAGGTCGTTTTCTTTTTTATATGTACGTTAAGTACCTATTTAAATTAGCATCGCGTGTTTGTGTGTGTGTTTCATTTTTCTTTTCCTTTGGGCGTGAGGAATAATGGTGTGGGCACAGCTCGTAGCCTAGTAGATACTTGGTGGCAAATATTATCCGAAATGAAATACACACTGATGAGGCAAGTAATTTACACACGAAAGCAACCAAAGTAGCAAGTAACAACGTGGCAGAATAAGTCGGGAGATTCCTTTGTGGCTGTTTACGTGCAAATGCACAGTCTAACACCTGTCCTCATATTATATTGGCTTGTCGTGTTTGGATGAATTTACTGTGTGGCGACAATTCTTTTCCATTTAAATATCAATTATTATCTTAATATTTCGAAATTTCTAATAGTCATGAAGAATAAACGTGCTAAGACGAAATGGAGAATAGATTTTGTATGGGGCAAAATTTGATCAGAGTAATCTTGCGTAAGAGATGATAGCTAAGAGCTGATTAAGCCGAAGTCATGCTTAAGGAATAACATATTGTCGAGCTGAGCAGTTAAGGACGAGGCCGAGCACTTAGATCGGCCCAAACGGTTAGTTTAGTAATAAAATATTTTAAAGGAATGGTGAAAATGTCCCATATAAGTAAGAGAGGAGAGGGGTAAGTAATATTCTATATGATAAGCACTCTATTGAAAAGTTGACTCTCAAGTAACTACAAACATTGTCTTTACAAAAGATTCGATTTGTTGTTGGCCCCAATCTTTCTCACATCAGATCCGAGAAAGTTTTCTATGTTCCCACATTTGATTGCTTTACATCAGCGTCAGAGAGAGAATCATCCATCTCATTGATTATTTGGGTGAATCATTATCTCTATTTACATTTATTGTCATTTATCATATTTATTGCTTGTCATTATTCCCTCATTCATTCATAACAATATCATTAAACACTTCTTTGGTATTTAAAAGCCTTGAATGCGGTTCTTACATTATTGACATCCATTAATCGTTGACTAGGATTTATTTATATTTAACTAGAATTTTTCCATTATCATTTTATTTAATTAATTTAACAAAAAAGCTTAACACTTTTTGGTCAAATAAATTTGTCCCTGAATCGAATAATTCAGAGACAAAATTTATTTTCTTTTTTTATTTTAATTGAATATATTCGAATGGGAGCAATCGTTAGTTCGTAACGCATTTTTGAACAACTCGACTAAGGCAGGGACACGGAACTAAAAAGAAAACCAACGATAAAATCGTCACATTTCGAATAATCTAATAAGGGAAAAATGAGCGGTTTTCCCAACTTTAAATACTTTTCCCTCGGCGTCAAGCAAATTAAGTTTGTCTAAATGCCTACTTATCAGCTTGTTTGGATGGTTGTTATGTATAGTTTCATTTCATTATGTGTTATATTGTATGTACGGTATTAATCTAATAAATAATATTTGGATAGATTGTCTAGTTTACCGTCATTTATGATTTTATGCACCAGCAATATGAAAATAAAACTTGTAATACTACAAAGAACAAATAGGGTACGGGGAAAATTATTATATTAAAAAGTAGGGTAAAGGATAAAATAGAATTATTTAATAATCAGGAAAGGCAAGATGAGAAAAAAATAAAGTAACAATACGACCACACCAAATTAGTCGTTACATAAAATGACACTTTTTATTATTATAATAATATATTTAACGATACAATATAACAAATTAAAATAATATTGTATTTGAAAGTAATAATGTGATAAAGTGGTAAAGTGGGCATTTGAAAACACAATCAGTAACATTTGGGGAATCTTACAGAAATGTCCCAAAAAAGTCTTAACTTACCAACCTTTAGTCATTAATCATCAACTTATAGCCTGTTTGGCCAAGCTTCTCAAATCCTATAAGAACTTTTTTTTCAGAAAAAGTACTTTTTTTTCAAAGTTGAGGTGTTTGGTCAAGCTTTTGGAAAAAAAAGTGCTTTTGGGTTTTTGAGAAGCAGAAAAAAGTAATTTCTCTCCAAAATCACTTTTTTGAAAAGCACATTTGAGAAAAATACACTTAGAAGGAGTTTTTATGTGACGACCCGACCCGTCGTCTCAGGAGTTACCGCCCCATTTTCGCCATTTTATGCCTCTTCATGTTTCATTATCAGCATTTGGTGTGTTAGGGTTGATTTGGATTGGTTTTGGTAGGAAATGAGACACTTAGTCTCTTTAAGGAAGGTTTGGTTTGGAAAAGTCAACCGGATGTTGACTTATGAGTTAGAAGGCTCGGATGTGATTTCCGGTGATTCGGTTAGCTCCGAGGGATGATTTGTGACTTAGGAGTGTGATCGGAATTGATATTGGAGGTCCGGTGTAGAATTAGGCTTGAATTGGCAAAGTTAGTATTTTGGCGAATTCCGGTTGATAGGTGAGATTTTGATCCGAGGGTCGAAATGAAATTCTGAGAGTTGTTGTAGCTTCGTTAGGTGATTTTGGATATGTGTGCAAAATTTCAGGTCATTCGGAGGTGTTTTGGTCGGGTTTTTGATCGAATGCGTGTTCCGGAAGTTTTGGAAGAACTTAGGCTTGAATTCGATGAGAATTTATGATTTTAGTGTTGTTTGATGTGTTTTGATGATTGGAACGAGTTTGGGTGATGCTTTAGGATGGGTTGGCACTTTTGGTTGAGGTCCCGGGGGCCTCGGGGTGATTTCGGATGGCCAAACGGGAAGTTTTGAACTTTGAGATATTGCATATTTTTATCTCAGCTGTTGCAGGTATTTAATGCTTCGCGATCGCGGGAGGTCACCCGCGTTCGCGTAGAGAAAATTTGGGTGGCCTGAGATTTGGTCTTCGCGTTCGCGGCTTCAGGGTCGCGTTCGCGTAGTTCTGGAAATGGAAGCTTCGCGATCGCAGTGGTACTTTCGCGTTCGCGTATAAGGTTTAGGGACCCAGCAGATTTGTTCTCTACGTTCGCATCAAGGGAGACGCGTTCGCATAGCTATGGGAAACTACTCATCGCGTTCGCATAGTGTATTTGAGGTCTTGGAAATATTTACTCTTCGCAATCGCGAGCCTGAGGCTGCGATCGCATAGGAGGAAAACAGAGCTGGGCAGAAGGGTTTTAAAACATTTCCTCCGCGAGTCCAAGTTAATTTCCACCATTGTTGGGCATCTTTGAGAGCTTTTCGACGGGAATTGAATAGGGTTTCGACTACTTAAAACACGATTATATTGTGAAATTGGTCTAGAAATTCATGGAAATTTAGCTAAGATGGAAGAACTAGGGCTTGGGATTTTGAGATTTTAAATTGAGGATTTGAGGGGTCATTTGAACTCCGATTTTGGTGTTCTTGATATGTATAAACTCGTGGGGAGATAAGGAGTCCATTGATGTAAAAAAATTTGAGTTTCGAGAGCGGGCCTGGGGCTCGGGTTTTGCCAATTTCGGATTTATTGATATTTTTCGACCATTTTCGATTGGGTATTATCCCTTTAGCATATTGTGACGTATTCGTTGTGGTTTTGGTCAGATTTGACGCGCGAGGAGGTTGATTCGAGAGGCAAGGGCATAGCGAGCTAGACTTTTGGCCGGCTTGAGGTGAGTAATGATTGTAATTGATATTCTGAGGGTTTGAAACCCCGGACTTGCACACCATAGTGCTATATTGAGGTGACTTGCACGCCGGATAGCGAGCGTGGGGTAGAGAACCGTTGGGGATTGTGACTCGGTCCATCCCGATTGATGAATTTACTGCGTATTTGACTGAAATTACTCGCTATCATCATAATTTGGGCTGATTGCCATATTTGGGTTTCGTGCCAATTATTTGAACCCTTCGGGGATTGTTGTTGATAATTCCTCACTGATTTAATTATATATTTGAACTCAGTCATGTATTTTCCACTGTTTTAAAAACTCAGCCAAGTTTATTTTGCTTTAACACTTGAAATGATATTTCCAATAATATTTTGGGCTGAGCATCATACTTTATTGTTGCCCGAGTGGCTTACGTGATTTTTGTTGACTGAGTAAGGCCGAGGGCCTATATTGTNATAGGGATGCGATCGCGAAGGGTACCACTGACTGGTCATCACGATCGCGTGGAGGGTTACGCGATCGCGTAGAAGAACTACTGGGGGTCCAAGGATTTGGCTTACGCGATCGCGTGGTTAAAGACGTGATCGCGAAGGAAGACGACTCAGTTCTATGCGATCGCGTGGGGAAGATCGCGATCGCGAAGAAGGAAATCCCTGTGTAAAAATTGCAGAAAATCTGATATCATCCTAAGTCCAAAACCACCCCAAACACCTCCGAAAACACTCCCGAGCCCTCGGGGCTCCTAACCAATCACACACCCTAACTCAATAACATCTTACGAACTTACTCAAGAGATCAAATCGCCAAAATAACCTCAAAATCATTGGATCAAGCCTCAAAACCATCATTTTCCTTTCAAACTTCATAAACTTCAAGCTTTAGATATTTAGGTCCGAAACACGTCAAACGACGTCCGATTTCGACCAAACTTTACAAAAAGCGCTTAACACATATTTAAGACTTGTGCCGGGCGTCGGAACCAAAATACGAGCCCGATACCACAGTCTTTTAATAATTTTTCATTTCCATTTTCCTTAATAATTTCAGAAAAACAATTTCACAGAAAAATTCATTTCTCGGGCTCTAGACCTCGGAATTCGACTCCGGGCACATGCCCGAGTCCCATATTTTTCTACGGACCTTCCGCGACCGTCCAATCTCGAGTCCGGGTCCGTTTACCAAAAATGTTGACCGAAGTCAACCTTAAACATATTAATATCAAAATTCTTCAAATTTTCACAGAATTCACATATTTCAACATAAAAGCTTTCCGGCTACGCGCCCGGACTGCGCACGCAAATCGAGGCAAGTAAAAAAATGAGGTTTTCAAGGCCTCGGAAGAACAGAATGAATGAGGAAACAGGTGATGACCCCTTTGGGTCGTCACATAAGGAGTCCATTGATGTAAAAATTTCTGAGTTTCGAGAAGTGGGCCCGGGGCTCGGGTTTTGCCAATTTTGGATTTCTTGATGTTTTTCGACCATTTTCGATTAGGTATTATCCCTTTAACATATTGTGACGAATTCGTTGTGGTTTTGGTCAGATTTGACGCGCGAGGAGATTGATTCAAGAGGCAAGGGCATAGCGAGCTAGACTTTTGGCTGGCTTGAGGTGAGTAATGATTGTAAATGATATTCTGAGGGTTTGAAACCCCGGACTTGCACACCATAGTGCTATATTTAGGTGACTTGCACGCCGGATAGCGAGCGTGGGGTAGAGCACCGTTGGGGATTGTGACTCGGTCCATCCCGATTGATGAATTTACTGCGTATTTGACTGAAATTACTCGCTATCATCATAATTTGGGCTGATTTCCATATTTGGGCTTCGTGCCAATTATTTGAACCCTTCGAGGATTGTTGTTGATAATTCCTCACTGATTTAATTATATATTTGAACTCAGTCATGTATTTTCCACTGTTTTAAAAACTCAGCCAAGTTTATTTTGCTTTAACACTTGAAATGATATTTCCAATAATATTTTGGGCTGAGCATCATACTTTATTGTTGCCCGAGTGGCTTACGTGATTTTTGTTGACTGAGTAAGGCTGAGGGCCTATATTGTGAGGATACTTATGGATCGGGCTGCACGCCGCAGTGGTACTATATTGATATTGAGGCCGAGAGCCTGATTGATGCCACGAGATGGCTTGATATTGCGCTTGGGTTGTAGGATCCCCTCCGGAGTCTGTACACACCCCCAGTGAGCGCCGTCGACGATAAATATATGGATGGCCCGGGCTGCACGCCGCAGTGGGTACCAGAGTGTACCGTCATATGCATTGCATTGCACTCATGCATTTGTTCCTATTTGTATTATTTGTCATAACATTTCAGCACTCACATTTCATTGACTTCCATGCTACTTCTTGCACTAATCACCTGATATCCTGGTGTTATCTGTTAACGGAGTGTTGTGCCCGAGGGGCTGACTTTTGTTCTGGCTTGCACTACTTGTTTCGCATTCATTTGCTTAACTGTTGGAAAAAGACATTTTCAAAAGAGGTTTTAAATTGAGCCAAGATATTTCTAAAGATTTTACGATTTCACTGTTTTCTCAAAGGGTTACACTGCCCCTATATAGCATGATGGCTTGCTTTACGTGATTTCTTACTGCTCAGTTGTTATTTACCCTTATTACTCACTGAGTTGGAGTACTCACTTTACTCCCTGCACCTCGTGTGCAGATGCAGGTATTTGATCGTTGGAAGTGGATTTGAGCTGCTTAGAGATTTTTGTTATCGTAGCTGAGTCAGGTGAGCGCCAGCGTTCGCGGCACCGGATTGTTTCCTTTTGATTCTAAGTTCTATTCTACATATTACATGCCTTGTAGTTGTATTAATATCCTTCTAGATGCTCGTGACTTGTGACACCCCGATTTGGGCTGTGTTGGATTGTAAATTTCGTTAATTAATATCATTAAGTCGTATTTTTGCTGTTCATTTGTGTTTAACTACTTTGAAAGAGACGAGTTGGGTTAGTTGGTTGGCCTTGTCTTCACGAGAGGCGCCATCACGACCAGTGCGGGGTTTTGGGTCGTGACATTTTAAAAGTTTGGCCAAACATTAATTGCTGCTCTGAAGTGCTTTTCTAATTAATTAGCCAAACACAAACTGCTTCTCACCAAAAGTCTTTAGAGAAAAAGCACTTCTCAAAATAAGCTAATTTTTGCAGCTTGGCCAAACAAGCTATTACTAAAACTAGTCAAGCACATATAAAAATTAAAAACCCAAAGAAATAAGGTTCTTTCTCTCCAAGAATCACACACAAAGATCTCCTTCCATATTTTTAAGCGTGATTAACAATATTAGATGCAAGACGAAAGGAAAATTTCATGGATGAGACAATAAATAAGGTGGTGAAATAAAAAAATATACATATACAAGATTCCAAAATTTTAAGCAAAAAAGGACTTTTTTCAATGGGTATGGTTGAGATTTATTGAAAACATATAGATGAGTCAATATACAAAATTTGAGGAAGATTAGAGGTGATTTGGACTGATTTACTATCAAAATTCATAATTATAATCGAGTTCAAAAAATTCTTCTGCAACACATGTATCATTCTCACACGCAGGTATACATAGATATACATGTGATACACATTTGATACAAATATGATTCATCTGTAATATACAAGTGATACACCTATCATTTTTTTATGTTATTCTTCTACTTAGAATTTTCAATTCAAAACACCTCAAAACTCCACCAAATCATCAATCACTGAGATTCAAGCTCCTTAAGATATACCTAATCTATTCTAATAAAACTCACTCAAACGAAAGCAAAAATCTGACCTTTTTTGCTTACAAATAGCTATTTGGCTAATATTGGTAATAAATTGACCAATTTTTGTAATAAGCTACTTATAAATGAATATAGCTGAAATCTTCCCTAACATTTGTCCAAACAAACTGCAAAGTAAAGGTGTTTAACGGGCGGGCTGGGATGGGCTGAACAAAAAAACCAGCCCGCCCGTTAATGGACCGGGTTGGTTAGCGGGCTGGTGGCGGGTTGGATATTTTCGGGTTATTTTGGCCCCGTCCGGGTTCGGGCTTAGCGGGTTCGGGCAGGCCAGGCTAATATATTTTTTTTAATCAAATTTATTTTTCTTATTCAATGTTATTGATATTTAAGTGTTTGCAAACTTTTAAGGCTTAGAATTAAACTTTGAAGTTTAAACTTTAAAGTTTCAAATTTGAAATTTGAATTTTAAAATTTTAAAATTGAAATTAGAATGTAAGTGGCTACAAAAAATTATTTAATAAGACCAATAGGCAATATGTAAGGAACAAACTCCGAAGGCTTTCATTTTATATTTTTAATACTTCAAATTAATTTGCAGGTTCTTTTTTGATTTTTTTTATTTTTGAACTTGCAAATTAAAAGTTTACAACAATTATAAAAAATAAGAAATAGTACATCACATGTTTTGCATCATTTTTGTAAGTTCTTCCATGTCAACATGAGGTTCGTGGTTTCTGGCATTGGTTGAATCGGAACCATAAACCATTATATCTCCAATTTCTTGGTCCTCCGCTTCGTCTACCTCGGCACGCCCTTGATTTCGCCGTTCTGATCTTATCCAATCTCTGATGCACACTAGAATTTCGAAAGTGTTGCTGCCCAATGAATGACGGGTATCCCCTAGCTGCTGCCTTGCTCAGCTAAATGCGCTCTCTGATGCGACTGTTGAAATCGGCACATTTAGCACGTCTCGAGCCATGGCCGAAAGAACAGGAAATTAATTTGAGTTGCTCTTCCATCAACCCAGCGGTAGAAAATCCTTTGTAAGGGGCTCTGGTGACTTTTGCAAGTAGAATTGGAGTTCACCAATATTCCTGCTACTGGTTTGTTGATGCTCTCCTAGTGTAGACCAAATCAAATAATCTTGAACACCATCATCATTATCCAAAGTTGTTCCAGATGTTGAAGTATTACTTGAAGGAATATTTGCATCTACAACCGAAGAAGCATCTACAATGTTAGCATAATAATTATATAAAGTTTGTAAATGATTGTGTAGATCAGAAATACAAGTGTCAATATCAGGAGTTTCAGTTGGTCCAATATCCATATAAGTATATAAAGCACTGATTAATTGGCGACACATTATCATTTTGATAGTAGGTTTTAAAATAGCACCAATTAGGTAAATATGGGGAATTGGGTAGAAATATTTTTTAAACTTATCTAGCATAGATTCAACAACAGAAGTATATCCTTCTTTCTTCTTCAAATTATGTAGTAAAAGAGAAATTTCAGCAATATGAACTAAACCATTTACAATAGTAGGATAATAAGCTCCAGAAAACTCAAGTGTAGCCACATAAAAAATTTGTAAAAATTGTACAACATCTTCAATGACATCTCAAGTTCTAGATGTTAACAAACGGCTAGGATCGGTACAATGAGAATTAGCAACTTCAGTTATAGGCATTCTATATTTATAACAACATCTTAAGAATAAATAAGTATAATACCACCTAGTAACTATTTCTTCAGGTATGAGTCTTGGTTTTAGTCCATAGTATACACATTTTTCCTTAAATGCATTTAATCTAGCACTTCTATTATTTCCTTGAATTACACCAACAGCTCTCCTAACTAAAGTGATTTCATCTCTAAATAATTCAAGGCCACTCTTCACAATTAAGTTATAAAAATGACATGCACATCTAACATGAAATATTTCAGGAAGTGGTGGGTGTAGATGCAATTTTAATATTGTAATAGCAACATTGTTGTTAGAGGCATTATCAAAGGACACACACAAAATTTTTTCTGCAAGATCATAAAATATAGCAACTTCATGGATAGTATTACTTATAAATGCACCAGTATGACTTTGATCTTCATCATATTTAAAGGCAATAATACGTTTTTCTTACAAAAATTATCATCTATCCAATGGCATGTAACAGTCAAATAATCATTTCCATTTACAGCACGACCAATATCAGAAGTAAGAGAAACTCTACAAGAAAGACTGGCGAACAAAATAACGTATATATGTCTTATATTGTCCAAAAAGCCTAGAGATATCAGCTCTACAAGTACTTCTAGGAATACCTTTAAACAAAGGGTTATAAGTTCTTTGAATGTAAGTAACAAGATACGGTGAAGAAGCAAAACTAAAAGGTAAACAACCTAAAACAATCATTTTAGCTAATTCTTCCCGGTCTTTCTTAATATCGTATTTACCCATTAACCCCCCACTACTCGGGTTAAGTTTTTGTTGCCCATCTCCCTCATCTACTCCCCAATCAAGAGGGTGGAGCTGTTCCATATGCCTATGAAGTTGACTCGTTCCCCCTCCCTTACCGGGCTCATGTTTATAAAGTTCATTACAAATTCTACATTTTACATAACTTTTTTGATCTTCTAGTCTGTCAAAGAAATTTCAACACTTAACTTCTTAATCCTCGATTCTTCTTAATAGGGAGAGGAGGCTTACTTGTCCCATGTCACGACCCGGACTTCCCACCCTCGGGAGTCGTGATGGCGCCTACTGATGAGAGCTAGGTAAGCCAACCCTTAACTACCTTTAGCATTAACCAATTTACTACCTTTAACAACTATCAGTAATATCATAAAAACAGCGGAACAAAGTAAATAAGCAGATGTCTTAGATTAAAGAAACTGAACAACAATGCGGAAACTCAACATAAGTCTCTACCCAAGAACTGGTGTCACATACTCACGAACTACTAAGAGTGCTAAATATAACCGTTTAAAAGAAAATATAACTGTTTGTCTCAAAATACATGAGATAACAGACTGAAATAAAAGATAGAAAAGACGTCGGGCCTGCGGACGCCTGCAAGGCTACCTCGGTGTCTCGTGGACTGAAGGTCGGCTCCCTGACTACTCCTGCGCACCGTAAGCTGCTCCGACACCTGGATCTGTGCAAAAGAGCACAGAGCGTAGCATCAGCACAACCGACCCCATGTGCTGGAAAGTGTCTGGCCTAACCTCGGCGAGGTAGTGACGAGGCTAGGACCAGACTCTAGATAACCTGTGCAGATATATACAAGAACCACAGAGAGATAGCAAGAAAATAACAATTTAAGCTGGGGAAGGGAGCATGCTTCAGGGGCAACCGATAGAATTAAAATATCAGGAATAATGGAGCGTACATCTACAGTTTAACTTCTAGCAATAAATGAAGAGATAAGGCAACTTTCATATTCCACTCATCTTGTTGCAGGCGTGCAACCCGATCCCATTTCTCCATATCCCGTGGTAGGCGTACCACCCGCTCCCATTTCAATATCACTCGTGGTAGGCGTACCACCCGCTCCCATTTCAATAACACTTGTGGTAGGCGTACCACCCGCTCCCATTTCAATAACACTTGTGGTAGGCGTACCACCCGCTCCCATTTTAATATCACTTGTGGTAGGCGTACCACCCGCTCCCATTTCAATATTACTTGTGGTAGGCGTACCACCCGCTCCCATTTCAATATCACTTGTGGTAGGCGTACCACCCGCTCCCTTTACTTTCAATATAATACACAATACAATCCCGGCAAGGAAACAATCAAATTAATAATCTTCCCGGCAAGGGAACAATAAAATACAAGACAAATATCCCGACAAGGGAGAGTCAGCTATAACCAATCTTATTCAACTTCTTCTTGGCACAACTAATACCAATATTCAGTCACAACTTTCATAGGATCAAACAAGGGTACACAATTATCAAATTAAGACTCACGGTCATGCTCGACACCGAGGCATGGATACTCGTCACAATGCCCATACGTCGCACTCAACACAAAACAAGTAGCAATTATGACTCAACTCCTAGTCCCTCAAGCTAGGGTTAGACCGAACACTTATCTCGATGCTTTGAACTCAACTCAAGCCTCAACTATAGCTTTACCCCGTGATTCCACCTCCAATCCGCTCGAATCTAGTCACAAGTCACTTAATTATTTTAATAAACACTAAATGAATCAATTTGAATGCATAAAAGTGAATTTCCCAAAGTTTTTCCCAAAAATTCCAAAATTGCCCCCGGGCCCACGTGGTCAAAACCCGAGGTTCGAACCAAAACCCGGCTACCCATTCCCCCACGAACCCAAATATATGATTTGTTTTGAAATTGGACCTAAAATTGAGGTCCAAATCCCCAATTTTAGAAACCTAGGTTTTACCCAAAATTCCCCAAATTTCCCCATTAAAATCTTTGTTTTGAAGTTGAAATTATGTTAAAAGATGTTAAGGAGTGAAGAAAATGAGTTAGAAATCACTTACCAATCATTTTGAAGAAGAAGAATTGTTTGGAAAATCGCCTCTTATGTTTTGGGTTTTTGAAAAGTGAAAAATAACTGAAATTCCCGTCTATATATACCCCTCTGAAGTCCCAGCGCGGACGGCGCAAAAAGGGACCGCGGCCGCGCTGGCCTGGCCTACCTGAAGGCCTACGGATCTTAGCCCTACGCGAACCGCGCAAAGCCGACCGCGGCCGCACAGCACCCACCGCGGACCGTGCAAAGGCGACCGCGGCCGCGCTGGCCCCTCCGCGGCCGCATGCGATTCCTCGCGGGCCGCGCAAGAGGGTCCAGAGACCTGCAATATTTCCTGAACCTGCAACATCTGATCTTTTAAGTCTAAGGCATCCCGGAACCCACTCGAAACTCACCCGAGCCCTCAAAACTCTAGTCCAGGTATACCCACAACCTCAAAAACATCTCACGAACATATTCGTGTAATCAAATCACCAAAATAACATCATGAACATCGAATTAAACCTCAAGATCAATGAAATTTCCAAAATCTCCTTTAAACATCAGATTCCCGCTTAGGGTCCGGATCACGTCAAACGACGTCCGTTTTTAACCAAATTTCACAGAAACATCTTAAATCATATATAAGACCTGTACCGAGCGCCGGAACCAAACTACGGGCCCTATACTAACATGTTTTAATCAAATTTCATTTCCAATTTCCTTAAACAATTTCAGAAAACAATTTCTTTCAAAAATTCATTTCTCGGGTTTGGGACCTCGGAATTCAATTTCGGGCATACGCCCAAGTCCCATATTTTCCTACGGACCCGCAGGGGCCGTCAAATCATGGGTCCGGGTCCGTTTACCCAAAACGTTGACCAAGGTCAAATTTATTCATTTTAACATCAAAACTTAGCATTTTTCACAGAATTTCATATTTAAGCTTTCCGCTACGCGCCCGGACTGCGCACGCAAATTGAGGCAACTCTAAATGAGGTTTTCAAGGCCTCGGAGTCATAGAATTTAATTAAATGCAGGTGATGACCCTTTGGATCGTCACATAAGGAATTAATGAAATAAGAGGAGATCAACCGGCAGCAAGGGAGATGAATGTGATCTCGGTTTCCAATAGTAAAGGGAAGGAACATGTAGCATAGCAATTATAGAAACTGACACCTACTCCCAAGCGAAACGAAGTCGACAAAGGGGAGGAGCCATCGGAATCCTATCAGGTACCCAGATATTTCCAAGTACTGGAAGAAATGGATGCAATCAAATCCACAGCAAAAGAACTCGAACAAGTTGCATTGTTCGAGAAGTTCTTAGACAGGAAGTTACACTTGGGGACAAGATTAAAGCTCGAGCTCAGGTCAGGATTTATAGAATTTCTTAAAATTAATGTTGATTGTTTTGCGTGGTCTCATGCTGATATGAAAAGTATTCCGCTAGAGGTGGCCATGCACAAGTTAAGCCTGGACCCCAACATCCCTCCAGTAAGGCAAAAGAAGCACCCGATCGTCGAGGTCAAAAATAGGTTTGTCAAAGAAGAGGTAACTCGATTGCTTGATATCGATTCAATCCGGGAGGTAAAGTATCTCGATTGGCTAGCTAACGTAGTAGTAGTTCCAAAAAAGAAAAATAAATTTTGCATGTGCGTAGATTATAAGGATCTGAATATGGCGTGCCCAAAAGACTTGTTCCCATTGATCAAACGATTGATGCGATGGCCGGGCACAAGTTTATGAGTTTCCTAATTGCCTATTTTGGGTACAAAAAAATAAAATGAACCTAGAGGATAAGGAAATGTCTTCGTTCATAACAAACTTTGGCACATATTGCTATATTGTGATGCCTTTCAGGCTTAAGAACACTGGAGCCACTTATCACAGGCTCGTAAGCAAAATGTTCGAAAAGAAAATAGGGAAAATAATGGAAGTTCACATAGATGATATGTTCGTTACGTCTTTGAATGCAGGTGACCATCTGAAACACCTCCAAGAAAATTTTGACATCCTATGGAAGCACATCATGAAGCTTAACCCCGAAAAGTGTGCATTCGAAGTCAGCTCTGGTAAATTTTTGGGTTTCCTGGTGTCATAAAGATGGATCAAAGTCCATCAAGGTAAAATTAAAGCCATCGAGGACATTCCTGACCAGCTATCAAATGTGAAAGAGGACCAAGGTTAACTGGAAGACTGGTCGATCTAAGCAGGTTTATTTCTCGGTCTTTAGAAAAATGCCATCACTTCTGAAGAAGAAGAACAACTTCGCATGGACTCCGGAATGCCAACATCCCCTGAAAGACTTGAAAAGGTATTTATCAAGCCCTTCATTACTATCAAAACAGGAGGAAGGTGAATAATTGCTAATCTAACTAGCGATCTTGGAGGTAGCGGTAAGTGTCGTCCTAGAAGATGAAGGTACGCAATCTCCTATCTATTACGTTAGCAAAAATTTAACGGGAGCCAAAATTTGCTACCCGCACCTCAAAAAGTTAGCCTTAGCTCTCATAGTCATTGCATGAAGGCTTAGGCCTTATTTTAAATGCCACCCGATAGCCGTGGTGACAACTTTTCCCCTACGAAATATGCTTCACAAAACCTGAATTGCCAGGTCGACTGGCCAAGTGGGTAGCCGAAATGAGTGAATTTGACATCAAGTATAAACCTAGGACTATGATCAAATAACAAGTTATGGCCGATTTCGTGGCCGACTTTAGTGTCGGACTGTTGCCTTTGGCCACCAAAGAAGTGGTGATGGTGTCAGAAACGACATTAGGAGTCTAGACCTTGTTCACGGACGGGGCTTCCAACATGAAAGGGTCTGGGCTCGGGGTAGTATTAATTACGCCCTTGGGAGAAACCCCAAGGCAGGCCATAAAAATTGTTCCCTTGATGAAAAATGAAGCCATGTATGAGACTTTGATTGTAGGACTTGAACTGGCCCAGGTACTAGACTCTGAGGTCATTGAAACCAAATGCGATTCCAAATTGGTAGTATTTCAAGTATACGAGATCTTCGACACCAAATAGGAACGCATGCAAAAATGTGTAGTGAAAGTTCAGACTCTGCTCGTACGATTCAGGGAATGGTCAATCACCCACATCTCGAGAGAAGAAAATGCATAAGCAGATGCACTAGCCAATCTAAGCTCATCCACGAAAATGAAGGGATCAGATTCTGGTACGGTCGTACAACTCATGCATTCGGTATTGGATGTGGACGGTTATTATGAAGTAAATGCGACAATTTGTTCTAGGACTAGAGAAATGAAATCATCGACTATCTTGAGCATGTAAAACTACCCAAAGATCCAAAGGCATCCAGGGCACTCCGCACCAAAGCAGCTCGTTACAGCTTTAGGGGAGGCCAATTGTATAGAAAGTCTTTCCAAGGCCCGTTGGCCCGATGTTTAGGGGCCTCCGATGCTAATTACGTCATGAGAGAAGTTCACAAATGAATTTGTGGAAATCACTCAGATGCGGACTCATTAGTGTTAAAGTTAGTTAGGGAAGGATACTACCGGCCCCGGATGGCACAAGACGCTAAGGCGTTTGTTCAAAAATGCGACAAGTGTCCACGTCCTGCGCCATTAGTACATCAATCGGCAGAACTATTGCATTCGATATTGTTACCTTGGCCATTCATGAAATGGGGGATGGACATAGTCAGTCCGCTGCCGCCAGCTCCCAGTAAGGTAAGATTTCTTTTGATTTTAACTGATTACTTCTCTAGGTGGTTTGAAGAAGGTCCTTACCATAAAATCGGCGAGCGCGAAGTGGTTGATTTCCTATGGGAGAACATAATTTGTAGGTTCGGAATACAAAGAAATATCCTGTGACAACAGGCCATAATTTATAGGTGCAAAGGTCACAAAATTCCTTGAAGACTTAAAAATCAAAAGAATCACATATTTGCCATACCACTCGAGCGCAAATGGCCAAGCGGAATGGACAAATAAGGTGATTATTCAAATCTCAAAAAGAGATTGGAAGTAGCCTAAGGCAAATGGCCCGAAGAGTTACTGAGAGTGCTATGGGCATACCAAGGGACGGTGAATTTCAAGCACAGGAGAGACACCTTTCTCTCTTGTATACGAAGAATAAGCCTTGATCCCGGTGGAAGTGGGAGAACCTACCATGAGATACTTCCGGGCGGACGAATAAGCATACAACGAAGCGTTGCATGTTAAATCTGAGCTACTTGACAAATACAGGGACTTGGCGCATATAATGATTGTGGACCAACTATAATCAAAGAGCCAATCTCCATTATTTCAAAGTGGGAGACTTGGTTTTAAAAAAAGTGACTCAAAACACTCAAGAGCTCAACGTAGGGAAGTTGCGTCCGACGTGGGAAGGCCCCTACCGGGTTTCAACTATCACCGAGAAAGGATCATATGAACTAGAAAATCAAGACAGAGTAAAATTTCCAAGAAACTAGAATGTAGCACACCTCAAAGGTACTATTGCTTAAGAGCACCGCCTATACTGAAAGTATGCGTTTCACTCTTTTACCCTTCGTCTAGTTTTTGTCCTAATTGGATTTCTTGGCAAGGTTTTTAACGAAGCAGCAACGAAAAGCATACCACGAAGGAAATGTCATCAATAGAAATAAGACCTTTAAACGACAAGTCATGGAAACAACAAACCACTACGGGATAGATAGAGAGTCATTGGCTCAATAGTAAAGTTCCTAACGGGAAACAAAGCTTGCTATCAGACCAAATGTTATCTGACCGTTCATGAGTGCCCCTTCACTACAAGCCACTGGAGGTGGTTAGATAATCTTAGCTCGGTAGAAAAGTTTGTAATGGGAAATATATCTTACTATCGGACCAAAGATATCCAACCATTCACTAGTGGAATCTTCAAAGGATCAAGACGTCTAGTGTTCCAATTCGCATTCAAACACTGGGTGGGAATGATATGAGAATACAGCAACTGCTATAGAAACCAGGACTACGAAATCCGGGAACAAGAATGTATCATCAGGACGGGGGACTGTGCGGCCAGCCCCGTAGAAATAAGTTGTACAAATTAGCCAAAACTAATGGCAATTTTTTTCCAGCAAAACGAATGCTTATGTACTTTTGAAAATAGAAGGAATAAAGTAAATTCCTTTTATTTTTATCTTGTTTCTTGTCCAAACGATGAATTAATTTTATTATTTGAAAGTTAATCAAGTACTTCAAATGCTAGTGCTGGAATGAATAGGAGACGTCCTCTTCAAGAGCACCATAAAAATAAAAGGGCCCTCTCTTATGAAACACTCATAGTAAAGGGTTTTCTCCGAAAGAGTTTATGCCCGAAACTCAAATGCTATCGGAGAAAAATGCACCCGAAGCATTCCATAATTCGATGCAAAAAAATAAACTTTTCACAATGCTTAAACGAAAAGCACTTTTATATAACAAACGTTCCAAGAAACACAAGTACAAAAGTATGAAAAGAAAACAACAAAGGGAAAAGAAGCAAAAAAACTAAACTATTGCGTCTCCAGAACTTGGGGGAAGAGAAGCGTCTGCGTTCCCAAGAGAAGTTGGCGGATCTGCCGCCAGCTCGGGATCTTGGCCTTTATCATCATCCCCTTCAAGTTCCGCCTCAGTTTTCGAGAACTTGAAACCAGAACTAGAAGAGTCAGTTGCATCGGGTCGAGCCGGGAGGCACCTTTGGGAGGTTGACTCCAGCTCTCGGGCCTTGGCGATCTCGGCATCAAAATCAATGACACCCGCGTTGGCCTTTTCCAAGGTTTTTCTCCTCAAGCTACGCATAGAATGTATTTTCTCAATAGTGAGGGAATACACTCGGCGCTGGAGCTCTTATTTAAGCTGATCAACCTCGGTCGAAAGGCTATCCTGCTCAGATCTTATGGCCCTAAGGCTTAGATCAAGGTCACGATAGTGGAGATATGAACCTAATTGTGTTCCATGATATACTTCTCCTCCATCTAGTCACGCTTCTCCTTAGCAGCAGTAGCCTCTTCAGCTTTAGAGTTCAAGGATGCCTCCAAATTATTCAATCTCTAAGTAGAGGCAGCCTCGCGCTCGGCAGCAGCAAGAACAATATTTTGGACCTCAAACCATTTATCCGTGCTTCTTGAAATTGTAAACTTAACTGGGAGGCTTCTTGGCTAAGGGTCATCACTTCTTGCTCGCTCTGCTGCAATCGAGCCTCCGACTCACTAGCCTTAGTAGCTTGTGCTTCCAGTGCCGGGAGGCGGTAGCAACTTGGTCCCTCTCGGCCAACAGTTGATCCCTCTCGGATGTAAGCTTATCTTTATCAAGGATCAACTTTTGAAGACCCTCGGAAATAAAAAAGTTGGCTGCGAAGAAAAAATCCAAGTTAGAAATCCTTTCATAACAAATCAAGAGAAAATAAACAACAAAGAGAGTGAGTACCATACCTTTGTTGCGTTGTGCACGGCATTATTTATCATACACTCCATCGAAAGAGAGTGTATTTTCTTTTTGTCCTTCTTTGAAGCCAGCGGCTTCAGGTAATTGGCGAGTTCCACAGGCCAGGACAGCAGATGGTACTTGGTAGAGACCGAGAGGGAGACACTCCTCCTCCTCCTCTAGGTATCTGCAAAGGGGGGCAAATAGCTGTGTCCCAAATTCCCATGGTTTGGGGACTGGGGAGGAGGGACATCCTCCTCTTAGTTGTTTGCAGCCGGTGGGGGTGATGTTGTAGTTGTTGGTGACGATGGTATGATCGGCGTAGAAGGAGATGAAGCTGATGGCGTTGTGGGTCGAGAAGTAGTTGTGGCAAAGGCGCTGGTTGTAGGTTGCTCATGAACCGAAGACGGAAGAGGCCCAGTACTCAGTCTCATAGTACCGAAAGCAGCACTTAGGGCTCGAAAGCGAGAATTGGCATTCTCCACTAGGTCATACTCTGCCAGAGCGCTTGGGCGTCATCCTTCATAAGTGTTATAAGTTCTTCAAATTGAGCATTCTGTTGAGTTGATGAATGTCGTTGTCTCTTCTGTAGGGAAGCCCCTTCATCACTGGCTTCCCCATCATCATCAATCACCACAGTGGCTACGGCTGTCTTGGGCGCGGTGTTCTGCACCTTTTTATTTTTTCCCTCAACCGAGGAGGAGCGCCGCCTTTTTGGTTGCTCGCTCTCCAACCTAGAACTTCGAGAGGAAGCACTTACACCGGAAGCTGATCCGATGGCGCCTGTTTGGGTGAAGGCATCCTTCAGCAACCTCGCAACCTCTGCGGGATCAGCCAAAACGACCTCATGGGGGATGCTAACAGAGCCCTACGGAAGACCTGAACTCAATGAAAAAAGAAGTTAACCAATTTTCTTATACAAGCCAAAATAAGATGAGGGGAAGGTCAATCTCACGAGTCAATTTACCATGATTTTTTGCCTTCCACCCATATTTTGGGGCCAATTCTTTCCATCGGTGGGTCTCAGGTGTGGTAATGTCCAGAATCTTCTGAACCCACTGGTCCAAGCTTACAACCCTTGGTGATATCTACCGAGTTGCTAAAATAAAGATCAATATCATCATGAAACAACCTTTTTTCAAAGAAAAGACAAACGTTGAACTTACGTGTACGAGTCCATGAAAAGATGGAGTGTGGCCGGGATGATATCCCTGGTTGAAACAACAACGAACGGCTTCATCCATCCACTGCCGTTGTCATTATCTATGATGTGATCAAAGCATGGTCGCCATGTTTTCTAAAGTTTATTACTCCCCCACAAAAAATCTTGGGGGAGTAGAGATTCATCATGCGAGCTAAGGTAAGCTCTTCCCCCGTCTCCTGGCACAACCGCTATAGACAGGCTACCGGCCGCCACACAGAGGGGCCTACTTGTGCCAAGCAGACTTGATACCGATGGCAGAACTCCAAGATCACGGGGTCAAGTCCACCACTAAATGAGAATGGGCCCAAAGTGAAGGGGTACGTGTAAATAATGATTTCCCTAGTTCCGGTCAAAGAGGGGCAGCTGTTTCATCGTCTCTGGTCAAAGAGGAGCAGTTGTTGACGACCAATTTTGACCCTCCCTTTTAAAATTAATTTATTCATACTTAATAATTTACAATAAATACTCTGAAAATATTTCTATTAATGAATATCTATTTTTATAAATTAATTAAGTATTAGTTTTAATGTTAATCACGTACATAGGTTTTATATTAATTTGACAGAATTACTCCTTAATTTCTAGTAAAGCACTCCCTCCGTTCCAATTTATGTGAACCTGTTTGACTGGGCACGAAGTTTAAGTAAAAATGAAGACATTTGAAATTTGTGGTCCTAAACAAGTCAAAAAGGGGCCCAGAGTATTTGTGTGGTTATAAAAGCTTCTCATTAAGGGCAGAATTGTAAGTTTAAGCTAAATTGTTACCAAATTTAGAAAGAGATCATTCTTTTTGGAACGGACCAAAAGGAAATAGGTTCACATAAACTGGAACAGAGGAGTAGGTTATTATGTTAATATTCTGAAATATGTGCTATAATGCGAAATATGCAGTATTTATGAATTAATTAAAATAATTATAATTTTACCACATTTTTTATTGAATTGTTAAGTTTATTTAAATTTATTTCAAAAGGGTTTAAATACTAAAAGGGCTACATTTGCAATTGAACACCTAAACACAAATTGATCGTTCTTTAAATCAAAACCAGCCAACTACCCAAGCCCAATTACCCCATAAGACTCAGTCCAAAAGACCCTCTATTCCTTGTTAACAATCCAGCCCCATCTCTACAAACCAACCAGGTCATGCCACGTCACTTTGTAATCCCACTCACAAAACAAACAGAAACAATCTGACCCGTTGATCCAAATCATCGACGGTCACAATTATCCCTATTTTTTCTCTGTAGTTTTGACCTATTATTAGACATTATCTCAGCCGTTGGATCACACAGACCCGACGGTTCGCGAATTTTCCTAGAATTGATTTCTTTAAATGTATAAAGCCTCAATTTATCAGGGCTGTTGATCAAACGATCAAATGGCCCAGATCCTATCTCCCATACTTAACCTCAGAGACCAACTCCAATACCCAAACCCAAAAAAATTTTCCTCCCTGCCCAGCCCTTTTCTTTCCTCTTTCTCTCTCACTTCTCTCAACTCGCTATGAGCAAATCAGTCACAGACCTTGCACAAATTTGTGCAAGGTCACAAATTGAATAGAGCATCATCCCTTTTTCCTTCTCGATCCGCGATTCTCACCGACTCTTTCCCGTCTCATCATCCAAAATTCAAATACCCAAATCTGAATCCTAAGACCAAAAAATGCAACTTTAAATGCTCCGATTTCTCTTATGCCCCATCAAATCGGAGCATGCATGAGGTTTTTTCAGAGTTTCAACATGTTATTCGAGGTTCAGAGGTCAAACACAGTGACCTCTAGACATTGGAGTTTTATCCGGTGGTTTTTGATTTCAAAGATCATCCCTGATCTCCGCAGTACCAGGTAAAAAAATATCTTTAATGATTCTCCCTTTGTTCTCTCTGATTTTACCAGACTATGCTCACAACATCAATTCAACGTCACCTTCCACTCACAAGTTTGAATCCAGAAACCCTAAGGCCTTAATTGGCCCTATAAAAGGGGTCTTCAATGCTCTAACCTAACAAGACAGACATGAACACACACTAAGCACACAAAAGATACTGAGAAATTTAGGGTTTCAAGTCTTAGCTTTCTTACTATTTTCCCTCTCTTTTGTTGAGTTCTATTGCTAGTTTAAACTCGAGGGTTCTGGGATTTTGAGCAACAAAAAAGAGTTCGTTTGGTCTGTTGCCCTCAAAACGGTCAGCACCTCTCTCACCTTTTTCTTTTTTGTTCGTCTCTCTGAATGATACAAGTATGTCGAGTTAGATTTCGTAGATTATAATTATTCATATGTGTTTGACATGTTGATATTTATGCTTTATTAATTTAACTACTTGTGATTATCATGTTTTGTAATGAGTCGTTAAACGATAAGTTGATTAAATCATAAATGATACATGTTGACCTTTGTTCTGAGTTTTCCAACAGTCTTCATGCTTAAGTGATTATATGTTTATATTCAACATAAACTTCATAGCTTTTGCTGACTTGCAGTGAACTTATCTATGTCTTCTTGCATCTCTTAAGTTTTGTGAGCTTTGAAGTTGAGTTTAATACCTGATAACTATAACTAAGATGACATCTGAAATTGTTAAACTCATACTCCCCCCTCCCCCTACCTTTTAACCTTGAGCCTGAACTTAAAATGTCTAAATACTTTCCTCTCTGCCTGTAATTGTCAAACTGTGTCTAAGTTACTACTAAAGTCTTTTACTTTGTTTGGTCATTATTATCATGTTTATCTCAACTTCATGTTTTTTCCCTTCACTGATGATTCTGTTGTGATCTTCACTTCTACATATTATTTCCTGCATCTTATTTGTCTTATGATCGAGTTCATTATTTGATAATCTTAACTGAGATACACCTGACACTTCAATAAGTCCATATCACTTAGCTAAGGTGAAATAATCTAAGTGTTTAGATACTCTCCTTCTTTATAACTATATCTGCCAACTCTAGGTGTAATTTCTGGGCTATCACCATGACCTTCTCATGATTACACCTAACTATTGAATGTATTTATAGGAAACTATCTTTTTTTAATCAAATTGTCTGCTTTTTATGACCCTTTGTTGTACACATTCTGTTAAGGTTAAACTACCTTCCTCTTCATTGAATAAGTCATGATCATGTGTGGATAAAGCCAACTGGTAGTTGCTGAATGACTAAGCTTGTTTATCTATGATTAGTTGGGATCTTCATATATATGTGTAATTCATAACTTGCTTGTGTAGCATATCATGTCCTGAATCTCTTTGAGCCACTACTGATTTTGTACAGCTTGCATGCATCCATCACTGACTTATCTTCCATGAAAGTAGGACTTATACATTCTGTTATAATCAGTTTAGGAGTTGAAGCATGATCCTTTCATACTTATATACCAAGCTAGACTTATGTTTGAGTTGAACATGTTTTGATACAATGTTTCCATTTCCTTTCTTCACTAACATGTGATTTGGTTCTGTAATGCGCAAAGTTCCCCTGCTTGTATGAGGTCACTACCTCACTTACACTACCTATGTGTAGTTGATTAAATATTGCAAGTATCTTTGTTTGACTCTATGATACCATGTTTTTTTTAAAATTATGCCCAATTCTTCTCTTTATTATTAATCTCAAAATGAACCCAACTCTCAAGCCTTATGAAGTCCTTTATTGATTTTATCTGAACATGATGATCTACTAATACTGTTAGAAGTATGACCCTCTTGAGACCTTAGGGATCCCATGTTTGAATCTGTGAATTGGTAGTCATGTTGAGAGTTTAATCCTATTTCTGATATCCTTGATAACCCTTCTATAACAATGGTTGATCATGACTATTTGTCTGAATCTGTTTTGATGATCTTTAAGATGTTAAGTAGTATTACTAATCCTTGCATGTGTTAATAACAAACTGAGTAGTCCACAGTCAGTTTGCTAAGGCAAGGGTATCTGCATCTCTTGCTTTGCTGTCTATATGAGTTCTGCATGCCCATTTTCTCTTTAACTATGTTGTTCCTTAATGACTTACTCCTGCAATAGTATGATATGAACTTCTGTTTTCTATCTATATGTGTTCAGAAGTCTGCCCTTTTAGGTTTATTTGATATGTATTCTTTATTTAGTGTCAAAGGTAATCCATGTTCTCTTGTGTTATTTTATTAAGGGGAAAAGTATGTTTTTGTGCTAAGTAATACTTTAGTTTTTGGTTTACAATGGAAGAGACTCATTAGCACTTAAACCCATAAAAAAAACATGTCGTTAGTGTTTAAGCGTATTTGGGAGTGGAGTTCGACTCTGGGTTGGGCTGCCCTCCCCAGCACAAGCATTGCCCTGGGCCTTAAGTCCCTTGGGAAGTTTGAAGTGTCGGGGGATCCACAGGGAGTATCGATGTCGAGTGGGTTTCCCTCCTGAGCTGTTAATTCATTGACACATTCAATTCTTTAAGGGTTTAACGTTTAATAACAACGAAAGGTTTCCAATGTACACTGTTTGCCAAGTAAAGCTACAACCTTCAAATACAATTTCCCCTTACATTATTAATCATATTCTTGTCTGAATTATCTGTTTATGTACCTGTCATGTTCATCAAAGTGTTGATCTGTTATTAGAGTATGTTGAATATATATCTAATGACTTTCTTATTCTTTTGGCATGTACATCTGCTTGGGCATCTGAGTTCCTGATGAACTTAGACCTCGTTCTAGCCTAGTTACATTTCGTCAGGGAGTCCAAAATCAGTTGTATTTGAATCTCTTTACCGCTAGGCCTGTTTCTTTGAGGCCCACTCATCAGAGTCCAATCCTCTTGCCCTCAACTCTTTTATCATTATTTACTGTCTCGTTAATCCAGTTTACTGTTTCTGCTAGTTTAATTAAATGTTGGTTGTATTTGTTATGTCTTTATTGTTGTTTTATCTCTCATGTATATAACACAAATATTAGATCACATATTTTTCTCTTATGCTTTAATATAAAATTAGGCAAGCCTTAAAAGATATAGTATTAAAAAGGAAAATTAGTTGGTAGATCCTTATTTCGTTGATTATAATCTGTTCATAAATTATTGTATTTTTCGCTAACCTTTATTTTTCTTAAAGGAATTTAAAACCCAGGACTTAGCAAAACAGCAGCTCTATTTCGAAAAAGGAAATTAGATCTCAGCTTCACTTTCAAAAGGGAAAATTAGAACTTCAAAAACTATTGCCCTTAAGGGATTTTCGGCAAATGATCTCTTCTTTAAAATCCTCAGAATCTAAGGTAAATTTTAGGCTCACTTTCATACAAAACACCCCTTTAGAATTACATAAATAACCACCCTCCAAATCAAGTATTTTCATAAATAATCTATTTTACAAGCTTATAAATAATCTTCACCACTTGCATACCTATTTCAAAACTCTTTCAATATATCTTGTGGGCTTCTTTATAAATTTGTACCCCTTTAGGGTCTCACATTCCTTT
Organism: Nicotiana attenuata; assembly: GCF_001879085.1. NCBI lineage: Eukaryota > Viridiplantae > Streptophyta > Magnoliopsida > Solanales > Solanaceae > Nicotiana > Nicotiana attenuata. Next base: position 48,378,406 of record NC_031997.1, read on the forward strand.
CATTGATATCATACTCTCCCCTTTAGGTACACAGTAAGCATCACTCTTTATTACTAATTAAAGTATTTTATAAATAATTGATCTCAAACTTAGTCTAAGTCCTTTGGAGCTACCTTAGGTGAATTTTAAGGGGTTCCTAACACCTTCCCCTTAGAAGAACAAGAATCCTTACCCATAATCTCGCTGGTTAGAAGACTAATAAATAATACGACTTGGTAATTAAGTAGGTACCCTAGTATACCTTTAAATATTAGGTGGCAACTCTCTTTTATCAACAACAGAGGAACCGCAAAGTTGAATCATGTATTGACTAGTGCAAAATAGGGTGCAACACGGAGCAATGATGTTCAGGTCATGGAAACCACAATCCTCCTTCACAGCAGGAATGCTAGAAGAACGGATGGAAGAAGGGTACACGCCAACAGCCCATATACGAAAGCTTGTAGAAGGAAACTTCTCTTTGAAGTCTTTGGCTGTATTGCGTCTTCTAGAGTGATGGTGCTCATTGTAGGAGGGGCATTATCATCAGTGCTTTCTTTGCTTTATAGGGAACTTGCATTCTTGGAGGAGGAAGCCATGGTCAGCAGAAAGTAATAAGAGATCTTTGAAGAAGAAGATTAGAGAAGAGTAAAAGCAAGAAAGAGTTGAATGCAAAAAAGTTGAGATAGTTTAAAAAATTGTGAAGTGTAAAAGAAGAAGAATGAGGCATATAAGTAAAAAATAGGCGGCTAAAATTGTCGCCATGATAACCTCGAGAACCGGCGAAAGTATTGCTAAATCGGGGATGTCGCGCCCCGTTTTTCTCGCGAGATCGGGTTTATGACATTTGGGAGGACAACTCATTCCTTTTGGGAATTGGGTTTGATTTGAGCCACCTAATGATCAGGGTGCATTAGGACACCAAGGAGATTTGATTTGAGTAACTAGAGATTGGGTAAGGGCTTGAAATTATTCTAAGGGGAAGGTGTTAGGCACCCCTCAGAATCCACTAGTGTGGTTCCCGGCCAGACTATTATTGTGCATTTGGGTACAATTAGCATACAAATAAATAGGGCTCAAACAAGAGGAGATTTCATCACATAAAGGTTTGAAAGTAAACAAGGTCTGAAAGAATGATTAGAAAAGCTGATTTTAAAAAAAAACAAAGAGTTAAAAATAAAGAATAAAGGGAGAGGGGTCCTAGGTTTATTAATAATATGGATCACCCCACACAATGCCCGGTAATAACTCCTCAATGAGGGGCTACACGTGACATTATCGCGTGGTCATCATATCCATATCTACCCTTCCCACCCCGTTAAGGTATTAAAGCGTGGAATGGTCTCGTTTACCTATTGCATGCTACTACCCGTCCCAATCCTATCAGTCCCGGAGGCATGAGGACTACTAATCCTAAAGGGAAGGGATGTTAGGCTTATTTGTGGTCAAAGGGGCAAAATTCTAAGGCAACATACAAAACACGTATAACAAGTTAGGGGAAAGCACATAACAAGCAAAGGCTCAAATATACCCCCTTTAAACAAAGAAACACGTAATTAGCATGACTTACACATACTGTTTAGGGTCTGATTAAGTACTAAACATACAAGAGCTAAAAGGTTGAGACAGACTGATTTATTACACAATTCAGATAAGAAGCCCGAATCAGGCCTGCCAGCTGGTTGTATTTATTAACAGAACTGATTTAATTTATGACTTTACCCTAAGGCTTGCCTAAGTGTTGGACAAGGATCATACAGGCATGGTATCTATTGAATTCAGAAAGCAACGAAATAACAGGGTTTAAAGCAAACTGGACACATACTGATTAAAAGAGGAGTCAGATTGTTAAAACAAAGGCCAGTTTTTAACGAAGATTATAAGTTCTACAGCTAACAGTACCCGTTGTTACTGATTTTAGTTCCATATGTGAATGAAGCAATTCAGATTCGATTAGGAGTTCCTATAGACATGCTTTCTACGCGTAGTTGATTTTGAACATGGTATAAAATGCAGAAGACTCGTTTTAAACTTATGAACATGAAAACTAGGTGCTGAATTTGTTTAAGACCTATGAACATGATATCTAAGTGCAGAAATTGTTTAAGAACTATGAACATGATATCTAAGTGCAGAAATTGTTTAAGACCTATGAACATGATATCCAAGTGCAGAAATTATTTAAGACCTATGAACATGCTATCTAAGTGCGATTGAACGTACAGATTTAGATAATCCTGTAAGCATGATTTCTATATGAATGTAGTAGTCCTATCATCATGATTTCTATGTGAATGATGGGCATACAGAATTCAGAAGGACCTATAGACATGATTTCTATATGCATATGCAGAATTCAAAATTCCTATAGGCATGGTGCCTACCCTTTTTGCATACATAGTTACCCGTCCCTTTTCACTAACCATCCCCAAGAGTTTATTACAAATTATTACAGCCCGGAATAAGGTAAAATACATCAAAAAATAAATAAAAGTACAACCAAGAAGAGCCTGATTCAGACTTCATGTCTGAAATATGAGGTAAACCAACTCCAAGAGATCATGATCCAAAGCCTTTCTCCCATTTGGGTGTGTCAAAGTTCCCTAAGAGCCTCAAAGGGACTCCGGGCAATGCTCACACTCACATGTATTATCAGATTGGGGATGGGTGCAGTGTGGAAGGGCCAGCCCTCAAATGTCCAAGTTCAGAGGGAACTCAAAGGGTCCCAAGGCAAGGCTCACAAGAGGGGGGCAGAACTTAAAGGCTAAGAAGGTGTGTGCAAGTGCAGAACAGAATGCTAAAGGGGAAAGGGAGAAGGAAAAGCTACAAGTAAGCACACATAAGGGGTTCAGGGGAGAGAGGAGATTGTAAAGAGCCTATTGCTTAGGCAAAGGCAGACTTTAGGCATGCCCAGCAATGGAGAGTGCTAGCACACCTATAAGCCTGCTAGAACACATACTATTAGAGGCTAGGATCCCAGGGGATCAAGTCTGATTCATGGACAATAACTTGCAGTATTGCCATGCATCAAACCATAGCTTAAACACATAGGGGTAGGGGTTTTGGATTCATAGTAGAACAGGCAGAAAGAAATCAGTATGCTAGAGTAAGTGTTGAACTATACAGAAGCAGTAAGTAGACATGGATATAAAGATAATAAATAAACACATTGTTGTGGTGCTGAAAATTAAATCAGGACATACCAGTTTCAAAGAAACAAATAGAGAGAAAGCAAGCAAAAGGTCTTGTAACCGGCCACAGTAGAAGCAAACAAGAGAGAATAATTTTTGAGTGTAAGTATAAATTCAGAAAGACTATGAGTGATGGGTCTCTTGTGTTAATGAAAGGGTCGTGTACTTATAGTGTGAAAAACAGGCAGAAATAAGGTAAGAAAACAATTAAGGAACTGGGTATCAATTAAAATCAATCAGTACAAGACTTCCTTTAATTAAGGAATTCAGACTTAAACGGTAATGAGCAAGAAAGTTATTTAAGGGAAGAGATCAAACAAGCATCTTGTGCCAAGTAGGCATTTTAGGGGTAAATACATAGGAGTTTATTTAAAGGCAGAATTTTGAAATACACGGTTACATAAATAAGGTAGAAAATCAATTAGTAGGCAGTAAATCAAGGAGTCAGAGATTTGTAATTACTGGTCCATGAATGAACCAAGTCAGAAAAGCTGAGGAAAGTTTTTAACTTAAATCGAGTCACAGGGAAATCAGCAATCAAGGAAAGAAATCAATCAAAGCTATACAAAAGGAAGTCTGAAATTAATCAAAATTAAAAGCCATTTTAGAGGAAAGTTCAGGACATATAAAGAGCATACAAACATGCTAAGCTGAATTTAGGGCAAAGAAAAATGTCATGTCATTGCAAAATCAGTAGGTAATAGGATATAGGATCATGGTAGTCACATAGGTCAGCAATGTAGAAGAGAGATAGTATCAAATAGCATACAAAAGGTCCAGTGTAAAGACCTTAGAAGAGTTCAGTAGAGAATCAGAATTGCCTAAAGAAATAGAGATTGAAACAAAGATTTCAAGACTCAGTTGAGCAGCAGATGAAACAAATTCAGAAACTCGAAATAGTTAGGGTTTCTGAAATCAGACAATTTCAAAGATGAAGTCATATCACATAGCCAATGTTCTAAAACTCGGATGAACCCCCAAATCCTAGGGTTTTACCATCAATCGAGTGCAGAGATGAGAGGACAAGTAATCTAGGAAAAAGATACTAATCGAAACAGGTTCAGAGGTCTCAGAAAGGAACTGAGACCTTTAACATTCTCTTTCAGTAGCAGGAACTCATGAGAAGCATAGTAAAAGAACATGTGAAACACAGTAGAGGAACTCACAGAAACATAGTAGAAGAACTGATAAGAAACCTAATGGAAGGAACTAATAAGAACAGTAGGAGAAACATATAAAGAACACAGTAGAGAAACATATAAAAACAGTAGAGGAAACTGATAAGAACATGGTAGAAGAAACAAGAAACATAGTAGAAAGAAACACACAAAGAACACAGTAGAAGAAACATCTAAATAACTCAAAAAGGAAAACCCTAAATCGGAAAAAATGTAAAGGTTTTGAAAGCATAACTTTTGAAAGAAATCGTTTAAAAGTTTAGGAAAAACACGGATCTAGAACAGATCTAAAGAAAAATAGAAGAACCTCAAAAGCTAGGGTTTCAGAGGAACCAAAACGGTGAGAAAGGCTTGGATAGATTTAAGCAGGAGGAGTCAAGGTCAGGCTCGAAACAGACATGGTTTGCGGGAGCAAGGCCGGAGATGGCCATAAAACTTGAATCAACAATGTCTGGATGAAGCTTCTTCGTGGTCAGACCATGAAGCCTCAGCAACCAAGCGTGTATGCACCGTGGAAGGCTGGTAGGTGGTGAGACCACCATAGATTCAGGCCAGGAGGTGGCTGGAGAAGGTGAGTGAAACTCATCGGAGCGGAGGGGAAGGGGGAAGTTTCTAGAGAGAACCAGAGATAGAGAGATAGAGACGAGTGAGGAAATGAGAGGGGTCTTGGGGGTCGTTTGGTTTAATTTGGTAAGGGCGGATCTAGACCGTTGATCAAAATTGATCAACGGCCAAGATTTAATCCGGGTTGGGTCGGGTAGATTTAGGATCAGGCTTGGGTATTTGGGCTGGTTTAATTTGGGTTGGGTATTGGGTTTAATTAGGCTAAATTAGAAGGCCAAATCTGGCTATAAATTAAATAGCCCTTTTTTCCCCATTTAATTTATAAAAAATAGTAAATAAATTCCTGAAAACTAATTGAAAGCACTAAAATAATTTATAGTATATAATTATCAATTTAAAAATATATAATTCCATTTTATAAATATGAGACGAATTTAAACCTAAGAATGGTTAATATTGCAATCATGCAATTTTATCCTTAAAACTACTCAATAAATTTGTAAAAATATGTAAAAAATATCTTAGCTATATTTTAGTATAAATATAAGAATCCAATAAATGAGTTACCAAAAATGATAATTTTGGTGACAATTATTGGGTTTTTCTTGATAAAATAGGGCAGTAAATTGGTTAAAAAAATCTTTGAAAAATTAAAGGAAAAAAATAATGTAACCTTGGGATATACTTATTTATGCATATATAGTCTATTTTGAAGGTATTTTGCATATTTAAAAAAAATACAGGGAAAAATTGGGTATCAACAGCTGCTCCTCTTTACCCGGGAAGGATGAAAGAGTTGTCGGGTAAAGATATGATGGCCGATTTTGACCGGATGAAACGTCTTGAAGAGGTTTGGCCGTGCTCTGGTTTCTGAGCTGCCTACGTATCCCTGGTCTTACAGGAATCAGGCCATATGTAGTTCGGGATCCGTCGGCGGAGTACGCCGATGAAGGCTTTCAAACACGGACGCAATATTTAGGATAGGGCTGCGGGGAACTGGAGCGGAATCGCTCCTGCCGAGATAGTCGTTGCTCGCCGGTTTACTTGCAAATAAGCAAATACGGGCATATATTGTGCATAAATTTAAACATGATGCAAATTCCCGTCGGACCATGAATGCTGTCTTTGGATGGTTAGGATGACGTCCTCAGACCAGGATGTCCTGGGCCATGAAGTGTATAATAAAGGATTCGCAGGCCATGAAATGATGCTCTCGGGCTATGAGAATGATGCCTCCGAACCATGATGCCTTTGAATAATGATATGCAAAAAATTAAAGGGATCTTCAGGCCATGACATGGCGTTCTCGGGCTATGACAATGGTGCCTCCGAACAATGACGACCTCGGATAATTTGGCGATCTTTCAGCCCATGAAATGTAGTAGGTGGCGATCTTTCAGCCCATGAAATGCAATAGGTGGCGATCTTTCAGCCCATGAAATACAGTAGGTGGCGATCTTTCAGCCCATGAAATGCAGTAGGTGGCGATCTTTCAGCCCATGAAATGTAGTAGGTGGCGATCTTTCAGCCATGCAAGCGTAAATAAAGTGGCGATCTTTCAGCCATGCAAGCGTAAATAAAGTGGCAATCTTTCAGCCATGCAAGTGTAAATAAAGTGGCGATCTTTCAGCCATGCAAGCGTAAATAAAGTGGCGATCTTTCAGCCATGCAAGCGTAAAT
>NC_031997.1:48389126-48397849 GCF_001879085.1 Nicotiana attenuata
CATTTAATTTATAAAAAATAGTAAATAAATTCCTGAAAACTAATTGAAAGCACTAAAATAATTTATAGTATATAATTATCAATTTAAAAATATATAATTCCATTTTATAAATATGAGACGAATTTAAACCTAAGAATGGTTAATATTGCAATCATGCAATTTTATCCTTAAAACTACTCAATAAATTTGTAAAAATATGTAAAAAATATCTTAGCTATATTTTAGTATAAATATAAGAATCCAATAAATGAGTTACCAAAAATGATAATTTTGGTGACAATTATTGGGTTTTTCTTGATAAAATAGGGCAGTAAATTGGTTAAAAAAATCTTTGAAAAATTAAAGGAAAAAAATAATGTAACCTTGGGATATACTTATTTATGCATATATAGTCTATTTTGAAGGTATTTTGCATATTTAAAAAAAATACAGGGAAAAATTGGGTATCAACAGCTGCTCCTCTTTACCTGGGAAGGATGAAAGAGTTATCGGGTAAAGACATGATGATCAATTGTTTTGAAGAAATTTGGCCGTGCTCCGGCTTCTGAGCTGCCGACATATCCCTGGTCTTACAGGAATCAGGCCATATGTAGTTCGGGGTCTGTCGGCGGAATATGCCGATGGAAACCTTTCAAGAACGGACGCAATATTCAGGTTGGGATGAATGGTTAAGGTTTAGTAGGACTGCGGGCACTGGAGTGGAATTGCTCCTGCCGAGATGGCAGTTGCTCGCCGGTTTACCTGCAAATAAACAATACAAGCGTATATTGTGCATAAATTTAAACATGATGCAAGTTCCCTTCGGACCATGAATGTTGTCTTTGGACGGTTAGGATGACATCCTTGGACCATGATGTCCTGGGCCATGAGCGTATAATAAAGGATTCGCAGGCTATGAAATGATGCTCTCGGGCTATGACAATGATGCCTCCGAACCATGATGCCTTTGAACAATGATGTGCGAAATTAAATGGATCTTCAGGCCATGACATGGCGTTCTCGGGCTATGAGAATGATGCCTCTGAACAATGACACCCTCAGATAATTTGGCGATCTTTTAGCCCATGAAATGCAATATGTGGCGATCTTTCAGCCGTGCAGGCGTAAATAAGTTGGCGATCTTTCAGCCATGCAAGTGTAAATAAAGTGGCGATCNTTCAATATCACTCGTGGTAGGCGTACCAACCCGCTCCCATTTCAGTATCACTTGTGGTAGGCGTACCACCCGATCCCATTTTAACATCACTTGTGGTAGGCATACCACCCGCTCCCATTTCAATATCACTTGTGGTAGCGTACCACCCGCTCCCATTTCAATATCACTTGTGGTAGGCGTACCACCCGCTCCCATTTCAATATCACTTGTGGTAGGCGTACCACCCGCTCCCTTTACTTTCAATACAATACACAATACAATTCCGGCAAGGGAACAACCAAATTAATAATCTTCCCGGCAAGGGAACAACCAAATTAATAATCTTCCCGGCAAGGGAACAATAAAATACAAGTCAAACATCCCGACAAGGGAGAGTCAGCTATAACCAATCTTATTCAACTTCTTCTTGGCACAACTAATACCAATATTCAGTCACAACTTTCATAGGATCAAACAAGGGTACACAATTATCAAATTAAGACTCACGGTCATGATCGACACCGACGCATGGATACTCGTCATCATGCCCATACGTCGTACTCAACACAAAACAAGCAGCAATTATGACTCAACTCCTAATCCCTCAAGCTAGGGTTAGACCGAACACTTACCTCGATGCTTTGAACTCAACTCAAGCCTCAACTATAGCTTTACCCCGTGATTCCACCTCCAGTCCGCTCGAATCTAGTCACAAGTCACTTAATTACTTTAATAAACACTACATGAATCAGTTTGAGTGCATAAAAATGAATTTCCCAAAGTTTTTCCCAAAAATCCAAAATCGCCCCTGGGCCCACGTGGTCAAAACCCGAGGTTCGAACCAAAACTCGGCTACCCATTCCCCCACGAACCCAAATATGTGATTTGTTTTGAAATCGGACCTCAAATTGAGGTCCAAATCCCCAATTTTAGAAAAACCTAGGTTTTACCCAAAATTCCCCAAATTTCCCCATTAAAATCTTTGTTTTGAAGTTGAAATTATGTTAAAAGATGTTAAGGAGTGAAGAAAATGAGTTAGAAATCACTTACCAATCGTTTTGAAGAAGAAGAATTGTTTGGAAAATCGCCTCTTATGTTTTGGGTTTTTGAAAAGTGAAAGATAACTGAAATTCCCGTCTATATATACCCCTCTGAAGTCCTAGCGCGGACCGCGCAAAAAGGGACCGCGGCCGCGCTGGCCTGGCCTACCTGAAGACCTGCGGATCTTAGCCCTACGCGGACCGCGCAAAGCCGACCGCGGCCGCACAGCACCCACCGCGGAGTGCGCAAAGGCAACCGCGTCCGCGCTGGCCCCTCCGCGGCCGCACGCGATTTCTCGCGGACCGCGCTAGAGGGTTCAGAGGCCTGCAATATTTCCTGAACCTGCAACAGCTGATATTTTAAGTCTAAGGCATCCCGGAACCTACTCAAACCTCACCTGAGCCCTCGGGGCTCCAAACCAAACATGCACACCACCTCAAAACCATCTTACGGACTTATCCGTGCGATCAAATCGCCAAAATAACATCATGCACATCAAATTAGGCCTCAAAACCCATGATTTCTTCCAAATTTCATAAAGCATCAAATTATCCATTTCAAGTTCGGAACGCGTCAAACGACGTCCGTTTTAAGCCAAACTTTACAGAAAGTGCTTAAATCATATATAAGACTTGTACCGGGCGCCGGAACCAAATACGGGCCCGATACCATAGTCTCCTAATCAAATTTCATTTCCAATTTCCTTAATTAATTCCAGAAAAAAATAATTTCACACAAAAATTCATTTCTCGAGCTTGGGACCTCGAAATTCAATTCCGGGCATACGCCCAAGTCCCATATTTTCCTACGGACCCTTCGGGACCGTCAAATCACGGGTCCGGGTTCGGGATCGGGTCCGTTTACCCAAAATATTGACCGAAGTCAAATTTATGCATTTTAATATCAAAATTTAGCATTTTTCTCACAGAATTCATATTTAAGCCTTCCGGCTATGCGCCCGGACTGCGCACGCAAATCGAGGCAACCTTAATGAGGTTTTCAAGGCCTCGGAAGTATAGAATGGGTAAGAAAACAGGTGATGACCCTTTGGGTCATCACATTCTCCACCTCTAAAACAACTGTTCGTCCTCGAACGGACAAAGAAACAAGTACCTGAGTCGGAAAAAAGATGAGGATAACGACTCCGCATATCAGACTCGGGCTCCCAGGTCGATGCCTCAAGAGGCTGACCTCTCCACTGAACACGAACAGAAGGAAAGCCCTTGGATCTCAACTGACGAACTTGCCGGTCTAGAATAGCTACCGGCTCCTCCTCATAAGATAAGTCCTTGTCCAACTGGACAGTGCTGAAATCTAACACGTGGGCTGGATCGCCGTGTTACCTCCGAAGCATGGATACATGAAAAATTGGATGTACGGCTGATAAGCTAGGCGGCAATGCAAGTCTATAAGCCGCCCCTCCCACTCGATCAAGAATCTCAAACGGACCAATGAACCTAGGGCTAAGCTTGCTCTTCTTCCCAAATCTCATCAGGCCCTTCATAGGCGACACTCAGAGCAATACCCGCTCACCAACCATGAAAGCTACATCTCGGACCTTACGATCTGCGTAGCTCTTTTGCCTGGACTGAGCTGTACGAAGCCTATCCTGAATGATCCTGACCTTGTCCAAGGCCTCCTGAACCAAATCCGTACCCAACAACCGAGCCTCTCCCGGCTCAAACCATCCAACCGGAGATCGACACCGTCTACCATATAAAGCCTCATAAGGAGCCATCTGGATACTCGACTGGTAGCTGTTGTTGTAGGAAAACTCTGCTAAAGGCAAGAACTGATCCCATGACCCTCCAAAGTCAATAACACAAGCTCGGAGCATATCCTCCAATATCTGAATAGTCCGCTCGGACTGTCCATCCGTCTGAGGATGAAATGTTGTACTCAACTCAACCTGGGTGCCTAACTCTCGCTAAACTGCTCTCCAGAAACGCGAGGTAAACTGCGTGCCTCGGTCCGAAATGATAGATACCGGCACACCATGAAGGCGAACAATCTCCCGGATATAGATCTCAGCTAACCTCTCGGATGAATAGGAGACTGCCACAGGAATGAAATGCGCTGACTTGGTCAGCCTATCAACAATGACCCAAACTGCATCGAACTTCTTCCGGGTCAACGGAAGTCCAGTAACGAAGTCCATAGTGATCCTCTCCCACTTTCACTCGGGAAGCTCAATCCCCTGAAATAAACCACCCGGCCTCTGATGCTCATACTTAACTTGCTGACAATTCAAACACCGCGCCACATATGCCACAATATCCTTCTTCATTCCACGCCACCAATAATGCTGCCGCAAATCCTGATACATCTTCGCGGCGCCCGGATGAATAGAATACCGGGAACTATGGGCCTCCTCTAAGATCAACTCCCGAAGTCCATCCACATTGGGCACACAAACTCGCCCCTGCAATTTCAAGACTCCATCTACATCCAATGTAACCTGCTTGCCACCTCCTCGCTGCATCGTGTCTCTCAGGACACACAAATAGGGATCATCAAACTGCCGATCACGGATATGCTCCAATAATGAAGAACTAGCGACCGTGCAAACTAATACTTGGCTAGGCTCAGAAATATCCAACCTCACAAATCGATTGGACAAAGCCTGAACATCCCAAGCAACCGGCCTCTGACTGACCGGAACATAAGCAAGACTGCCCATACTGACTGACTTCCTACTCAAAGCATCGGCCACCACATTGGCCTTCTCCGGATGATATAAAATGGTGACATCATAATCCTTCAACAACTCCAACCACCTCCTCTGCCTCAAATTCAACTCCTTTTGCTTGAACAAGTACTGAAGACCCTTGTGGTTAGTGAACACCTCACATGCCACGCCATACAAATAGTGCCTCCAAATCTTCAATGCGTGAACAATGGCTGCCAACTCCAAATCATGCACTAGATAGTTCTTCTCGTGAATCTTCAACTGCCTCGAAGCATAGGCAATGACCTTGCCATCCTGCATCAACACTACACCAAGCCCAACACAGGAAGCATCACAATAGACTGCATAAGGCCCTGAACCTGTGGGAAAAACTAACACCGGTGCCGTAGTCAGAGCTGTCTTGAGCTTCTGAAATCTCGCCTCACACTCATCCGACCATCTGAACTGGGCACCCTTTTGGGTCAATCTGGTCATTGGGTCTGCAATGGATGAAAACCCCTCCACGAACCGTCGATAGTAGCCTGCCAACCCCAAGGAACTCCGGATCTCCGTAGCTGATGCTGGTCTAGGCCAGTTCTTGACTGCCTCTATCTTCTTTGGGTCCACCTGAATACCCTCAACTGATACGACGTGACCCAGAAATGTAACTGAACTCAGCCAGAACTCACACTTGGAGAACTTGGCATATAACTGACTATCCCTCAGAGTCTGAAGAACCACTCTAAGGTGCTGCTCGTGCTCCTCCTGGCTGCGGGAGTATATCAATATATCGTCAATGAACACTATCACGAATGAATCCAAATAAGGCCTGAATACTCGGTTCATCAAGTCCATGAAAGCTGCTGGGGCATTTGTCAACCCGAATGACATAACCAAGAACTCATAATGCCCGTACCGAGTGCGAAAAGCTGTCTTAGGGACATCGGATGCCCTAATCCTCAACTGGTGGTAGCCAGATCTCAAGTCAATCTTGGAAAATAACCTGGCACCCTAAAGTTGGTCGAACAAATCATCAATCCTCGGCAGTGGATACTTATTCTTGACCGTTACCTTGTTCAATTGTCGGTAATCAATACACATCCTCATTGACCCATCCTTCTTCTTGACAAATAACACCGGCGCACCCCAAGGAGACACACTGGGTCTAATGAAACCCTTCTCAAGCAAATCCTGCAACTGTTCTTTTAACTCCTTCAACTCCGGCGGGGCCATACGATATGGCGGAATGGAAATGGGCTGAGTGCTTGGGACTAGATCAATGCAGAAATCAATGTCCCTGTCGGGTGGCATCCCCGGCAGGTCTGAAGGAAAAATATCAGGGAACTCACAAACAACGGGCACAGAATCGATAGAGGGAACCTCAGCACTGGAATCCCGAACATAAGCTAAATAAGCCAAACATCCCTTCTCGACCATACGCCGAGCCTTCACATACGATATGACACTACGGGTAGAATGACCTAGAGTCCCCCTCCACTCTAAACGAGGCATACCCGGTAAAGCTAAGGTCACCGTCTTGGCATGGCAGTCCAAGATAGCGTGATAGGGTGATAACCAGTCCATCCCCAATATAATATAAAAGTCGACCATATCTAAAAGCAACAGATCTACACGAGTCTCCAGACCCCCAATCACCACAACACAAGAGCGATGGACTCGATCGACCACGATGGAATCACCCACCGGCGTAGACACACAAACAGGAATACCCAATGCATCACTAGGCATGATCAAATACGGGGCAAAATAGGATGACACATACGAATACGTAGACCCCGGATAAAACAACACAGAAGCACCTCTATCACAAACCAAAACTGTACCTGTAATGACCGCATCTGAAGCCTCTGCCTCGGGCCTGGCCTGAAGAGCATAACATCGGGTCTGGGCCCCACCACCCTGAACTGCCTCTCTGGGACGACATGCTGCTGGCTGGCCTCCACCTCTGGGACCTCTACCTCCATCTCTAGCACCTCTACCCCCGCCTCTAGCTGGCTGGGCGGTCTGTGGAACATCTGGTTCCTGAATTATAGGATGGGGTCCCTGCTGCTGCGGAGAACTGCTCGAAGCTCGAGGGCAATACCTAGAAATGTGCCTCGTGTCGCCACAAGTAAAACAAGCCCTCGGCTGCTGGGACTGACGACCCTGGAAACTCTGAAGCGGTGGTGCACTGATAGGTGCTGATGGTGCACTGAAGGACTGCTGATCGGGATACTGCGCTTGAGGACCACGGCTACCCGAAGCACCGTGAGAAACCTGGGGTGCTGACCGAAAAGGCCTAGGAGGATGGCCCCTATCATACGAATCTTTGTCTCCAGACGAGGCACCACTGAATCGGCCTGACTGACGGGGTCTCTTATCTGCCCTGTGACCACCCCCCTGTGACAATACCATCTCAATCCTCCGGGCCACATTGGCCGCCTCCTGAAAGGATATCTCGCTCCCAGTCTCTCTAGCCATCTGGAGACGAATAGGCTGAATGAATCCTTCAATAAACCGTCTCACTCTCTCTCTCTCAGTGGGAAGTATAACAAGAGCATGGCGAGCCAAATCAATAAACCTGGTCTCGTACTGGGTGACCGACATGGATCCCTGTTGGAGACGCTCGAACTGCCTCCGATAGGCCTCTCGCTGTGTAATTGGGAGAAACTTCTCCAGAAATAGATACGTGAACTGCTCCCAGGTCAAGGCTGGTGATCCTGCTGGCCTAGCTAAGCAATAATCCCTCCACCAAGTCTTGGCGGATCCAGACAACCGGAACGTAGATAAGTCAACCCCATTGGTCTCAACAATACCCATGTTCCGAAGAACCTCGTGACAACTATCCAGATAATCCTGGGGATCCTCAGTAGATACACCGCTGAATGTAGTAGTGAAGAGCTTGGTAAACCTGTCCAATCTCCACAAAGCATCGGCAGACATAGCTGCTCCATCACCGGCCTGGGCTACCATACCCGGCTGAGCTGCTCCAACCGGTTGAACTGCTGGAGTCTGAGTCTGGGGAGCTACCTACTCCGGAGTGCGAGTAGCAGGAGTCTGAGCCCCTCCTCCAGCCTGAGAGACGGCTGGTGCCACAGGAAGCAATCCTGCTCGGGTAACACTCTCCATGAGACCCACCAATCGGACCAAAGCGTCCTGAAGAACTGGGGTTGCAATAAACCCTTATGGGACCTGAGGGGGGCCCACCGGTACTGCTGGGATGGGGCCGGAACCTTCTCGTCGAAGTCAACCTGAGGCTCTGCCACTGGTGCTGCTGCTCGGGGCTGAGCTCTGCCCCTACCTCGGCCTCTGCCCCTAATGGGAGCTGCCTGGGGCTCGGACTGCTGATCAGAAAATGAGGAAGCGCGTATTCTCGCCATCTGCGAAAGAACAGAGTAGAAATTCAATTAGCGTCACCAAACCGCACGACAAGAAAGAACAAATGTGAAACTTTTCCTAACTCGGTAGCCTCTGGGGGATAAATACAGACGTCTCCGTACCGATCCCTCACTACCTAACCCGGGCGAGGTAGTGACGAGGCTAGGACCAGACTCTAGATAACCTGTGCAGATATATACAAGAACCACAGAGAGATAGCAAGAAAATAACAATTTAAGCTGGGGAAGGGAGCATGCTTTAGGGGCAACCGATAGAATTAAAATATCAGAAATAATGGAGCGTACATCTACAGTTTAACTTCTAGCAATAAATGAAGAGATAAGGCAACTTTCATATTCCACTCATCTTGTTGCAGGCGTGCAACCCGATCCCATTTCTCCATATCCCGTGGTAGGCGTACCACCCACTCCCATTTCAATATCACTCGTGGTAGGCGTACCACCCGCTCCCATTTCAATAACACTTGTGGTAGGCGTACCA
>NC_031997.1:48398013-48523300 GCF_001879085.1 Nicotiana attenuata
AAATCTTTGTTTTGAAGTTGAAATTATGTTAAAAGATGTTAAGGAGTGAAGAAAATGAGTTAGAAATCACTTACCAATCATTTTGAAGAAGAAGAATTGTTTGGAAAATCGCCTCTTATGTTTTGGGTTTTTGAAAAGTGAAAAATAACTGAAATTCCCGTCTATATATACCCCTCTGAAGTCCCAGCGCGGACGGCGCAAAAAGGGACCGCGGCCGCGCTGGCCTGGCCTACCTGAAGGCCTACGGATCTTAGCCCTACGCGAACCGCGCAAAGCCGACCGCGGCCGCACAGCACCCACCGCGGACCGTGCAAAGGCGACCGCGGCCGCGCTGGCCCCTCCGCGGCCGCATGCAATTTCTCGCGGACCGTGCTAGAGGGTTCAGAGGCCTGCAATATTTCCTGAACCTGCAACAGCTGATATTTTAAGTCTAAGGCATCCCGGAACCTACTCAAAACTCACCCGAGCCCTCGGGGCTCCAAATCAAACATGCACACCACCTCAAAACCATCCTACGGACTTATCCGTGCGATCAAATCGCCAAAATAACATCATGAACATCAAATTAGGCCTCAAAACCCATGATTTCTTCCAAATTTCATAAAACATCAAATTATCCATTTCAAGTTCGGAACGCGTCAAACGACGTCCGTTTTAAACCAAACTTTACAGAAAGTGCTTAAATCATATATAAGACTTGTACCGGGCGCCGGAACCAAAATACGGGCCCGATACCATAGTCTCCTAATCAAATTTCATTTTTAATTTCCTTAATTAATTCCAGAAAAAAATAATTTCACACAAAAATTCATTTCTCGGACTTGGGACCTCGGAATTAGATTCCGGGCATACTCCCAAGTCTCATATTTTCCTACGGACCCTCCGAGACTGTCAAATCACGGGTCCGGGTCCGTTTACCCAAAATGTTGACCGAAGTTAAATTTATCCATTTTAATATCAAAATTTAGCATTTTTCTCACAGAATTCATATTTAAGCGTTCCGGCTACGCGCCCGAACTGCGCATGCAAATCGAGGCAACTCTAAATGAGGTTTTCAAGCCCTCGGAAGTACAGAATGGGTAAGAAAACAGGTGATGACCATTTGGGTCGTCAATCCCACCCCTAATATTTTGAGTTTGACTAGCATTACCGGGTGCAGGTGGTGGTGTTTCAAGATTATCGGGTGATTGAATATCATCTAGATCATCACGTATACCATAATTTTCTTGCATTCACATAATCTACATTTAAATTTTCAGGTGAACTTTCAGAAATATGTGTAAAGCTACTAGAAGAACCAACACCACCTCTTGATCTTTTGGAAGTTTTCTTACTACCACCTCTACTAGTGCACGCTTTTTTGGCTGCTATAAGTAAATTCATTATGTAAATTAAATTAAAAAATTAAATTAATAATTCTAAATGATAAAATAAGTGTACACCAAATAGGAGAAAGAGATGGAACGAGTGTACCGGGATTCCGGATGCCGCACTAATTTTGATATCAAAAAATCAAACTTCAATTGATAGACCGAAACTTGATAGTTGATACTTGATAGTACTTGATAGTTGATAGCACACTTCACTTGAATACTTGATATTTGATAATAAAAATCTTGTAATGGCTAAACTAAATATTTGATGAAACTTGAAATAATAAGTAATTGAGAATTTAAGAACAATAATCAATAATATCAAGAGAGAATTGAGAAAGAATTAGAGTAGTAAGAGAGTGAATTGTGAGAAAAAATAAAGAAGAAGGGGGGGCTATTTATAGGTTTTAAAAGGTTAAAATAATAATTTTTCAATTATTAAGGGTGGGAAGGCTATTTTTTTAATGGGGGAGGCCGAAATGGCTATTTGTGCAAAATCTGGCCGTTCCCCGACGGTCATTTCCGAATTAGACCGTTGGCAACGGTCCAAAAAATTAAAAAAAAAACAAAATTTGTAACGGATACTGTGCTGAACCGGGCTGTAGCCCGTTAACGGGTTAGCGGGTTCCGGTGCACCTGCATTCAAAATTTGTTCGTTTAAAATCCACCACCCGCCAATCCGTCCCAGCCCACACCTATAAGCTATAGTAACAGGCTGAACCGGGCCAAAACGGGTTAAAAACGGGTCAGCCCGGCCCGATTAACAGGTCTACCGGAGTAGTGTAAAGTGGGCCTTCGGTAAGTCGACCTCTTCCAGGCAGAGCATGAGCCGTTGGATGCGCCGAGCTTCTTGGTAGCCTCAAATCGACGGATCATATCTATTGATTTGCGCACCTTTTTCTATTTTAAATTTTAGATTCTGCTCTTCTTCAAGTGTTTAATAAAGTTATGTTTGTTTTTTTTTTTTTTTTAACGGACATTTCCAAAGGGACACAACTTTTGTCTGTGGTATCAATCTCTTACTTTCACACGGCTTCTTTTGGAATTATTTGCACCGTGTAAACCTTTTTTCTTCTTTTTTTCCTTCTTTTTTTGGCCTGAAATGCAGTATGAGTGAGGAGATGTGAAATACCTCCCTATCCAAATTGATACTTTGAACATTTATTTACATTTTAAAAGAGTTAAGATAAGTAATATGCATTACCAATACAATGTAAAAATAGAGAAGATTTGACAAAATTTTTCGTGTATCGATGATGATCATTGCTGTGTACAGTGCATGTATTTATATACAAACTAAATGGAATCTAAGAAAATAACCACCTATACATGTGTCACTATTCTATTTGTATATCTGTAACTAACATATACAAAAATAAAGAATAAAAAATAACAGCTGTACAATATTCTCTTCTAGAAGCTTCAGTCTTTATTGTTGAATAGGCCCAACTCTGTATAAAGATAAGAAGCCCAATAATGTAGATAGGGAGCCCAAATGATAGAGACTCAAAACAAAATGGACCGGGTTCTTTACCATTAAAAGAGTTTGGTTCTTCAGACCAAAACTCAGACTTAGGAGACATCGTTAGGGTTTCTCTGTAACCATCTGTAAACATCGACTTACACCATTTTCCAGTCCAACACCCCTCCTCAAGTTGGAGGGGGATGAAATAACACCCAACTTGCCTAATAAAGTTCGATGATGAGGTCCATTGAGAGATTTGGTGAAGAGATCTGCTGGTTGAGAGGAAGATCGAAGAAAGGAAAGGGAAATCAAGCCAGCGAGAAATTGTTGCCGAACAAAATGGCAATCAAGCTCCACGTGTTTCGTTCGTTCATGAAACACAGGGTTTTTGGCGATATGGATGGCTGCCTGACTGTCGGAGTGAAGAGGTACTGGAAGGGAGATGGGAATAGAGAGATCGTCAAATAGACGAACTAACCATGTAAGCTCGGAAACAACCCGTCGCATTGAGCGATATTCTGCCTCGGCAGAACTGAGAGAAATTGAAGTCTGCTTCTTGGATTTCCAAGATATTGGAGAGGACCCAAGTGAAATGTAGTACCCACTGACTGAACGACGAGTATCTGAGCAGGAACCCCAGTCGGAGTCACAGAAGGCCAAAAGCTCGAAGGAGGAAGAAGCACTCATGAACAGCCCTAGCCCAGGATCTTTCAACAGATAACGAAGGACACGAAGAGCTGCATCAAGATGTGGTTTTCTGGGATCCTGCATATACTGGCTCAGATGCTGCACAGTGAAGGAGAGGTCTGGCCGGGTATTTGTCAAATAATTGAGCTTGCCAAGGAGGTGCCTGTAAAGGGTTGGATCAGGAAGAGGAGCACCAGTCTTGGCATGCAATTTGATAGTTGAATCCAAAGGGGAAGCAACAGGAGTAAGATGCAGGGAGTCAAATTCACTCAAGAGATCCAAGGTGAACTTCCGTTGGGAAAGAATAAGCCCCTGTGGTTCACGAACAGCCTCCATCCCTAAGAAAAAATGTAAGTCTCCAAGATCTTTTATGCGAAATTCTTGATTCAAAAAGTCCTTTAATGCATTTAACTCAGTAGCATCATTTCCTGTTAATATGATGTCGTCTACATAGACTGCCACAATAGAAATAGAGGAATCTGATTTTTTTAAAAAGAGAGAGTAATCATTTAAGGAGTGAGAGAAACCCTTGAAATTAAGAGCAGTAGTGAGCTTAGCATACCATTGTCGAGATGCTTGACGAAGTCCATAAAGGGACTTTTTCAGTAGACAGACCTGTGTAGGTGAGGGAGGAGCAATTCCGGGAGGAAATTTCATGTAAACCTCCTCGTTTAAATCACCATGTAAAAACGCATTATTCACATCTAATTGAGAAATTCCCCAATTTTTCTTAACTGCCAAGGCCAAAATACACCTAATTGTGGTCATCTTGATCACAGGGGAGTAAGTCTCATTAAAATCAATGCCTTCCCTTTGAATATCCCCTCGGATGACAAGTCTGGCCTTCAATCTTTCAACACTCCCATCTGAGTGTTGTTTAACTTTGTAAACCCATTTACTGGGTAATGCCTTCTTTCCTGGAGGTAAAGCAACCACCTCCCAAGTTCTGTTAAGCTCAAGTGCCTCAATTTCCTTGGCCATGGCCTCTTGCCAACCTGGATGATGAGCTGCCTGTACATAGCTAATAGGTTCACAAACATTAGACAAGGAGTTGAGCATATGTTGATTAGAAGTGGATAAACCACTGAAAGAGAGAGAATGAGGGGTAACTGGAGTGAGAAAACAAGCAGAACTCACATCAGTGAGTTGGAGAGCATTACAAATGTAGTCTTTTAAGTAGGAAGGTGTTTTGTGAGTTCTAGTGGACCTCCTAAGTAAGTCATCTACCATGGGTTCTGTGGCTGGTGAGGAGAAGAGGGGTAGAGGACTGTTTGGTTGAGAAAAGGAGTCTGGAGAGCTGCTAGAGGGACCTGCAGATTGAGTACATGGAGAAAACCTAGATGATGTAGGAGTATGTGGGTGAGGTGGCTGGTGTGTGGGGGCAGAAGTGTTGGGTATTGGAAAAGGTTGTCTAATTGATAGGTCTTGAACAAATAGGTGTTGCTGAGGCTGAATAGAATAGGGCAGAAAAGAAGCAGTAGAAACAGTAGAATTGATAGAGGCAAAAGGAAAGAACTCTTCATGAAACACCACATCCCTTGAAACAAAAGGTTTGAGAGTCTTAAGATTAAGTACCTTATAACCCTTCTTGCCATGAGGATAACCAAGAAACACACAAGGTACTGCTCTAGATTCAAATTTGGCTCTATGATTTGATAGAGTAGAGGCAAAACACAAACATCCAAAACATTTAAGGTAAGAATAATTTGGTTTGGAGTTGAACAGAACCTCATAAGGGGTCTTTAATCTTAGAACTCTAGAAGGAAATCTGTTAATTAAGTGAGTAGCTGTCACAGGCAATCCCCCCAATAAGAAATAGGTAAGTGAGATTGAAATAGGAGGGCCCTTGAGGTTTCCAATAGATGTTTATGCTTTCTCTCCACAACTCCATTTTGTTGTGGAGTAGAGACACAAGTGGTTTGATGTATGATTCCATCACCATGCAAGGAATCAGCTTGTAACTTCCCACTCCCAAGCTCAAAAGCATTGTCTGTTCTAATTATTTTTACCTTGGTGTGAAACTGTCTTTCTACCATGGCTAGAAAGGATTTTAAAACAGTGAAGGCATTGGATTTGGTGCTCAATAAATATGTCCATGTCCCCCTACTAAAGTCATCAACAATGGTAAGAAAATACTTAAAACCATCATAGGTACAACTTTTATAGGGACCCCAAGTGTCAACATGAATCAACTCAAACACATGCTTAGTAGAAATGGAACTTGAAGGAAAAGGAAGCTTAGATTGTCTTGCCATAGGACAAATAACACAAGGAGTAGTAAATTTAGAACAGGAAGGAATAGTTGAACATGAAATATTCTTCATATGATTTAAAGGCATATAAGCTAACCTATAATGCCACAGCTTTTCTTTTACATTAGGATCAGAAAAAGTAAAACAGGAATTGGAAATAGCACTAGGCTTTGATTTCTTGCTAGAAACTAGACTATTAGTAGACTTGGAAAAACTCTTGGAAACTTCTGCAGGCTGCCTTGAGTGAAGAAAATAGAGACCTCCATTCTCCTTACCAATCTCCAGAGGGCTCTTCAGTGAAGGGCCCTGCAGTAGAACACAAGAAAAAGGAGTGAAAAGAATATACTTCTGAAGCTGTCTGCAAAGCTTGTGTACAGACAGGAGATTAAATCTGAAAGAAGGTATATATAATACATTCTGTAAAACCAAATTAGGTAGAAGAATGACCGAACCAAAATGAGTGACTCTAACTCTACAAGAATTAGGCAGATTGACCATTAAAGGCTTAGGCAAGGTTCTAAAATTTGAAAAGAAACTTTTATTGAAAGTCATATGCTCAGTAGCTCCACTGTCTATTATCCATGACTCATTATCTATATTCATGAAACATGCATAAGAGTTGAAAAATTTAGAGATACCAGCACAATTCACACTGGCAGAAGCATCAGATGTTCCTGCAGATTGCTGATTGAGCTTCACTTGTTGCAGCAACTGAAGCAGCTGTGTCACATTCTCCTGAGTAAGTGCATTGATCTCTGAAACATTTTCAGCTCTTTTGCCACCCTCTTCTCCCATGGTAAAAGCATTGTTTGCCTGTGGAATTCCTTGGTTTTTTTCTCTGTTTAGTAAACTTGAAATCTGTTGGAAAACCATGAATCCTATAGCATTTATCAATTGTATGCCCAGGCTTCTTACAGTAGGAACAAATACTGGTGTTCTTCCTTGCATCAAAACCTGTCTTTTGTGTTTTATAATCATTGATTCTCCTTCCTCTTGTTCCCTGATTAGCAGCAATGAAAGAGGCTGTTTCTCCTGGGTAAGCAGGAGTGGCATGTATTTCCCTCTGTTTTTCATCCTGAATAACTAGGGAATAAGCATGTCCAATAGAGGGTAAGGGAGATGACAACAGGATGTTGCTTCTGACCCCAAAGAAGGTGTCATTTAGTCCCATTAAAAATTGTTATAATCTCTCATCCTGATGAGCCTTCAAACTATTAGCCTTAGCACCACAATCACAGTCACAAATGCAAGCAGAGAAGGTGTTGAGTGCATCTAGTTCACCCCATAGGCTTTTTATCTTAGTGAAATAACTTGATACACTGGAGTTACCTTGAGTTACAGCACTTAATTCCTTTTGCAATTGAAATAGCTTGGCACCATTTGTCTGACCAAATCTGTCTTCTAGGTCACTCCACAGGTCCTTTGCACTTTGGGAATATAGAACACTTTCAGCTATTTCTTTGGAAAGGGAATTGAGCAGCCAAGAGAGCACCATATCATTACATCTAGCCCATGCTCTTTGGAGTCCAGAATCTGCCTCAGGAACAGCCAAAGATCCATCGATGAAGCCCAGCTTGTTTTTTGCTGAGAGAGCAATCACCACTGCCCTTCTCCATCCTCCATAAGCTCTTCCATCAAAGGGTGAGGAAACAAGATTCATCCATGGATAATCAGAAGGATGAAGATAGTAAGGATGTGCTGAATCCACTGTTCCAGCTCCTACAGGTGCTGCAACTGTAGCAGCATTAGAAGTGATAGAAGCTGAGGGAAGGACCTCAGTAGAATCAGCAGGAGTACCCATGGTAGAGAAGAAAATAGAGAAGAAAATCGATTGAATTTGAGCAGATTAAACCTGCTCTGATACCATGTAAAAATAGAGAAGATTTGATAAAATTTTCCGTGTATTGATGATGATCATTGCTGTGTACAGTGCATGTGTTTACATACAAGCTAAATGGAATCTAAGAAAATAACCACCTATACATGTGTCACTATTCTATTTGTATATCTGTAACTAACATATACAAAAATAAAGAATAAAAAATAACAGTTGTACAATATTCTCTTCTAGTAGCTTCAGTCTTTATTGTTGAATAGGCCCAACTCTGTATAAAGATAAGAAGCCCAATTATGTAGATAGGGAGCCCAAATGATAGAGACCCAAAACAAAATGGACCGGGTTCTTTACGATTAAAAGAGTTTGATTCTTCAGACCAAAACTCAGACTTAGGAGACATCGTTAGGGTTTCTCTGTAACCATCTGTAAACATCGACTTACACCATTTTCCAGTCCAACATACAATTAGACACTTCTAAACTCTCCAAAACTACGAATAACCTTGCCATATCAAAAGCAATTAGCACTATTTAATGGAAATATATAAAAGTTAATTCGTGGACGAAATAATATGTGAAAGGGGCTGACAAAACTAATAGTTGTCGGGCTAAACTTTTATTTTATGTAAAGTAGAATTAAATGTAATTAATATTTAGAGCGTTGGATAAAACTTTGAAAAATCAAAATTAAGACATGGATCAAGATTCTTAGAACCTAGCTACCAAATGGGATCTCACTTTGCCCAACACGTAATCTATAGTTGAATTATCAGAAGATTATGATGTCTGTGACTTTGTGTCTATGCATAGGAAAAAATATGCTTGTTTTTGTACGGAATTACACAAGAAATATTAGAAACGTAACAAGTTGTTGTTGTAATAGTTTGATGCGCACATTCATAATATTACACCGCTTTGGTCCAACGAATCTCAAAAAATTTAGTTCTTGAATTCATTTTTGAATCCAAAAGTGCACTATATACATGTTAGTTCCCAGGCTTAACATTTATTAAGCAATTTGATTTTGCTGGCGGTTCTCATCTTATTTGTCCAACAACTGCGCCAAAAGCCTCACCAGGCTATTAAATTAAAATATTCACCGGCATTTTAATTACATGGCCTTTCATTGGCCACTGGGTTTTCTCTGCGGATGTACACAAGAAGGTCAACTACATATATCTTGTCCCGTTTGTTTTAAATTAAAGTCTGTGTCAATTTTCAAGAGCCGAACCCAAAATTCACCTAAACCAAAATTTTGAAATTTTAAAGCCTGCAACTTATTGTAGTAATAATCCAAAAGTTCCATTTTCAGGAAAACTAAAATAGTCTTTCAAACAGGTTAACATACATTTCAAATGAAAGGAAGGGATTCAACTTGGATACAAATATTAAAACCTCTAATGAAAGTAAAGTGATAATTCACATTAACAAAATATAATAATAAAATGTAATATAAAAAAGGAAAATTAGTACCATATATAAACACACGTGCATGAGCTATGCTCCTGCCAAAGAAATTTCAAGTCGTGGATTTTCATCTAACCTCTACCTAATCAATTCTCTAACCATTTATTTAAAAATATTTCCCAAACTTATCCTCTTACCTACATTCACAGCTTAGCCGTGAGAGGAGAGGTCCTACCAATTCATCCATGTCATACTGGTAATTGACATGTACATGTATGATATATCCCAAATGATTTTTGCATTAACAATAGACCTTGTTATTTATACATGTTCATTTATTACTAGCCAAAATTCATCTGGTGCTAATTTTTTGAGAGAATAAAATATTCTTTTTTTTTCAAGTATAAAATGTTACCTCCATGATATCCTTGAAATTTCACTGTTGAATTTTCGAATACTCCCTCCGGTCCATAATAAGTGACTAATTTGCTTTTTTTTTTGGTCCAAAATAAGTGTCCATTTATATAATTAAGAAAGAATTCAATTTATTTTTACAAAATTACCCTTATGTACATATCCCTAAAAAGTTTTCTTACTCCTCACATTAAATATTTAATTAAGGGTAGTTTAGTCATACTAAGTATTTTTGTATAGAATTTAGTTTCTTAATGGGCATGCCAAAAGCAAATTGGTTACTTATTGTGGACCGGAGGGAGTGTTACATAAACTTCCTTTAATTCGTCGAAACGACAAAACCTTTAAATCTATTTAAACATTATTTAGAAACATAAATAATGTATGTTTGAGAAATTGAATCCAAAGTTAGTTCCTTATGAATAAAAATTAACCTCATCTTGTGTCTTTAGTTTTCTTTTCATTTTTGTTATCACATGCCCCCACTTAACCAATATCGATTTAATGAGATAATTTTGGAAATAATGAAAGTAGATTTACATCAATGACCATATCAATTACTCGAACCTGCACTCCATATCAAACAATAGCAAAAAGAAGGCACCATTGTACACAAATCCATAGTTCGATAAGATTATTGGTCTTAGCATCTCAACATACACTATATACTAATGTCCTGTTAGCAATTTAATAATGTGCGGCAATAAATATCTCTTACTATTCAAGTGAATAATGTGCAAAGAACGAATATAATTTTGACCTAGGAAAGAAGTATTATACCTCTGCTCATATCATCTGTTTCTCCAATTATTTTTATTTGTCAATTCAATAAATAAAAATTGGTCCCAAATGTTGTCACTTTAAAAAGAAGAAGAAGAAGAAGAAAGGCATTGATTACTATCTTCTTTCAATTCCACTCTTAAAATTTCAAAAAGGAGTTACGAACAATTTAGTTAAATATCTCTTACTATTCAAGTGAATATTTTGTTTTATGAGTATGTCAAAATCTTAAACGACAAATAGACATGAGGGACTTAAAAGTTTTACACAGTCTTATAAGAAAGACATTTAGGACCCGTTTGACCATAGATTTTGTCTATATATATATATATATATATATATATGTTTACCCTGGAATCCGGATAACAATTGAATTTATATGGGGTTTTAAGGATCCGTGAACTAAAAGATACAAAAGGTTTAGGTTGAGGAAAATAAAAGATAAAGACTCAACAATTGCTGTTAAAATAAATAATCGCAGAATATAATATTGCTTAGAACAATTGTGCTTGATAGCGTACAAGAATTGAGAGAGANTCAATTCTTCTAGCCTCCTAGAACCGCAGAATCAGCATCCGGCCCACCCCGTTCCGGCTGTACTGGGGTCGGATTGATGATTGCAGCTGCACGGGGAGCCTCCTCGGACCTGACAGGCTCCTGGACCCGGCTCTGGAGCTGAGCTATAGCCGATTGCTGGGCTTGCAGCATGTCAAAAATCATTTTAAGGTTGATAGTCTCTTCGCCGACTGCCTGGGCCCTCGAATCGTCCTCTCCCCGGACGCTATGTGATGATCCGGAGGCCTGATCAGTGTTGAGCGCCATCCGGGAACCGGCATCTATCGGGTTTTCGAGCCCGAGCATTCCATTGTTTCCTGTCTGCTGTTCAAGTTCGTTGTTGATTGATTGTGCCATTCTATGAGTTGGTAATTTGAATGTAAGATGGACTCTTTTGCAAAGCACCAGTATATTGTGATGCGTCAAGAAAGAGTATCAAAGAGCTCACTAATATCCTTAGCCCCACGGTGGGCGCCAAACTGTTTACCCTGGAATCCGGATAACAATTGAATTTATATGGGGTTTTAAGGATCCGTGAACTAAAAGATACAAAAGGTTTAGGTTGAGGAAAATAAAAGATAAAGACTCAACAATTGCTGTTAAAATAAATAATCGCAGAATATAATATTGCTTAGAACAATTGTGCTTGATAGCGTACAAGAATTGAGAGAGATGGTACTCTAGTGTAATGGTTTCCGATCCTCTCTTTATGGGGTCTTCTCCCCTTTTATACATTCTGATTAAGGGTAAAAATAAGGTAGGTAAATTAATTACATCGTGGATCCCTGTAATTACGCCTTAATGGCCTGAAGTGGTTGAGAAAATCACGTTTGGGCGAGATATCCGGCGACGCTTGGTTATCCGTTACGAGTCCGGCTTCCGACCTTGTGTGTTTCTCCATCCGGTGGTGACTCATATCGAGCTCTGCAACGGTCTCGAAATGACTCGACCTCGGTTGTAGACGTGGCCGTCGTTCTATCTTGCATCCAGGTCGAGTTCGATGGCCCCGACTTGCCCCGGACAGGACCCAACCCGGTCGGGCTCAAGCAAAAAAGGGTATCACCCAATACAAGCTGATTGCTGATTGTTACTTAATGATGCAATGTCCTGAATGAATAGACTGTAGTCTCTAGCTGTGAATAATAGATGTATCATCAGAACTCCCAAGCCCTCGAATTAGCGATAAAGCATCAGAAGTGTAGTGAAATCCAATGAGAAATATCTTAAGACCTTGAGATAGGAAAACATTTCCCAATGGAACAAGGTGAGATATATGATAGATAACATCTCCTAATAGGCAACTGCGAAGGTATTGATATAACATCATCAATAACATGACATATAACCATGCTTAAAAGCAGGTTATAATTAGGCATTGACATGACCAGCTTAGATTTGTGACGTAGAATAATGAAAACATCACAAATCGCACGCTTCCAGTGGCAAAATCACAAATCACAAATCACAATCACAAGTTCTATTCTTCCAGAGGCAAAATGACTTGCTCCCCGTGAAGGTGCTCAATTTTGCACTGGTTCTACCTTCTTCTATTTGCAGGCGCCTATAAACTGTCAATCCATTTATAGTTGAATTAGTAGCCATTCATTTTTCCCTATTTACACATTTATACACTCACCGACATGCTTTAAAGTAGCAGGTTAATTATAGGATGTAAATCAATTAGCAACCTCTTAAGTTATTTATTCATAAAATATTAATGACAATTTATGGACTAATATACGGGTATAGAGGTGTGGATCAATCTAACAAATGTTTATACTCCACCCAGAATCCACATTTTTCTTTAAACTTATGTATAGTTATCCGTTAACTTTGAGGTTTTGTTGCCACCAATTCTCCTAAATGTGCCACATAGCATGTAATCTTTGGGCTCTTTATGGCTGCCACATGTTCAAGAGTTTATCAAAAATCTTAATTAAGCCAATTTCTTAATTAACTTGGTAATTCCTCATTAATCCAATAATTAATCAATTATCTACATAATTAAAAATTATCTCAAATTACATAAAATACTGCTCACTTTTATCACACCTTATACACCTCACTATCATGGTCATGTGATACCTTATATGGCACTACTCCATACATATCGGGTATTTTAGCTCGGGCCACATTTTATCCCAAAATGTTAAACTTCGACGAAAATTCATTTTCTTCAATTTCCTTATCCTCTCACCTTCACGAATTTACTCTTCACTTGTTTGAAATAACATAACACTTATAATCTCCAAATAATCTTTACTTGAGCTGAGGTCAATTATCTTACGACAATTGCATGTATAATACCACAGGGTGAAACATCGTCGTAATTAATAATGCGGGGCATAACAATCGGGACCTCAACCAAACATTCCAACACATCCCATAAAATCATTGAAACTTAGTCAAACCTTTGAATCACTCAAAACAACATCTGAACACCAAATTACCCCTAGATTCAAGCCTAGAACTTCTAAACTTTCAAATTCTACCAAACGCCGAAACCTATCAAATCACGTACGAATGACCTCAAATTTTACACACAATTCATAAATGACACCACGAACCTACTCCAACTTCTAAAATTCTATTCCAACCCCAATATCAATATTTTCACTATCGGCCAAAATCGCCAAAATTCCAACTTTCACCAATTCATGCCTAATTCTATCACGGGCCTCCACATCACATTTCGGACACGCTCCTAAGTCTAAAATCACCTTACAGAGCTAACGAAACTATCGAAATTCACATCCGAGATCGTTTACACATAAGCCAACATCCGGTCAACTTCCCCAACTTAAACCTTCACAAAAGAGACTATGTGTCTCAAATCCTCTCTGAAACCACTCCAGACCCGAACCAAATGACCCGAAATATCATAATATAGCTGAAGAACACAAAAAGAAGCCGAAATGGGGAAACAAGGCTACAACTCTAAAAACGACCGGTCGGGTCGTTACAAATGGTAGCATAGTCAACCCTATACCACTGTAACTAGTAAAAGAAGGAAAATACAAAAGTAGAAAGAGAGTGACTCCGAGGCCTGCAAACACTGCCAGGTGTACCTTGAAGTCTCCAAGTACGGACACAACTAACTGATGCTTGGACTAGTATGAGGTACCTCGATCTGCACAAAAATATGTGCAGTAGCGTAGCATGAGTTCACCACAAGGATACCTGGTAAATGCCAAGCCTAACCTTTGTAGAGTTGCGACGAGGTCAGGTCAGGGCCCTAGTGGAATGAATGAAAGACTGAACAAATATAAGGCAGTGTAATAATGGCAAGAATGAAATTGAAACAACAAATAGCATATCAAGGTAAGCTATACGGAACTAAATCAATTAGTGCAACACAGAGAAAACAATTAATAATATGCTAAGAAAAACAACAACCAAGGACAAGTAAAAAAAGGTGAAATGCCAACAAGTGACACTACCGAGGTACTGCCTCGTAGTCTCAAATCACAAGAATAAATCACAATTTTTTTTTTATATCATCGCGGGAGCCTTGCATTTAGTTTTGAAAATATTTTTCCCAAAACAGCATCCCGTGTTTTAGCCCACCTTATCACACCACATGGTTTCTAGTAGTTCCCCTACTAGCCACGCGTATAAGGCCCACCTTATCTCACTGCTTGCGTTTCGACCCCAAAACCTTATACCACCGCATAGTATCAACAAATTGCACCTCAAGTTCCCAATCTCACAACTTGCCAAAAGGAATCAACAATAATATTATTTCCACAATAAGGAGCCTACAGCTCAACCATAACAAACATGAAATATAGACCAATCCAGGTTAGAATCACTTACCCCAATAATCTCCTTGAAGAACCCTCGTAAAAGCACCTATATCGAGCTCTCTAGGTCCAAATTATGTAATATGATATGAACCCTCAATTTTCAAACTTAAGTTCTGTTGCCTAGTGATTTCTTATTCGAGAATGCAGAAAGTGCCTCGGGTTCGCAAAGCACAAAAATGTTGCTGCCCAAATTCCAATTAGCGAACGCGAGAACCCACTCACGAATGCGATGACAAAAGATCCCAAGCTTTGCGACGGAGAAGCCTCGCTTGCGAATGCGTTGACAAAACGTGTGAGGTTCCCCAACCCGCTTCTTCTTCGCGAACTCGGCTCCTTGTCCGCGATCATAGTGCACAAACTCACCGACCCTTCACGAACGTGTGGCTTTCTTAGCGAACCCGAAGGGTAAATATCAAGCAACCCCTGAAGACTCTACGTGAATGCGGGAAGACCTTTGCGAACGCGTAGAAGTAAACCGGACCTGTAGAAAAACCAATAACTTCAGCAATTCTTAAGGTTCCGAAATGCGCCGAACATGGTCCAAATTACACCCGAGAACCCCCAGACCTCAACCAAGCATACCAACTAGTCATAGAATATCATACGAACACGCTCGAAACGTCGAATCACATCGAACAATACTAGAATCACAAATTGCGCATCGATTCAAGCATAAGGAACTTATGAACTTCTGGATTCCAAAACTTATGTCGATTCATACCAAAACAACTCCGACTGACTACAAATTTGCACACAAGTCATAATTGACATGACAGACCTATTCTAACTTTCAGAGTCGGATTCCGACCTCGATATGAATCAAGTCAACTCCCAGTCAAAATTTGTAACCTTCCAAACCTCCACCTTTCCAACTTTTGCCAATTCATGCTGAAACGACCTACGGACCTCCAATAAACACATGGAGACGTTCCTAAGTCGAAAATCACCATACATAGCTATTCGAACAGTCAAAACTCCATTTCGGTGTCGTCTATATAAAAGTCAAACTACGGTCAACACTAACAGCTTAGGACTCCAACTTAGGGACTATGTGTCCTATTTCACTCCGAAACTTACCTGAAACCGAAACAATACACCCCGATAGGTTACATAAACTCAATATAACATAGAGGAGACAATAAATAGGGGATTATGGCTAAAATACTCAAAACAATCAGCCGAATCATTACACGCGAGACCAGAGCTCGGCATTACGCTCTCTCCCGCACTCTAAAAAGGAGTAAAAATTTCATGTTCTGACGAATATTTCATTCCATTATTAATTCTAATACTGCACTTTTGTGTCTAACTAATGTGTCTACACTCTCTCAATCAACCAGTGATAAAGGGTAACCACCTGAATGCTGAAATCAATATTGTACCATAATAGTTCTAATAGTCATCGGCAGAGTGGTGAAGAATTTACCTTGTGAAATATATTAGTGAAACTTGGAATTGTTGGAATATTTTGTTCAAGATTAGAAAACCAGAAAGTCGATAGATGAACTAAAAAATGAAACATAAAAGAAAAATTTTGAGCCCAACAGAAATTGTGTTTCCTTGAGAAATTTTGTGGGCGCTTGCACATAAGAACTATGAAATTTCGGAAAAAAGTAAACGAATATTTAAGTGAAAATGATATTTAAAAATTAGAGTTGTGTTTGGGCATGAATACAATTTGGAGCTATTTTTGAATTTTTGTGAGTGATTGAAAGTAAGAAATTTAAACAAAAAAAGGAAATTTTTTGGAGGTTTTTAGAATTTTCAAAAAATACAGAATTTAAATTTGAACTTTCATAGCCAAACACTGATTCCGAAAAATAAAAAAGTAAAAAATGATTGTAGCTGTCACGACCCAAAATCTGTTAAAGGTCTTGATGTCGTCAGACACCATTGTCAGGCAAGCCAACACTATATACTTAACTAAATTCTCATTTTTATATTTTTGAGATCATAAACTTCTTTTCAGCTTAACTAGTAAAAGATGAACTTTATAGAAGAAAATAATATTTTTCAATTTCAATATTGAATACCCCATAATCATACCAGAACCCGATGTCACAAGTGCATGAGCATTTACTAGGAATTAAAATAAAATATAATAGCTGTCCGGAATATAAATTTGGACAGAAAAGAAAAATACAACTATTCTGAAGGAGACTCTGCTGGTTGCGGATCGTCTCATAAGATGCAACTCACTTAAGTTCTCATGTCAACCGCGCCACTGAGCCCACAAGGCCACTAGACGTGCATGTCCCTGTACAACAAAATGTACATCAACTATAGTATGAGTACGAAAACAACACGTATCTAGTAAGTATCTAGTCTAATCTCGAAGAAGTAGTGACGAGAGGTCGACTTCGACACTTACTATGGCCAACAATAATATACTGATAATATCATAAATTATGAATTTCTTTAAGGCGACTGTAAACTCAATAACATGAAGCAGATAAACAATTCATTTGTTAATAGGAAATTACCAAATTTATTTTCATCTTTTAACAATTTATATCTCCAGCTAATGAGGCCACATCGATTATCAAAAATTCCAAAAAAGACAATTAAGTCATGTGCAAATCATGTCGAGTTTGCACAGTCTGATCCAAAATAATATTTAATCTGTGCAGTATCGAGGGAGGAACAACGCGAACCATAGATGCCTCTATTTACCCCGCTCTTGAATCATACATGTGGCGCGGTCAAATATAAAATTAAGAAATTACCCCGCTCGCGGATCATACATGCGATACGATCAAATATAAACTTAAGGAGTTTTTCCGCTCGCGGATCATACTTGTGACGCGGTCAAATATAAAATTATCATTAAATCATAGC
Organism: Nicotiana attenuata; assembly: GCF_001879085.1. Lineage (NCBI taxonomy): Eukaryota > Viridiplantae > Streptophyta > Magnoliopsida > Solanales > Solanaceae > Nicotiana > Nicotiana attenuata. The sequence continues at coordinate 48,415,427 of NC_031997.1, forward strand.
CCTTTCTTGATTCTTTTCAAAATAAAGACAATTCAACTTTTAAATCCTTAAAAATCCTTCGCTTAATTTTATTTTTTTATACCATTAACAAATATAATCAAGTAACGGTGTCCACAAAATATGCTGTAAACCTAAACTAATCGGGCATAGAAATAGTAGTTACGTATGGACTCTCGTCACCTCGTGCATACGTATCCCCAAAAATAGAAGTACAAACCGAATCATTTCACCTATGAAGTAAATTCCCTCTTACAAGGTTAGAAAGGAGACTTACCTTGCTCCGAAGTTGCATAACCTACTCCGACATCGCTCTTACACCTCAAATCAGTGTTCGTCGCTCCAAAACTAGTCGGGCAATGTGCAAACAATAAAAATATACTTTAAAACTCATAATAAATCAATTTGTAACAACTCCCAACTCCGCTCGAAAATTCAACAAAGTCAACCCTCAGGCTCACATGCCCGTATTTCGAAAATTATTGAAAATAAATATTACTCATAACTCATATGGTCTATATCCATAAATTCATCCAATTTCCTCCATGAATAAACTCAAATCAAGGATTTAACATTTTTCAACTTTGGGGCTCAAAATCCCAATTTGTACAATGCAAACATGGATAAAAATAGAAACCAACAGATATAATCATGGAGAAACATCAAAATAAAGGTCATATATTTACCCCCTTGTTGAGATGAGAACAACGCCATGAAAATCTAAACAAACGGAGCTCTAGAACACAACATATACCCAAAATACTAAAATTTTCGGCTTAAAACACTATCCAGGCGATTTTACTTCATTGCCTCCGCGGGAGATCTTCGCGTTCGCGAAGAGAAATTTTTTGCGTTGACCGGTCAACCCAGAAATCCTTCTTCGCGAAACCTCTCTCGCGTTCGTGAAGAACAAATCTGTATACCAGAAACCAACAATTTTGTCCAACACGGAAATGAGCATAACTCTCTCACGACATCAAAATTCGACTATTTTTGTTACTATAGCTCCATAATTACGATGTGGATCTAATGATTCGATCCAATATCAAATCAAAGGTTGTTTGCTCAATATAGTGCCCTTTATGCCCAAAGAAAATACGCTGAAACATCAAATAAGAGCGCGATTAAACCCAAACACCTCTGAAACACACCCGATGCACGGGACACCATAACATAACACGGACCTGCCCAAGGCCTCAAACCATATCAAAAAACATCAAAATCATGAAAATCATACTCCAATTTAAGCTTAATGAACTTCAAACTTTCACATTTGATGCCGAAACCTATCAAATCACGTCCGATTGACCTCAAATTTTGTACACAAGTCACATTTGACATTACGGACCTACTCCAACTACAAAAAATTGGAATCCGACCCCGATATCAAAAAGTCCACTTTCGGTCATACTCCTATAAAACCTTCAAATTTCTTACTTTTGCCAAATGACCCCAAAATGACTTACGGACTTACGAATCCACTTCCGGACGGGCTCCCAAATACCAGATTCACCATACGGAGCTATTCCCAGACTTGAAATCCCAAGCGGATATCGATAACATTGAAATGCACTTCAACCCAAATTTTTGAAATTCTTCCCAAATGCTAACTTCCACTATAGGTGCTGAAACACTCCCGGGTCATCCAAAACACGATCTGCACAAACACCAAAGTCAAAATCATCATATGAAACTATTGCAACCTTCAAATCCCGATTCCGAAGTCGTTTACTCAAAATCCAACCTTAGTCGGAATCTTCCAACTTAAAGCTTCCGAAATGAGAATTCTCTTTCCAAATCAACTTCTAACCCGAATTTCAACTCCGACCATGCGAACAAGTCGTAATACCTGAAGTGCAGTTGCTCGTGGCCTCATACTGCCGAACAACGTGCTAGATCTTAAAACGACTGGGTGGGTCGTTACATTCTCTCCCACTTAAACATACGTTCGTCCTCAAACGTGATAAGGACTGCTCTGGAGTTTTCTGAAGTCACTGTTTAACACCTCGTGCACTAACCTGTGCTTTCACTACTCAGTTGAGTATATTAGCTCGAGCTAATATGAAGATATTCCCTTTTACTCAGTTAAATGGGCTCTTATGAAGATATTCCCTTTTACTCAGTTAAATGGGCTTTAGAGCCCAATTCCAACATCCGAAATTTCTCTGCCAGGCCCGCTTCCATCATACGAACGCCGTATCAATCTCTATGCGATGCACCAATACATGATTGCATACCTTTGCTGAATCCACACTATGCACTACATAACTTACATGACCATAATAGCATCCTCTAATAACAATAACCGAAATTTCACGAATTTGATGCTCGCATTGCACCTCATGACATATATATGTCTTGTTTCAACTCTGGCAATACCGCCACGACAGAAGAGATATGTAGAAATTCATGACCAACTGCTAAGTCAATAATTCATTGAGCTCCTTCTCTTGACAAGATCCATTGCCTCATTATGAACTAAATAACTATATTTGCTTTTTTATCTACATCATGTAATCTGATCGCACAGATCCTAGGTCCCATGATCTTGTCTCACCCAGTACAAGGTGCTCATGTAATAAGCCACCTCAGACGCTACCAAAAGTCTCATTTGATACCACAATGTGCCAACACGCTACCAAATCGAATATGATACTTAAGGAAAACGAATACCGGAAAGGACTACTCAACCCACGTAACTAATTAGACAACCGAAACGGTGTTATGAACCTTTATGGAATATGGGAAACAAAACACACAAAAATAGATATAGGGGAGTGTACGCAACATCACACTATTGCGGCGCGCAACCCGATCCAAACAACATACCCTTGGCGTCGTGCTACCTAATCCACACATGAAATCTATATAAGGAGATACTCACCGAGCTAGAATGCTCATTACTACAAAATATCTGAACATTAGAAACAAGCACGCTAAGTGCATAATACCATCACTGTGGAGAAAGATAGTACCATGCGTTACAAAACTCAACCACAACTAAGGTATATGTCTGAATCTCAAAAGCCATCCTGCTCACATAACACCATCGCTACGCGGAACCTTAATACATATGAAATTTATCAAGCTGTTTCACACCTCACATGGCACAATATAATATTACACGAAATAGACGACGACAAAATAAAATCCAACGTCCAAATACCCCTCCATAAGGAGCGCTATGCTGAAATGAATACATCTGGCCTGATATAGAGCCCACGTTTACATTTAGATCCATCCATAAACCTCAAGCCGATTCTGATCATACCGCACTAGGCTAGTAACCTTACAAAGATCCACAACAACCCTTCTTTCCATGACACACAAGGACAACTGACAATCCGGGATAAACATCCATAGTCCACAACCAAATGAACCGAGCGCACTTCAGCATAAATTTTCACATGAACGATAGTACCACAATATTCAACACTGTTCTAATCTTCGATCAATCAAGTGAGTCACACTTATACCATCTTCCCATGGGACACGCTCCCACGACCTTCCGTGCCAAGGTAACAAGTCTGCATTCCACACTACCGGCCGCACTAATGCTTTAAACCAAATCAAAATTCCAAAATCAGTAATCAAAGCCTCTGACACAGGACACCGATCTCAGGTGACGCTAAAGATAACACCAGCTTGCTGTAACAATCTGAATCATTTTTCTCTGCTCATACGAGCTGGTGACATTCTTGTTGGCACCAAACTGCAATCTTGATCCTCAACTTCAAAATTCCATGCTACTCGATGCACTTAATCATGCTAATGTGCAAGAGTACAAGAATTCCATCATAACCCCTGAACCACTAATAGGGTAAACACTTCATCATATATAAATCTTTTACTTAACTTATTTCAAGATAACCATTGCACCATATAACTAGATTCCTATAACCGTAGAAAATACAACCTCGAGTAGTGATCTACACCACCATAACCCTTCAGGATCCAACTACACATAACAGGACATAACACTCGAATGCCTTCACATAAAATCAATTACGGCGGCCGTCAAGCCTCGCACGCACTGCCACCAAGCACATGTATAACTTGTCACGCTGAAAGAACTGATAATTGCGACCATCATGCCAATTCAACCATTGCTAATTTATTCGACTGCTTCTAATTTACTCTAAGCTTGACTTAGGAATAATAATAGCCCCATGAAAAACAAGAGGAACCCAACTCTGGACTCGTCCTGAGTGACCTGATTTCATGAGACCATGTCATCTCAAAACCCACGAACCATTTCATACCCTCCTTGTGCGCATAACCGTGTCTTCAACTGGTACACCCATTCTAACAATTCTTCTACGAATCTGAAGTTATTTTCTGCCATTCCTCAAATACTATGCCGCAGACCAAAGATAACATAAAACACTCCAAGCCACTTTCATAACCCGTTGTATAAGCTCGATACTTAACCATACCACGGACTCGAAGTCTTTAGGCACCACACTTTAACCTTTGAATCCACTAGGACCGTTGTTGAGAGTCACTCACTCCGACTTATTCCTGAATATAGTCAAACCCCTAAAGGCTTTGCTTGTACAAGAACACCCTTTCAAAGAAGTACCCAGCTGAATCACCTTTCTTGTAAATCACCCCTACACAAAGCATAAATCCTGAATCTTCCCAAACCCTGAACATGAACCGATAACGCCAAAAATAACATATATTCCTCAAATCATTTGCTCAATTTGCCACTAGTGTTCTTTTTTCCTTAGTCGTATTAACCCACCAGTACACCGATAACAAGAAACCGCACAACTAGACAACCACGTAGTCCAATCATAGACGGTGGGGCTCCCCCACTTAGATTGAAGCTACAATTACATAACGCTGAGACCCACCGAGGTTCCTTCTTCCCCAATGGCATCAGCTAAAAGTCCAACAACACATTCCAAACTCAAGGTCATGTTGCACCCAAATAAAAATTTGTGGACCTAGTTGTTGTCCACCATGAATTTCTTAAATGGCTCCAAACTTTCCTCAAGGCGTGTGACCATCCTACCACAGAGTATGTTACTCTGCAACTCTTCCACTTTGGTTCAACCCTCTCCTTTAAGTAACTCCTCGACTTGTACTTTTCACGCTTGACCTTCTAGCAATTCAACCTCCGGAAAACACCTCCCACACGTCCTTACTTATCCTTCGTCGCCCAATTGTTGCCCCAAATCCGAATCCATCTCCATAAAACTCGAACAAATGAGCCGCTACCAACTCTAAAACTCTTAGAAGATTATTTTTCTCGAGCCATCAATGCTATAAGTACCAATTCAATTTCCAAATAGCTACACTCTGATATCTCTGACAACCGCATCTCAGGCACCATTTCTTAATACCTTGCCCCGAAGGAAAATTGAAGAAGGCCATAACATAGGCGAACCTTAACACCTTCACCAAGGGCGATGAAATTACATCACAATTGAGAACTCTACCACGCTCGAAAATACCAAGCCTCGTTACTCCATCGACCCAAATCTAAACATTCCTAGTCTGATTTCCTTTCCTCCACTGGAAATAGAATACTGAATCTCTAAGTCATGCGCTGTGTAAAACCTCCTTTAAGGTCATTCACTGTCTCGATGCCTAGACAAGCATCCTATCATTATATAGACACTGTGCGATAGCAACGCACAAATCGTCATAACAATCAATGCCAAATCTCAAAATCATAGGTAATATTGATGCTGAGCTGAAACGATATGACGTCCTTCCGAAAGACGATGGTAATAGCCCAATCAAATATGTAGGTAGAAACATCTTGCACCATATCGTAGTATCATGGAAATTCCTAAATTCCCAATCCATAACAAGCGCTTCACGTCGCATGAGATTGAATATGAAAGAAATAAAGGTACAAGTCTCAAAAGGATCAATTCGCACGATGAGGAATCAACAAGGGAAGTTCTCCTAAACGCCTTGTAGCCTCTCAAAGATAAGTATAGATGTCTCTGTACCGATCCACAAGACTCTACTAGACTCGCTCATGACTCGTGAGACCTAAGTGAACCTAGTGCTCTGATACCATGTTCTCACGACCCAAAATCCGTTAAGGGTCGTGATGGCGCCAGACACCACTATCAGGCAAGCCAATACTAAATAATTAATTAAATTCTTATTTTATATTTTTGAGATCATAAATTTCCTTCAACTTAACTAGTAAAAGATGAACTTTGCAGAATAATAATAATATTTTTGAATTTCAATATTGAATACCCCATAATTATCCCAGAACCCAGTGTCACAAGTGCATGAGCATTTACTAGGAATTAAAATAAAATATAATAACTATCCCGGATATAAATTTTGATAGAAAAGAAAAATACAAGTACTCTGAAGAAGGCTCTGCTGGCTGCGGATTGTCTCATAAGATGCAGCTTACCTAAGTCCCCATATCAACTGCGCCGCTGCGCCCACAAGGCCACTAGACGTACATGTGCTTGTACAACAAAATGTACAACAAGTGTAGTATGAGTACAATAACAACGTGCACCCAGTAAGTACCAGAGTAATCTCGAAGAAGTAGTGACGAGAGTTTGACTCCGACACTTACTATGGCCAACAATAATATACTGATAATATGATAAATTATGAATTTCTTTAAGGCGACTGTAAACTCAATTACATGAAGCATGTAAACAATTCTTTTGTTAATAGAAGATTTATAAATTTATTTCCATTTTTTAACTATTTATATATCCGACCAATGAGGCCAAATCAATAATCAAAAATTCCAAAACAGTCAATTAAGTCATGCGCAAATCATGTTGAGGTCGTACGGCCCGATCCAACATAATATTTAAATTGTGCACTAGAGAGGGTCGAATGGCGCGAACCATAGATGCATCTATTTACCTCTCTCACGAATCATACATGTGTCACAGTCAAATATAAATCTAAGGAATTAACTCGCTCGCGGATAATACATGTGACGTTGTCAAATATAAATTTAAGGAGTTTCCCCGCTCGTGGATCATACTTGCGACAGAGTCAAATATAAGTTTATCATTAAATCATAACCCTTTCTTGATTCTTTTCAAAATAAATAAATTCAACTTGAAACTTTTAAATCCTTAAAAATCCTCAACTTAATTCAATTTGATACAATTAACAAATATAATCAAGTAACGGTGTCCACAAAACAAGGTGTAACCTAAAACTACCCGGAAATAAACAGGAATAGTAGCTATGAACGGAGTCTTGTCACCTTGTGCCTACGTATCCCCTACAAATAGAAGTACAAATCGAATCATTTCACATATGGGGTAAATTTCCTCTACAAGGTTAGAAAGGAGACTTACCTCGCTCCGAAGTTGCATAACCGGCTCCAACATCACTCTAACACCTTAAACTGGTAGCCGTCTCTCCAAAACTAGTCAAGAAATGTGCAAACAATAAAAATATACTTTAATACTCATGATAGATTAATTTGTAACAACTCCCAACTCCGCTCGAAAAGTCAATAAAGTCAACCCTTGGGTCCACATACCCGTATTCCGAAAATTACTGAAAATAAATATTACCTATAACTCATATGGTCTATATCCAGAAATTCATCCAATTTCATCCATGAATCGACCCTCAAATCAAGGATTTACCATTTTCGACTTTGGGGCTCAAAAACCCTAATTTTTACAATCCAAACATGGATAAAAATAGAAACCAACAGACATTATCATGGAGAGACATCAAAATAAAGGTCATATATTTACCCCCTTGTTGAGACGAGAACAACGCCGTCAAAATCACCTCAAATGATGCTCTAGAACACAAGATATGCCTAAAATACTAAACTTCTCGGTTTAAAACATTGTCCAGCCGATTTTTCGTTTTCGCCTTTGCGGACCATGGCGTTCGCGATGAGAAATTTTTTTGAGTCGGTCAACCCATAAATCCTTCTTCGCATTCGCGTGACCTATCTCACGTTCGCAAAGAACAAATCTTCGCACCAGAAACCAACAATTTTGTCGGACACGGAAATGGGCATAACTCTTTCACACGACATCGAAATTCGACGATTCTTGTTGCTATGGATATGTATTGCGATACGGATCAAATGGTTCAATCCAATCACAAATCATAGGTCGTTTTCTTAATATATTGCCCTTTATGCCCAAAGAAACGACGCTGAAACATCAAATAAGAGCGCGATACAACCCAAACACCTCCGAAACACACCCAAGGCCCCGGGACCCCGTCCAATCACACAAATCAGTCCCGTAAAATAACACGGACCTGCTTGAGGCCTCAAATTACATAAAACAATATCAAAATCATTAATCGCACCCTAATTGAATCTTAATGAACTTTAGAACTTCCAACTTCCACATTCGATGCCGAAACCTATCAAATCATGTCTGATTGACCCCAAATTTTTTCACACAAGTCACATTTGACATTACGGACCTACTACAACTTCCAAAATCAGAATCCGATTGCAGTATCAAAAAGTCTACTTCTGGTTAAACTCCTCAAAAACCGGCAAATTTCTAACTTTTGCCAAATGACCCCAAAATAACCTACGGACCTCCGAATCCACTTCCGAACGCACTCCAAACATTAGAATCACCATGCAGAGCTATTCCCATACTCGAAATCCTAAACGGATATCGATAACATTGAAATACCTTTCAACCAAAATTTATAAAATTCTTCCAAAATGCTAACTTCTACAATAGATGCCGAAACGCTCTCGGATTATGCCAAACCCGATCCGGACATACACCCAAGTCCAAAATAATTATATGAACCTATTGAAACCTTGAAATACCGACTCCTAGATTGTTTATTCAAACTTCAACCTTAGTCAGAATCTTCCAACTTAAAGCTACTAAAATGAGAATTCTCTTTCCAAACAACTCCAAACTTCCCGAATTTCAATGCCGACTAGGAAAAAAGTCATAATACATGAAGTGTAGTTTCTCGTGACTTCAAACGGCTGAACGACGTGTTAGATTTCAAAATGATCGGTCGGGTCTTTGCAATGGCCAAGCGGGCCCTTAATCCTCTCATCGTTGGCCAAGATTGTTGGATAAATTCCCCTTAAGATGGAAAGGAATACTATTATGTAATACTAGGAATATAAATAACAAAATTTCAGCATACTTAATAAACGGCAGCAAACTGCACAGTGGACACTTATTTTGCTATGAAAAATAAAACAGAGAGGAGGAAAGAAATTATAGAATTTTCAATGCCTTATAATATTTGGAAGAAAATGAGGCCAAACCTCTCAATTTATAAGCAATGTAAAGATGAAGTGGAGAGGTGCTACCCAAAAGGTGTCTTTTCCCATTCACACCTAACTATAAATTCAAAAATTCCCCACATCAATGGGGAATGACCATCAGATAAAAACATGCATGAAAAATTCTATGATTGGCAAGTAAAAATTAATCACATCTGGATAAGAAGGTTTCCCTTTGAACTTTCTATAGTGAACATATATCGAATATACTAAATTAATCGGTAGATTTATATCTTCGAACCGTCGAGCTGGCGTATACCTAGACAATAACATTGTGACAACCCAAAACCAACATGTCATGATGGCGCCAATCGTGGGACTAGGCAAGCCAACTACTCAACCATTTCAATACATCAAAGCTTTGAAAAATAAGGAAGCAGTTAAATTTAAGGAATACCCATTTAAAAGCAAATAAGAAAAACATTATCTCAATACAAAGTCTCTCCCAAAATTGGGTCGTCAACGAGTACATGATCATCTACATAGGAATATAGTCTAATACAATGTCTAGAGGATAAAACTGAAATATCAAATGAAAATATGGGAGGAGAGTCAAGGACTGCGAACGCCAAGCAGCTACCTCGAAAATCTCTGAAAGTCCGAACTCCTGAACTCAGCTGCCACCATGACTAGAAGCACCTGGATCTGCACACGAGGTGCAGGGTGTAACGTGAGTACAACCAACTCAATAAGTAACAAATCTAACCTTTGGTGTGATGACCCGACCAGTCGTTTTGCTTTCTAGAATAGTGTTCCCCTAAATATGACTCCCCGTATACGTTTTTACTGTTTTATGACTTACGGGGAAGGTTAGTTCGGGATTTGGAAGAGTTCGGGTTAAAATCGGAACACTTAGTTCCATGGTTTGGCTTTAAGAGGCTAAGTTTGACTTCGATTAACGTTTTGAGTAAACGACTTCAGAATTAGGATTAGACGGTTCCAGTAAGTTTGTATGATGATTTTGGACTTGGGCATATGTTCAGGTCAGGTTTTTGATGACTCGGGAGCAATTCAACGTCTAATAGTGGAAGTTGGCTCTGTGAAGGTTTTGAGGTTTGTTACATTTGGTATGGAGTAGGTTTTGTTGTTATAAAGGTCCAACTGGGATTTTGAGACCGGTAATAGTTCCGCAATATCATTTAAGACTTGCACACAAAATTTGGCGTCATTCTGAGTAGTTTAAGTACGTTTCGGCGCATTGGGTGTAAATTGAAGAACTTGAGGTTCATATTTTTTATTCAATTGGTTTGGGGTGTGATTCTTACTTTTGATGTTGTTTTGTGCATCCCGAGAGTTCATGCGAGTCTATTTTATGATTCCAAACTTGTTGGTATGTTCGGGCGGGGTTCTAGGGGCCTTGGGTGTTAAATGGACGAGGCACGGATCAAGTTTTGGCCTAAGGAAAATGCTCAAGCTTTCATCTTCTGGTGTAAATGCACCTGCGCTTGGCAAGCCACAGGTGCGAGTTCGTAGCTGCAAGCCATGAGCCGTGAAAGTGGACCGGCAAATGGCAGGCTAGTAATCGTAGAAGCGGACCAAAAATCGCACTTGCAAAGGCGGCCATCACAAGAGCGGGCAGTTTCACATGTACATATATTTTGCTACTGGTGCGGGTCCGCAGGCGCGATCGTCTGATAACAGAAGCGAGGGGAGGAAGCCTGGCCTTGGTCCGCTTCTGCGTAATTTGTGTGCGCAGAAGCGGAACCGCAGGTGCGATGGTTGCACCGCAGGTGCGAAAATCTCAGAAGGAAGAACACATTATTTAATACGGGACTTAGGCATTTTGTTATCTATGTTAGAAACCATGTCTAGGCTACATGCTTATTCTGTTGGGACCCACTAAGGTCATATTGCTGTTGAATTATATGTTTAAGTTGCAATTTCATATTCAATCATGTTCATTCATTTCATATCATATCTCAGTCTTTGTTGTTATTTATTGACACATCATATCATCATTTTGGGCTAGTTTCATGGCATTGTGAGGCCGAGAGACCGGAGAGAATGATAATTGAGTAAGGTTAAAGGCCTGATTGTGACGATTTTGATATTTCAGCATGGTGATTAAGTGTGCTGAGTATTGAGCATGGTGAGAGAATGCGAGATAGTGAGATTGAGTACTCTAAAAGTTTGAGTACATGATTTCATCATTGAGATGCATTGCATTTGACATGCGTAATTGAGATACATGCATGGAGATGCATTTCCTTGTACTACCCGATTTTTGTAACATTCATGATTTTATCTGTATCTTTACATGTAGCCATAGAGTTGTACTTTCCTCATGCTATCTGAAAATGAAACATCTTATTTATTGTTGAAGGGTTTTTGGACAAATCACAGTTTTCAAACTTACTCATATGCTTTAGGGTTTTCGGTGAAAGATCTAGGATTTACTGTTATACTTGAAAAGCATATCTATTTTTCCTTATTTGTGAACGAGTTGAGCATCTTACCTCTAAGTTATTTTCATTTACCCTTTTACTATATTGTTATGGATCGTTGCTGGTTATTGGTGTTGGACTTTGAACCTTGTCACAGCTCGTCACTACTTTCAACCTAAGGTTAGGTTTGTTAATTATTCAGTAAATGGGGTCGGTTGTACTCATACTACACTTTTGTACCTTGCGTGCAGATGTTGGCCGCTGACATTGTTGTAATCATCGGGAGCTGGATTTGAAGATGTACATACATTCCGATTGTAGCTGCCTTTTGTTCATGGTAGCCTTAGATTTATAAAAATCTGTTATGTAAATTTCGAAAAGTTGACTTATTTATTTCATACCACCTTTGTAAACTCCAACTCTTACAAGCTCATGATTTGTACTACCAGTGCTTGGGAAATGTATAAGATTCAGATATTTTCTTTTATTTATTTGTCCCATTAAATTTCATAGGAATTGGTTTATTGTCAATTGGCTTACCTAGCGGGTTAGGTTAGGTGCAATTATGACTAGTTGGATTTTAGGTCGTGACAAGTTTGTCATGACCTAAAACTCAACCCGTCATGATGGCGCCTATCGTGGTACTAGTCCAGCCTCAACTCAACGTAATCCAAACCATAGTACTAATATTTAGAACATTTGCGGATAAACACTTTTATCGTTTAAATAAAGTACTTAAATCGCACTTGCGAAGGAAGCCATCGCAAGAGCGGAAAACTTTGCATGTGCATGCGTTTTGCTGCTGGTGCGGGTCCACAGGCGCGATCGTCTGAGCGCAGAAGCGAAGGGAGGAAGCCTAGACCTGGTCTGCTCTTGCGTAATTTTTGTCCGCATAAGCGGAACCGCATGTGCGATGGTTGCACTGTAGGTGCGAAAATTGCAGAAGGAAGAACACTTTATTTAATACAGGACTTATGCATTTTGTGATCCATGTTAGAAATGGGCTGAGTTCCCGGCACCAAATCAATACCGAAGTCAATATCCTTGTCCGACGACATGCCCGGCAGGTCTGCAGGAAACACATCCGGAAAGTCCCTCACCACTGAATCAATAGTAGGATCTCTACACTGACATCCCTCACAAAGGCCAAATAAGAAAGACAACCCTTCCCAACCATCCGCTGGACTTCAAGTACGAAATCACTCTACTGGGAACATAATCTGACATACCCTGCCACTCAATCCGTGGCATTCCCGGCATACCCAACGTTGCTGTCTTAGCGTGACTGTCCAGAATAGCATGACATGGAGACAACCATTACATGCCCAATATCACATCAAAGTCAACTATACTAAGTAGCAACATATCCACTCTACTCTGTAGTCCCGCAATGATCACTACACATGATTGATATACACGGTCCATAATAATAGTATCGCGCACCGGTGTTGATACATGAACAGATGAAACAAGAGACTCGCGGTGCGTATCCAAATAATGAGCAAAATACGACGACATATATGAAAAGGTGGAACTAGGATAAAATAATACTGAGGCATCCCTGTGGTAAACTGAGATAATACCTGTGATCACAACGTCTGAAGAAATAGCATCTGGTCTGGTAGGGAGTGCACACAAACGGTCCTAACCACCAACTGATCGGCCTCTCCCTCTAGGGCGACCCATAATTAACTGACCTCCATCCCTAGCTGGCTGGGCGGGTGAGGAAGTAACTGGTGCTGAAGCCGAATGCTGACTCCTTTGATGGGATGAAGCTCCTGTAAGGCAGGGACAGAACATCTTGATATGACCCAAATCTCCACACTAAAACCAATCTCCCTGCAAATAGCGGTTGGGACTGAAGGGAGCCCAAAGCACCGGGATACCTGCTAGAAGGACCAAGCATAGATGAACCCTGAGTTGATGGTGCTTGAGACGAACTTTGAGCTGGAAGAGCGCTGATAAATGAATGGCCCTATTGAGAATTGTGAGAACCGTGGCAAGATACTGAACCACGCTGACTTGGGCGGGCCGTGTGAGCATGCCTGAAAGGACGACCTCTATCGTGGTAGAAGTGACATGTATATGGTGAAATCCGAGTGTCCAATTTCCCATCATTAAGGCATTCCAGAAGATCATCTCGAAACCTCGAGGCCGCAAAGCTGTGACCGAGTTCCCTCCCCCGAGGCTCGCCGACGCTTGTCCTAAAGGCAATATTGACCTTGTCAAGGGTAAAGACAGGGAGTTCCCAAGACACGCGGCTAAGACTGACAAAGCCTAGTCGGCCTACTCTGAACGACCTACTCTAAACCAGAATCAGTGTGTCGTGTCAAGCCGTCCCATCTCCATATCATTACAATTAATGTATTTTATACCGTGTAGGGATTCCCCTTCTGTATAAAGGGGATCCTTGTCATTTTTAAGGGGTTGTTGTGGCTCCAAATACTTCACATGAAATATATAAGAACTCTCTCTTTTTCTCTCTAACATACTCTCTCGATATTGTTGCTCTTATTTATTAATTCCATACTTGTTCTTCACTTATTCCTTATCATTGGCTATAAAGAGCCTTCGCTGATAATTTTATAACTGTTAGCCCTTCCCCAATTACACTTAATAGCTCGAGCCCGAGCCCTGGGATCGACCTCGAGGCCCCATATCGGTCAGTCCGAAGCCCCGATTTACTAGCCCATTGGTTCTATTATACCTCTGTTTAGCTCGCATTTTATCTCTAAACTTCATACATATAGCATCATCTTCTCAAACAGCTAGCATCAAAGTATATCACGTATTTTTAGAGTCCCATCAACAAATTTAATTGTTATTACCATTTTTACGGTAAACAGTTTGGTGCCCACCGCGGGGCTAAAAATAATAGCGATTATTTTCTTGTTGGTTTAATCACATAACGCAAGTTATCTTTCACACTTTTTCTGTCCAAGATCTTTGGTTTCCGGTTAAAATGCTTGATTCAATAAAAAATGGTTGTTTCAGGTGTTGGTGAGTCGCCACAAAATCTTGAGAACGCGCCAGGACTGATTCCAGCGGACAGAATATAATGTGACACTCGACACGATGAAATAAGCTCCCACACTAACAGGAGCATACACCAAGTCGACCACAGGAAGCCCAATAATCCCCAGCTCGGGAAGAACGGAAGTTAGCCTTCATATTATTTTTGAAATATTGCAGGCACAACAGCTTGCTATTGCTCAGCTGCAAAGTCACCAGAAGACTCCTAGCACGGTAGCACCAGAGACAGCTCCCCCAGCCGAACAGGTACCAGAGTGTTCAAGCAATAATGGGTCGATAGACGATCCCTCCATCATAAAATTGCTCGAGGACCTCACCAAAAGGAACGAGTCGGGCAGAAAATGATAGCAGTCAACGACAAGAAGGTCGAGTCCTATAACTCCAGGGTCGACAGGGTACACCCCCGGTCCTAAAAGGAGTAGATTCGAAGAAGTTCGTGTAAAGGTCGTTCCCCGAGGAAGTGGCTCTGAAACCCATTCCAAATAAGTTCAAAATGTCAGAACTCCTAAAATATATCGGGACCTCAGACCCCAAAGAGCACATTACTGCCTACACGTGCGCAGTGAAGGGAAACGACATCAAAGACGACGAGATCGAGTTCGTCTTACTGAAGAAGTTTGGGGAAACACTCTCAAAAGGGGTCATGATGTGGTACCACAACCTAGCCCCCAACTCCATAGACTCATTTGCCATGCTGGCATATGATAAGTTAGGATTTTAACGTGTTTTATGCCCCTACTTGCCTATGCTTTAGTTATAAATTGCAATAAAATAGTCCCAAAATGCTCACAAGTTGTACTTGATTGCAAGTTTGATCGACAAAGCAACGAATGTCAAATATCGGCTCAAAAAGGAGTGAAACCTGCTCAAGTGTCAAAGACTAAGTAAGTTGAGGAAAAGAGGACCTAGTTTGGACCGCGCAACTGTGAACGCGGCCGCACTAGGAGGTTCAGAGGATGGCAGATTCAAGGGAGCATGCTATGTGCCCGCGGTTATTTCCACACGATTCGCGGTCAGGCTCCGCGGCCGCACTACTCTTTTACGCGGTCCGCGGAGCAGAGATTCAGAGAGCCAAAATTTGGCCAATTCAACGCAAAGCGGCCCGCGTTCATTTCTGTGCGGCCGCGCCAACTTCCACCGCGGCCACGCTACATTTTCACGCGGTTCGCGGTCCTCAACTTCAGAGAAGCAGAAACCAGGAGTTCAAGAGCCAGTGCGGCCGCGGTCATGTTTGCGCGGTCCGCGCTGACCCCGCAGGGGTATTTTTGTCTAGTTTTTCCAGCCCGGTATAAATAGGACCTTTTTCATTTTTAGGTCAAGTTTTATGTTCTGAACGCAGCTGAGCTCGTGAGACCGAATATTGTAGCCATTTTTGGCACTTTTGCTCTTTATTATATAAGTTTCTTCTTAGCAATTAATTAATATGCTTAGTTCTTCATCTATTTATTTAATTTCTGTATCTAGCATGAGTAGCTAAACCCACTAGCTAGGGTTGTGGCTCAACCCTAATGTGGGTAATTGATGGGTGTTGCCATCTAAGGTTAGATTGATATTGGGTGTTTGTTATTTGGGTTGATTTTAGATTTTAATTAAGGATTGGTGGTTGCAAACACTGATTCTAGCTTTGTGGGTTTAACTCTTCTTGAGAAAGAGAGTCTATGACCCCAAAATTGACCTAACAAGGAATTGGGATGGACCCATGAGAAATGGTAGTCCCAATTAACGGGTTAAATCTCGAGAGAGTAATCACCCTACTTGAACCCTAGTTGCTTGGTCTAATTGGCCTACCCAATTGGTCTCGAGAGAGTCAATTGGGCGAAATCGCTCTCTCTATCGAGAGGTGTGAGAGTGGGTACGATTGTGCAACGGTTATAGCATAAGCCCCAAATATATCAACCTATCCTTAGTAGCATCTACCCGTTAATTAGCCACCTAGGCAATGCCACGACCCTAGTGCCTTTCTCTATATTAAATACAACTTAGAAATATTCCCGTAGCATAATTTAGTTTTAATCATTAGTTTATAATAGTAGATATAAAAATCAAAGAAAAACCAAAGATGTGTGAAGTAATACTAGAAGCACAACCGCATCACTAGTCTAGACAGATAATACAACTCCACTACTAGCTCCCTGTGGAAATTCGATCCCAAACCACTATTTGGGTAAATGCTATTGCGACCCGATCTTCCTACCTTAGTGTAGCGTCGAGTCGGCAGCGATCACTTTTTGGCGCTGTTGCCGGGGAGCTTACAGTGTTGACTATCTGTTTGGTTAGTTTTGTGTTTTGCTTCTCTTTCCTTCTTGTGTACTAATTTTGTTTGTGTCGATTACTCAGGTACTTTGGCTTTAAATGGAAATGAACCTCTTGGAAACGTGCTCGCGGGGGAGGCGGTTGAAGATATTGGAGATGAGGAGGTGCCTCTTGTACCTCCCGGACCTAGAAGAGGCCGCCGGGCCAATATAAATGACAACGTCCCAGACCCTCCTCCGCCACCTCTAAGAGCGGTTCCTCGGGTGCTGCCAAATCAAGGATATGCGAGTGCCATTGTTCCTCCCCGAATCCGGGCGGGGAACTTTGAAATCACAAATGTTATGTTGACCTTGCTCGAGCACAGAGGGTACTTTATGGGCGCCTCCGATCAAAATGCCTACAAGAACTTGAAGGGGTTCGTAGATACTTGCTGGGGGATCAAGCAAACAAACATGTCCGAGGATGCGTTGAGATTGAGGCTTTTGCCATTCTCTCTTCGGGGTAAAGCGTTGGATTGGTTAGAAAGGCTCCCCAATCATTCTATCATTACATGGGATGAATTGGCGGACAAATTTATTGCCAAGTTCTTTTCTCCAAGTCATATGGCGGCTCTTCGGGATGAAATTTTAGCTTTCAAGCAAATGCCAACGGAACCTTTGCACGAGATATGGGAAAGATATAGAACAATAGTGAAGGAGTGCCCTAATAACGACATGACCGAGGCGATGATCCAGCAAACTTTTTATAGGGGCATCAACACCACGAATCAGTGCATTGTGAACCAATTAGCCGGTGGGAACTTTATGAAACTTTCTTACCAAGAGGCGTGTGATGTACTTGATGAAATGCCGACACTTCTTCAGCATGGAAAAGCCGAGCAAATGTACCCCAAGGTGACCCCACGGTCATCCATTTGCACAAGGAATTGAATGATCATGGCCAAGCTATTGCCGAGCTTACAACAACTATGAATCAGTTAGCGAAGGCGCAATTGCAACAAGTTCAAAACCCGCGCCAAGTCAATGCAATGGAAGGTGTTTCTATGCTAAAGAGGAGGCAAAGAGGGAAGAAACAACCTCAAGGTAATGGTGAGCAATTTGACAACAATGATGGTGGTGGTTATTCGAATGAGTGCTATGATGATCAAAGTGAGGAATGTCAATATGTCAATAACTTCCAAGGGAATAGAGGAAATCAAGGGAATCAACAATGGCGTCCCCAAGGCAATTGGGGCAATCAATAAGGCGGCGGTAATTGGAATAACAATAACCAACAACAAGGCAGTAGCAATTAGAACAACAACAATCAAAACAAAAATTGGGTTAACCAAGGTAACAATCAAGGCAATTGGAATGGGAACAATAATAATTGGAGCAACAACAATAACAATCAAGGAGGGTGGAATAATGGTGGAAGGGGGCAAGGCTTTCAAAGTCCCCCATGTTCCAACAACCAAACATCCACCCATCTTTCAATCCCAAGGGTCTAGTTCTTCCGGAAGTGATATGGGAAGGATAGAGATGATGTTCGAGCAGATGATGAAAAAGAACCAAGACTCTAATGCACCATTGGTTTCGTATAACACATCTATCCGGAACCTAGAAGTGCAACTAGGCCAAATTTCTCAAGCTTTGAATACCCGACCTAAGGGTGCGCTACCAAGTGATACGGTAGTGAACCCGAAGGGGGGTAACAACCATGTTATAATAGTCATAATGAGAAGCGGAAGAGGCGGTGATATGCCGGCCTCAAATGAAAATCGAGTTGTGAATGATGATGTTGGGTCCCAAGAAGATGTGGGTCCTTTGATTGTTGATGATGTGGTAGAGACAAATGTGAACAAGGAAGTGAGGATAGATATTGATGGGGCCGAGGTGGAAACTAAGTGGCCGTGAACCCGTCTAGGGAGCACATAATTGACATGCCGGAGCCGGTGGTGCCAAAAGCCAAGGAACCTTTGCCTAGACCACCTACACCTTATCCTCAGCGGTTAGCAAAGCAAAAGAGTGACAATCAATTCAAGAAGTTCATAGATATGATGAAAAGCCTTACAATCAATGTGCCTTTGGTGTTATGTTTGGGGGAGTTGATAAGTTAGGATTTTAACGTGTTTTATGCCCCTACTTGCCTATGCTTTGGTTATAAATTGCTACAAAATAGTCCCGAAATGCTCACAAGTTGTACTTGATTGCAGTTTGATCGACAAAGCGACGAATGTCAAATATTGGCTCAAAAAGGAGTGAAACCTGCTCAAGTGTCAAAGACTAAGTAAGTGGAGAAAAGAGGACCTAGTGAGGATCGCGCAACTGTGAACGCGGCCGTACTAGGAGGTTCAGAGGATGGCAGATTCAAGGGATTATGCTACGCGGCCGCCGTTATTTCCATGCGGTTCGCGGTCAGGCTCCGCAGCCGCGCTACTCTTTTACGCGGTCCGCGGAGCAGAGATTCAGAGAGCCAAAATTTGGCCAATTCCAAGCAAAGCGGCCCGCATTAATTTTTGTGCGGCTGCGCCAACTTCCATCGCGGCCGCGCTACATTTTCACGCGGTTCACGGTCCTCAACTTCAGAGAAGCAAAAATCAGGAGTTCAAGAGCCAGTTCGGCCGTGGTCATGATTGCGCGGTCCGCGCTGACCCCGCGGGGGTATTTTAATCCAGTTTTTCCAGCCCAGTATAAATAGAACCTTTTTCCATTTTTAGGTAAAGTTTTATGTTCTGAACGCAGCTGAGCTCATAAGACCGAATATTATAGCCATTTTTGGCACTTTTGCTCTTTATTATTAAAGTTTCTTCTTAGAAATTAATTAATATGCTTAGTTCTTCATCTATTTCTTTAATTTCTGTATCTAGCATGAGTAGCTAAACTCACTAGCTAGGGTTGTGGCTCAACCCTAGTGTGGGTAATTGATGTGTGTTGCCATCTAAGGTTAGATTGATATTGGGTGTTTGTTATTTGGGTTGATTTTAGGTTTTAATTAAGGATTGGTGGTTGCAAACACTGATTCTAGCTTTGTGGGTTTAACTTCTTGAGAAAGAGAGACTATGACCCCAAAATTGACCAAACATGGAATTGGGATGGACCCATGAGAAATGGTAGTCCCAATTAACGGGTTAAATCTCGATAGAGTAATCGCCCTACTTGAACTCTAGTTGCTTGGTCTAATTGGCCTACCCAATTGGTCTCGAGAGAGTCAATTGGGCAAAATCACTCTCTCTACCGAGAGGTGTGAGAGTGGAAACAATTGTGCAACGGTTATAGCATAAGCCCCAAATATGTCAAACTATCCTTAGTAGCATCTACCCGTTAATTAGCCACCTAGGCAATGCCACGACCCTAGTGCCTTTCTCTATATTAAATACAACTTAGCAATATTCCCATAGCATAATTTAGTTTTAATCATTAGTTTATAATAGTAGATATAAAAATCAAAGAAAAACCAAATATGTTTGAAGTGATATTAGAAGCACAACTGCATCACTAGTCTAGACAGATAATACAACTCCACTACTAGCTCCATGTGGAAATTCGATCCCGAACAACTATTCGGGTACCAAGTATAAACAAATCTGTAAGACCTCAAGCTAGGCCTGAATCGTACTTGTACCAAGTATCAACAAAACTGTAAGACCTCAAGGAAGGAATGAATTATACTTGTACCAAGTATCAACAAATTTGTAAGACCTCAAGCAAGGCATGAATCATACTTGTACCAAATATCAACAAATTTGTAAGACCTCAAGCAAGGCATGAATCATACTTTTACCAAGTATCAACAAAGCTATAAGACCTCTAAGGCATGAAAATTTTGTAAGACCTTACTATAGACATAAACTTGATAGTCGTAACCCGAATCGGAGACAGAACCCAAAATGGTTTACTACATATGCCTTGGGGAAAAGTGTAAGAGCCATTGTCTCCAGCCTAATGAGCTTCAGGGCCACGCACATAAAAGATCACTTCGATCAAAGGCATAAGAGCCATTGTCGCCAGTCCATGCAAACATAAAAGCTTAAGGGCCAAACAAGCTCGAGTCGAATCCCGGCTCGGAGATTAAACCCAAAACAGTTAAGAAAAAGCATAAGAGCTCAAACGCCAGCTTATACTAAAGGTCGCATCGACCAAGCACGTAAGAGCCCCCGGGCCAACATAATGAGCCCCAGGGCCATATCACGGACCTAAGGATTCTCACCGACTCTGAGACCAGTTCACCTGGCCAAATGCGAGACAGAATGGGGTATAGAAGAAGTAAAGCCACAAGGTTTTCTTTTATACAAAAACGCGAAAAAACAGATTCTCCATCTACTAACATGCTCTGGAAACGCTACATACAAAATGGCAAAATCTACGTACTACCCCTGGGAGCTACGGCCTACCGGCCTCATCTTTACTCTCCTTGGTATCGGATAGAAGTAACCGAGCATCACGCTCGTCCACCCTCACTCGCGCCAACTCTTCTTAGAGGACAAAATCCTTGGCGTGGATCTCCTCGAGAATCTTTCTTCGAGACTTGCAACAAGCATATTCTTTGATCCTCTCTTCACAATCGAGGATTCTTCAACTCTGCTTGAGCATGGTAGCGTCCTTAAAAATAAATCTCCATCTCCTTATCAACCTTAGTCCGGCTCTGTACTGCTCCGGTTCGGGCATCAATGATCTCAGCCCTAACCTTCGAAAGCTCGGATTCGAGCTTCGTGATCATATCCTCTTGAACTAAAGCATTATCACCAGCTAATCGGAGTTGAACCTCGAAGGCAGGAATTTTAGCCAAGGCATCCTTCTCCTCCGAAGCCTAAACCTCCGCCCGAGCTCTTAGCTCGTCACAGTCATTCTTGATTCGGCCGGCTTCAATCCAAAGATGTTCCAGGGCCTCTATCTTTTTTGCAACTGGAATAAGCAAAGTGTTAGCCTCAGAAGCTAAGGCGGAACGCATACACCCCCGGGATGGAAAATTACATGCTCCATCGAGTAGCTCACGAAATTCAAGCTCCGGCACGCCTCATATCACAAGTGTGCCAGCTCGACTTCCTTTTCCTCGCAAAGGAGCCTAAGGGATCTATCCTCATCCAGAGCTTTCCAGAATGTAGCTCCATGACGGGGCAACTTAGACATAAGCCTGTTAAGGGCCTGCAGATGAAAACTCGATAAGGAAAGCAAGACGCGGGATTCAAAAGGCCTATGTTGAAACTCAGTGCAAAGTAAAGCCGGCGGACTTCCCCAAAGACCGAGGGAAAATCTGTTAATCTAGTCCCCTCAGCCCAGGAAGAAGCGACTCCGGTCGAGGAGTGGTCACTCGTAGAAACCACCTTTCCGGAATCAAGAACTACGGGCGCGACAGGCTCAAATGGCGTTTCCGTCTCGAATCCCCGGCCCCGTTTCGCCTTACTCTAAGCGCCATCGCCCTGCGAATGCATGTCCTGCTTATTATTGTCATTCTTTAGCCCGGAAGCTGGCAACCCCTCCCCCTCTTCGGAGGAGCACGACCTCGCTTCTGAAGGCTGTCCGATACCTACATCAGCAGGATTAATACGCAGAAAGGGAAAATGCCTCTCCAAATAAACAAAGGGTAACAAAAAAGTAGTACAACCACACATTGTAATGTTTTGCTTCCCATCTGCCCCGGGACACAACTCGCCACCTAAGCTAATCACAAGTCGAGTGGGTTGCCAACTTCCGGACCCAACCAGGCATATCAAAAACGTCGCCCGGTGCCCATGATATCGCTACAAAAAAGGAAGAAACACGGTTATGAAACAAGCCTTTGCCATAAGCAAATTTGAGGAGGCACGGGATGCACCACTTACGTGTATAGTTCCATTCCTCGGGCAATAGCATATGTTCCACGGGGATAACGTCAGCCGTCCGGACCCGGACGAACCAGCTAATCCACTCTGATCTCCATCTTCCTCATCGTCAACAACGAAGGGCGTGGTCGAATGGCAACGCAAGGTTAGCAGAACTCGATGGTGGAAGGGCCGATACATCCTAATGAGATGACTGAGCATAAATTCAAGCCTTGCCTTCTCCGCAAAGAACCTCATCATCAACACTACTCACCAAAATGATGGATGTATCTGCACCAAGGTAACCCGATACTTTAAACAGAAATCATGCACAATCCTATCGAGGGGGCCCAGTGTGAAAGGATACGTGTACACGTTCAGGAATCCATCAACATGATCCGAGATGCACTCATCCGAGGAAAGAGTCTGTAACGCTACTCTCTCCCCCCATCCGCAATCTCTCCTCACTAACTCAAGGTGCCCCTCTCCTATCGAAGAAATAATCTTTAAGGAAGACTCTCTTTGATCTTGAGCATCGGGAGCGGAATTCTCCCCTCTCTGCCGAGCAGGCCCCGATGTAACAGTCATGGCTATGGCGAGACTAAAAGAACAGAAGCAGGAAGCTGCACAAATACTTTAGCGCTAAGGTAATGAATGGCTAAACGCCGAACATGAGGATAACTATCTAAAATGGGGAGATCCCTAAAAGAGTGGAAGAGACTCTATATATATATATGAAAAAGCGGCATCCTTGCCAATCCCGAGGTGGTACCCGACCACGAGGATCTACATTAAAAGGAAGCAAGGCTTTAAGAAGCCAACAACATCATCTCCAATCCTGAGGTGGTACCCGACCTCGAGGATCTCCATCAAAAAGAAGCCAGGCTTTACGAAGCCAATGACATCGTCTCCAGTCTCGAGGTAGTACCCGACCTCGAGGACCTCCATCAAAAAGAAATTAGGCTTTAAGAAGCCAACGGCATCATCTCCGGTCTCGAGATGGTACCCGATCTCAAGGACCTTCTTCATGAAAAGAAGTTATACTCCAGGAAGCATTTAGCACCATTGCAGGATTCCAGATGGTACCCTGTCTCGAAGGCTCCTCTCAAGAAGAAAAATAAGCACTTCGAACTCCGTTCATAAGGGCTCGACCTCAAGATATCGCCTAAAGTCCGGCGACCCCTCATGTTCAAAGCAAGTTTCCAGGTGCCTAAAGCTAACCCTCACTTGGAGACCGTTCTCGAAAATTTCAAGGCTCGAGGTACTATTTTCATATGACCCAAGGGACCTAACGGCCTGAGTTTATCGGACCAATTCCAGCTTGATTCGAGGAACAACAGAGGGCTCTGAGAGGTGTCATTTTTATCAACCAGACACAAGAAAGAATACTCGCATCTGGGTTAGATATGGACAATAGTTAGTAGAGGCAAACATTCAGAAGTCTCCACAAATGTAAAAAGAATATGGCAAGCATCAAAGACAAAAGCCGAGAAAATATCTTCATATTCATAAATGTTTGGTTACAACAGCCCACGAGGGGTCCTTACATATGATTACAAAAGCCCACAAGGGGTCCTTACACAGAAACAAAGAAGCGAAGGGGTGCACACCCATAGTGAAAGCCTAAGAACCTAGCCTACTCTCAAAGGTGCGACCTCGGCAGCAGCAGCATCGGGCATCATCTCCTCAGGCATATGTCCTCAAAGTAGCACTTCAAAGGAGAAGATGAAGAAGAGGAGAGTGGGAGGAGCAGAAAGTGATGAAAAAACACCTTAGCCGGGTGAAAGGTTCGGCAGGAGTCGGCCTCGCTCGCACAACTACTTTGAATCCACTACTTGGGATATAATGTCATGCAAGCTACCGGCCAGAGGTACCACTTCGTCCCAGGAAAAGCAAAAGAGGCGAAGCGCCACGCCAGTGTATAGTCCGAACGCCCTCGTAAGCAGCAGTGTATAGTCAAAACATCTTCCCAAAATAGAAGAGATCGGCCTCCCTGTCTCACCACCTCGATCCAGCAACGACAACAACAACAACAAATCGGTACAATCTCACTCGACAAAAGGGAGCTCAAGCATAGAACCATTACACTGCTGATGAAAATGCTGCCATACAACCTTGAAGTCGTGAACCCCAAACATGGAAGTTAGCAATGGAGGAAGATAGTGAGAAGAAAGGGATGAGTGAATGGAGAATGACACTCAGATGAACAGATAGTGAAAGAATGCCCCCATTTATAAGAGGTGATAACACGACCGTCAATGCCTTTGAAAAATGGATCAACAGGCGCAATCAATATGCTCTTGAAATCTGAAATCAACGGCGGTATAGTGACTTTGAAGAATGGGAATCGACAGTGCATTGAATGGCGCCAAAAAGACAAATCCATGGGGGTGCCCTGGTTATTGTGAAATCCCA
The DNA here is from genome assembly GCF_001879085.1 of Nicotiana attenuata. Taxonomy (NCBI): domain Eukaryota; kingdom Viridiplantae; phylum Streptophyta; class Magnoliopsida; order Solanales; family Solanaceae; genus Nicotiana; species Nicotiana attenuata. Next base: position 48,440,547 of record NC_031997.1, read on the forward strand.
CGTCATAGGTTATGTCACCGGTATAACGTTGTCGCGAAAAGCCCGAAGAGTCGGATGTCAAAATCATTTCCCATCACTTCGTTCTAGGAAACGCGTAGACTATCTATAGATGGTGAAATCGGAGGGTCCAATTTCCCGTCATTAAGGAATTTCCAGAAGATCACCTCGAAGACTCGAGGCCGCAAAGTTCTGATCGAGTTCCCTCCCTCGAGGCTCGTCGACGCCTGGCCAAGAGGCAATATTGACCTTGGCAAGGTAAAGAAAGTGAGTTCCCAAGACACGCGACTAAGTCTGACAAAGCTTAGTCGGCCTACTCTGAACCCGAATTAGGGTGTCATGTCTAGCAGTCCCATCTCTATATCCTTAGGAATAATGTATTTTATACCGTGTAGGGATTCCCCTTCTATATAAAGGGGATCCTTGTCATTTTGTAAGGGGATGTTGTGGCTCCAACTACTTTACACGAAATATGTAAGAACTCTCTCTTTGCTCTCTAACATAATCTCTCGATATTGTTTCTCTTATTTATTATTTTCATACTTGTTCTTCCCTTATTGCTTATCATTGGCTATAAAGAGCCTTCGCTTATCATTTTATAATTGTTAGCCCTTCCCCGATTACCCTTAATAGCTCAAGCCCGAGACCTAGGATAGACCTCGAGGTCCCATATCGATTAGTCCAAAGCCCCGATTGACTAGCTCACCGATTCAATTATACCTCTGTTTTAGCTCACATTTTATCTCTAAACTTCATGCACATAGTATCATCTGCTCAAACAACTAACATAAAAGTAGATCACATATTATTAGAGTCCCATCAACAAATTTAATTGCTATTACCGTTTTCACGGTAAACATGACCTCTAGAAGGAACACCACCAAAACTGCCTGATCCCCGAGACCTCTTGGCCTCCCTCTCAACTCCCTCCTGGCGAAGAACCAACTCTATATCCCAAGCAGTGTAAACAACCTCCTCAAAAGAAGCACCAGAAACCCTCCTCTAGTCAGAAGAATCCGCAGCTGATAGGTGAGGCCATCAATGAACCTCCTGATCCTCTCCCTATATGTGGGAAGTAGCCAGATAACATGACGGTCCAACTCAGAGAATCTCATCTCATACTGCTTCACAGTCATATCATCCTGATGCAACTGCTCAAACTGTCTGCGCAGCTCCTCTCTACGAGACTACGGTATATACTTCTCCAAAAAAAGAACGGAGAACTGCTGCCAAATAAGGGGAGTTGCACCAATAGACCTACGCCTCTCATATGCCTCCCACCAAGTGAAGGGAGCTCCAGAGAACTGAAAGGTAGTGAACGAGAACCCACTAGTCTCCAAAATACCCGCTATACGGAGGATCCTCTAACACCTATCCAAGACACCACTGAAAGTCGGAGACTGAAGTGGACCAAACGTCTCGAATATGCGCTGCTCATCCTCAGGCATGGTAGAGACTACATAGCCCTAAGGAGCTGCAACCAGCTGGCCAGGTAGTGCCCTCGGTGTCTGAAGTCCCTAAAAACCTATTCTGGTGTGCGGACGTGGGTGTCTGAGTGCCGCCCCCGGCTTTGGAGGTGGCTGCTGTAGTAGAAAGAGAGACCGCCTGGGCAAGACTGGTGCACACGGTCAGAATCTGAGCTATGGTCTCCTTAAGACCTGGAAACACAAAGGGCACAGCTGGTGCTTGAGCTGATCCCACTGGTGCATCCACAAGTATGACCTGATCCTGAACTGGGCAACTGGTGGATATGCAGGTTCTGCCCTTGCTACTGTGGGGGCTATACCCTTACCCCTACCACGGCCTCAACTGCGACCTCGGCCTCTCACGACCCTAACTGGTGGTACTGGTGGTACCGGTGGTTGTGTGTCCTCACCGGTAGCACGTGTCCTCACCATCAGTGACAGAATAGAATAACAAAAGTTTAGTTACCAGAATCAAAGGATTCACACAATTAGAATTCAAGAATGTGGAGTTTCCTAAGGGCTCTGCAGCCTCTCGAAGATAAGTTTAGACTTCTCCGTACTGATCCGCAAGACTCTACTAAACCCGCTCATGACTCGTGAGACCTATGTAACCTAGGCTTTGAAACCAACTTGTCACGCTCCTAAACTCAAACATGTCATGATGGCTCCTATCAATAGTACAGGGCCAGCCGACTTCAACAATACCACCATAATTCGATACAAGTTATGCCGAAATCATGTTTAGCAGGTTTTCATGAAAGAAAAACAAGAGTCGAACTCAAAGATAAAAATGCAAAAAATTAAATCCCCAAACATCAAGGTGTCACTAAGTCACGAGCAACTACTACAAACTGTTTTGATAATAATAAGACTAACATATTATGGGAAAAACCCAAAATACAACTACGAGGAAGATAGAGAAGAAGAAAGCAGGGCTGCGATGGCGAGGAAGCTACCTTACTAACTCCAATGATCAGCAACAGAAAATATCAGTAGCTGCTACCGTGCCCAGAGATACCTGGATCTGCGCACAAGGTCCATGAGGTAACGTGAGTACACAAACTCAGTAAGTAACAAGTCCAAACTATGGATAGGTAGGCAGTGACAAACTTAACCTCAACAAGTAAACAGAAGTAAACTGTACAGAAAAGTACGCATGCTTTCAATTCAAGCTTTCAGCTCAGGCACTAAAGTAAATACAAATCTAGACAATGTGAGATATATATAGTTCGGTTAACCTCTACGTGCTAATGCAAATAATGTATGAAATGCACCATGTACTTCAACACTAGCGCTCAACCACTCGGTACTTTATATTGCCATCCGGCCCAAGAAAGATCTATCCCGGAATATATACATATCACTCACAACTATCACTTAGTACCGAGGAAGGACATTCCAGCCCTATGGAGAAGATCCATCTCTAGGTATTAATACTTCGGACAAGATCCATGTCCAGGGAAGATCCATCCCTTAATAATACCATCCACGCCCACTGTGGGTGTGCATACTCCGGAGGGGTTCCTAAGGCCCAAGCGTTATCATAATCAATATAACTGCCACGGCGTGCAACCCAACCCTATAAATATCACTCATAACCAGGTTCTCGGCCTCACTCAGTCATTAACCTCTCCAGTCTCATCCCCGGCTAACAATGTCATGTAAACAAACCGGAACAACGATATGATATATCAAATAATTAACCGAGACTGAGTGTGGAATATAAACCGAAAACTAGTGAGATGACAGCAAGAAACGACCGTTAAAGGTCCAAACAATACCGGTACAAAGCCTAAACATGATATCTAGCATGATTTACAGCTCAAATATGTTATCGCATGATGAAAATATGGATATCAACAGGATGGAGTCACTAAACGGTGCCATGAAATCACCTAGGCCACAATTCTCATGGTGCATGCCCGTAGGCCCGTCGCTTGGCATGTACGTCACCTCAGTTCTAATCACATAACACATTGTTCTGGGTTTCGAACCTTGAGAACCAAGTTTGGAAGCGTTACTTACCTCAAATGAAGACAAAATCCTACTCCGCAACGCCTTTGCCTCTCGAATCGGCCTCCAAACGTCCCTAATATAGCCAAAAGTAATACAACACAATCAATATATGCCAAAGGAACCAATTCCACAAGAGAAAACTACTAAATTGGGCTCAAATCCCGAAATTGGCTCAAACCCGGCCCTCGGGCCAACGTCTCAGAATCCGACAAAAGTCACAAACTAGAAATCCCATTCACTCACGAGTCTATCCATACAAAATTCATCAAAATCCGACGTCAAATGGCCATTCAAATCCCTAAAATCAACTCTCTAATTCCCAATACTCAAACCTCCAAATTGCACCTCAAAAACACACCAAGTAGGTGGACAAATTAGTGGGGAAACATAATTATTGAATAGAAATGATCTGTAGGAACTTACATCAGGATTCACCTTCAAAATCCTCTAAAACATCTCCAAAGCCGAGCTCAAGAATGTTAGAATTGTGAATAATCCCGGAACCCTCGTTTTTGAAAATTTAAATACTGCCCAGTTGTCCTTCTTTGTGAATGCGGTAGTACCCTCACGTTCGCGAAGCACAACTTCCTCAGCTCGGGAAATCCTTCTACGCAAGCGCGATACCCCAATTGCGAACGCGTACCTTATCCTCGAGAACGCGACGCCTTCCTCGCGAACGCGTAGACGAACGGCCTGGGATCCCCAGCAGCTCCCACTTCTCTTCACAAACGCAACCCTTTATACACGTCCGCGATAAACACTCGGATCAAACCTTCGCGTTCGCGTCCTCCCCTTCGCGAACGCGAAGAACACAAATTCCTCTTTTCTCTATAACCCTTCCCTAACACGATAGCCTTCTCGCGAACGCGATGAAGGAAAACTATGCAACAAAATTCCAGAAAATCTACCAACTTCTAAAGCCAAATAATGATCCATTAACCACCTGAAACTCACCCGAGGCCATCAGGACCTCCACCAAACATTCCAATGCATCCCATAAAATCATTCAAACTTAGTCAAACCTTTGAATCACTCAAAACAACATCTGAATACCAAATTACCCCCGGATTCAAGCCTAAGAAATTCTAAACTTTCAAACTCTACAAATGACGCCGAAACCTATCAAATGACATACGAATAACCTCAAATTTTACACACATGTCATAAATTACACCACGAACCTACTCCAACTTCTGCAATTCTATTCCAACCCCGATATCAAAATTTCCATTGTCGACCAAAATCGCCAACATTCTAACTTTCGCCAATTCATGCCTAATTCTACCACTGGCCTCCAAATCACATTTTAGACACACTCCTAAGTCTAAAATCACGCAACGGAGCTAACGAAACCATCAAAGTTCACATCCGAGATCGTTTACACATAAGTCAACATCCGATCAACTTTCCTAACTTAAGCCTTCACAAATGAGACTAAGTGTCTCAAATCCTCTCCGAAACCACTCCAAACCCTAACCAACTGACCCTACATATCATAATATAGCTGAAAAATACAAAAAGAAGACAAAATGGGAAAACAGGGCTACAACTCTCGAAACGACCGGCCGGGTCATTACAAATGGTATCATAGTCAACCCTATGCAACTTTAACTAGTAAAAGAAGGAAAATACAAAAGTAGATATAGGGTGACTCTGAGGCCTGCAAACACTAGCAGGTGTACCTTGAAGTCTCCAAGTACGGACTCAACTAACTAATGCCTGGACTAGTAGGAGGTACCTGGATCTGCACAAAATATATGCAGAAGCGTAGCATAACTTCATCACAAGGATACATGGTAAGTGACAAGCCTAACCTCGGTAGAGAAACGACGAGGTCAGGTCATGGCCTTAGTGGAATGAATGAAAGACGTAACAAATGTAAGGCAGTGTAATAATGGCAATAATGAAACTGAAACAACAAATAGCATATCAAGGTAAGCTACACGTAAATAAAGCAATTAGTGCAACACGGAGAAAACAATTAATAATATGCTAAGAAAAACAACAACCAAAGACAAGTACAAAAAAGGAGAAATGCCAACAAGAGTCACTACCAAGGTACTGCCTCATAGTCTCAAATCACAAGAGTAAATCACAATTTGTCTTTATATCATCGCGGGAGCCTTGCATTTAGTTTTGTAAATAATTTTCATTAAACAACATCCCGTGTTTTAGCCCACCTTATCACACCACATGGTTTCTAGTAGTTCCCCTACTAGCCACCCGTATCAAGCCCACCTTATCTCACCGCTTGAGTTTCAACCCCAAAACCATATACCACTGCATAGTATCTATAAATCACACCTCAACTTCCCAATCTTACAACTTGCCAAAAGGAATCAACAATAACAGTATTTCCACAATAAGGAACCCACGACTCAACCATAATATACACAAAGTCTCAATAATAACAACCGGAAATGAATAACTCAAACAGAATGTTATTGCACAGCTTAATGCTTTGCCCCAATAGGAATCACGACCTATGTAACTTAATACCAATTTCAACAATAAGATATTCGAAGAATGACAACTTCAAGTGAAGAGTTCAACAGTCAAATATTGAATACGGAATAAAGGAAACAAGAACTTCAACTAAACATGTAGAGCAATTAACAAGTAAGAGATAAGACAAGTAGAACATGTGAAAGTAGACTGATGATGATAAATATAACATGATAGGATAACTCAATTAAGGCATGAAAGGAATCTACAAAGCTAAAACAAGTAATTTCCACACTTAGCCCGTGTACACACTCGTCGCCTTATGTACACGGCTTTCACATATCTCAATTATCACAACCAACACAAATCCTATAGGGGTAATTCCCCCACACAAGGTTAGGCAAGTCACTTACGTCAAATCACGCTAACTCAATCCACTAGAAGGCCTTTCCCTTGATTATCCAACTCCAAACGGCTTGAATCTAGCCAAAACAACTTTATGCTAAAAATACTAACTATAGGAAACTAATTCGAACAATGAAATTGAGATCTTTACAAGGAAATAAAATGTCAACTCAAAATGCCAACCCGCACCTGCGTCTCGAAACCCGACCAAAATTATAAAATCCAAACACCCATCCGATAACGACTCAAACCATACAAGAATTATTCAACTCCGACCTCAAATCACCTTTCAAAACTCAAAAATTTAGTCTAGGAAGTTTCTACCATTTTCCCTAAAATTTCAAACTCAAATCCCAAATTAGATGATTAAAATAATTATAGATTCATGAAATATAGACCAATCCAGGTTGGAATCACTTACCCCAATAGTCTCCTCGACGAACCCTCTAAAAGCACCTATATCGAGCTCTCTAGGTCCAAATTATGAAATATGAGATGAACCCTCAATTTTCAAACTTAAGTTCTATTGCATAGTGATTTCTTCTTCGCGAATGCAGAAAGTGCCTCGCGTTCGCAAAGCACAAAAATGTTGCTGCCCAAATTCCTCTTACGCGAACGCGAGAACCCACTCGCGAATGCGATGACCAAAGATCCCAAGCTTCGCGATTGCGAAGCCTCGCTCGCGAATGCGTAGACCAAACGTGTGTGGTTCCCCCAACCTGCTTCCTCTTCGCGAATGCGACTCCCTGTCCACGATCGTAGTGCACAAACCCACTGACCCTTCGCGAACGCGAAGGGTAAATCTACAACAACCCCTTAAGACTCTACGTGAACGCGGGAAGATCTTTGCGAACACGTTGAAGGAAACTGGACCTGTAGAAAAACCAGTAACTTCTGCAATCCTTAAGGTTCCGAACATGGTCCAAATTAAACCCGAGACCCCCCAGACCTCAACCAAGCATACAAACTCGTCCTAGAATATAATACGAACATGCTCGAAGCGTCAAATCATATCGAACAATACTAGAATCACAAATTGCGCATCGATTCAATCCTAAGGAATTTATGAACTTCTGGATCCCAAAACTAATGTTGATCCATACCAAAACAACTCCGATTGACTAAACATTTTCCACACAAGTCATAATTGACATGAGGGACCTATTCCAACTTCCAGAATCGGATTCCGACCCCAATATCAATAAAGTCAACTCCCAGTCAAACTTTGTAACCTTCCAAACCTTCAACTTTCCAACTTTCGCCAATTCATGCCGAAATGACTTGCGGACCTCCAATCAACATCCGAAGACGTTCCTAAGTCCAAAATCACCATACGTAGCTATTGGAACAGTCAAAACTCCATTTCGGAGTCGTCTACATAAAAGTCAAACTACTGTCAACTCTAACAACTTAGGACTCCAACTTAGGGACTATGTGTCCCATTTTACTCCGAAACTTACCCGAAACCGAATCCAAACACTTCGACAGGTTACATAAACTCAATACAACATAGAGGAGACAATAAATAGGGGATTAGGGCTAAAATACATAAAACGACCGGCCGGATCATTTCATGCGAGACCATAGCTCGGCATTACGCTCTCTCCCGCACTCTAAAAAGGAGTAAAAATTTCATGTTCTGACGAATCTTCATTCCATTATTAATTATAATACTGCACTTTTGTGTCTAACTAGTGTGTTTAGACTCTCTCAATTAACCAGTGATAAAGGGTAACCATCTGAATGCTGAAATCAATATTGTACCATAATAGTTCTAATAATTATCGGCAGAGTGGTGAAGAAGTTACCTAGTGAAATATATTAGTGAAACTTGGAATTGTTGGAATATTGTGTTCATGATTAGCAAACCAGAAAGTCGATAGATGAACTAAAAAATGAAATATAAAAGAAAACTTTCGAGCCAAACAGAAATTGTGTTTCCTTAAGAAATTCAGTGGGCGTATGCACATAAGAACTATGAAATTTCCGAAAAAAGTAAACGAATATTTAAGTGAAAATGATATTTAAAAAATAGAGTTGTGTTTGGGCATTTATAGAATTTGGAGAAATTTTTGAATTTTTGTGAGTGATTGAAAGTAAAAATTTTAAATAAAAAAAACTATTTTTTGGAGGTTTTTAAAATTTACAAAAAATACCGAATTCAATTTTAAACTTTCATAGCCAAACACTGATTCCAACAAAAAAAGAAAAAAAATGATTATGGTTGTCACGACCCAAAATCCATTAAAGGTCGTGATGGCGCCGGACACCACTGTTAGGCAAGCCTAAACTAAATACTTAATTTAATTCTCATTTTTATATTTTTAAGATCATAAATTTCTTTCAACTTAACTAGTAAAAGATGAAATTTACAGAATAATAATAATAATATTCAATTTCAATATTGAATACCCCATAATCATCCCAGAACCCGCTGTCACAAGTGCATGAGCATTTACTAGGAAATAAAATAAAATATATTAACTATCTGGAACATAAATTTGGACAGAAAAGAAAAATACAAGTACTTTGAAGGAGACTCTGCTGGCTGCGGATCGTCTCATAAGATGAAACTCACCTAAGTTCCCATGACAACCGCGCCAGAGCGCCCACAAGGCCACTAGACGTGCATATGCCTGTACAACAAAATGTACAGCAAGTGTAGTATGAGTACGAAAACAAGGCATACGCAGTAAGTATCTAGTCTAAGCTCGAAGAAGTAGTGACGAGTGGTCGACTCCGACACTTACTATGGCCAACAATAATATACCGATAATATGATAAATTATGAATTTCTTTAAGGCGACTGTAAACTCAATAACATGAACCAGGTAAACAATTTTAATAGGAAATTTCTAAATTTATCTTCATCTTTTAACAATTTATATCTCCGACCAATGAGGCCACATCAATTATCAAAAATTCCAAAACAGTTAACTAAGTCATGCGCAAATAATGCCGAGGTTGCACGGTCCAATCCAAAATAATATTTAAACTGTGCACCATTGAGGGTGGAACGGCACGAACCATAGATGCATCTATTTACCCCGCTCGTAAATCATACATGTGGCGCGGTCAAACATAAATTTAAGGAATTACCCCGCTCGCTGATCATACATGCGGCACGGTCAAATATAAACTTAAGGAGTTTCTCCACTCGCGGATCATACTTGCGACGTGGTCAAATATAAATTTATTATAACCCTTTTCTTGATCTTTTCAAAATAAAGACAATTAAACTTTTAAATCCTTAAAAATCCTCAACTTAATTTCATTTTTTATACAATTAACAAATACAATCAAGTAACAGTGTCCACAAAATATGATGTAAACCTAAACTAACCGGACATAAAAATTATAGCTATGTACGGACTCTCATCACCTCGGACCTACCTAGCCCCCAAAAATAGAAGTACAAATCGAATCATTTCACCTATGGGGTAAATTCCCTCTTACAAGATTAGAAAAGAAACTTACCTCACTGCGAAGTTGCATAACCGGCTCCAACATCGCTCTAACACCTCAAAGCGGTGTCCGTGTGCAAACAATAAAAATATACTTTAACGCTCATAATAAATCAATTTGTAAAGACTCCCAACTCCGCTCGAAAAGTAAATAAAGTCAACCCTCGGGCTCACATGCCAGGATTACGAAAATTATTGAAAATAAATATTACTCATAACTCATATGGTCTACATACATAAATTCATCCAATTTCGTCCATGAATCGACCCTCAAATCAAGGATTTACAATTGTTCAACTTTGGGGCTCAAAATCCAATGTCTACAATCCAAACATGGATAAAAATAGAATGCAACAGAAATAATCATGGAGAAACATCAAAATAAAGGTCATATATTTATCCCATTATTGAGATGATAATAACGCCGTGAAAATCACCTCAAACGGAGCTCTAGCACTCAAGATATACCAAAAATACTAAATTTCTCAGTTTAAAACTCTATCCAGGCGATTTTTCTTCATCGCCTTCGCGGGAGATCTTCACGTTTGCGAAGGGCAATTTTTTGCATTGACCGTCGACCCAAAGATCCTTCTTCGAGGAACCTCTCTCGCGTACGGGAAGAACAAATCTGTGCACCAGAAATCAACAATTTTATCCGCCATGGGAATGGGCATAACTATCTCATACAACATCGAAATTCGACGATTCTTGTTGCTATGGATCCATAATTACGATAAGGATCTAATGATTCCATCCAATCTAAAATCAAAGGTCATTTGCTCAATAGAGTTCCCTTTATACCCAAAGAAACGACGCGGAAACATCCAATAAGGGTTTTAAAAATCAAATAAAACACAAATTCCACACCCGAGGCGCCGGGACCCCATCCAATCACACAAACCAGTCCCGTAACATTACACGGACCCGCTCGAGGCCTCAAATCACATCAAACAACATCAAAATCATGAATCGCACCACAAATTCAAGCTTAATGAACTTTAGAACATCAAATTCCACATTCGATGCTGAAACCTATCAAATCACGACCGATTGACGTCAAATTTTGCACACAAGTCACATTTGACATTACGGACCTACTCCAACTACCAAAATCAGAATCTGACCGCGATATCAAAAAGTCCACTTCCGGTCAAAGTCCTCAAAACCTTCAAATTTCTAACTTTTGCGAAAATCACCCCAAAATGACATACGGATCTATGAATCCACTTCCGGACGCGTTCCCGAAACTAGAATCACCATACGGAGCTACTCCCAGACTCGGATTCCCAAACGGATATCGATAACATTGAAATGCACTTCAACCCAAATTTTTGAAATTCTTCCAAAATGTTAACTTCCACAATAGGTGCCGAAACGCTCCTGGGTCATCTAAAACCCAATCTGGACAAGCACCCAAGTCAAAATCATCATATGAACCTATTGGAACCTTCAAATCCCGATTTCGAAGTCGTTTACTCAAAATTCAACCATAGTCAGAATCTTCCAACTTAAAGCTTCCGAAATGATAATTCTCTTTCCAAATCAACTCCGAACTTACATAATTTCAATTTCGACCACGCGAACAAGTCGTAATACCTGAAGTGCATCTGTTCGTGGCCTCATACTACCGAACAACGTGGTAGAACTCAAAACGATCGGGTGGCTCGTTATATTCTCTCCCACTTAAACAAATGTTCTTCCTCGAACATGCTAAGGACTCCTTTGGAGTTGTCTGAAATAACTGTTTAACACCTCGTGCACCTACCCGTGCTATCCCAACTCGGTTAATATATTAGCTCGAGGTGATATGAATATATTCCCTTTTACTCAGCCAAATGGGCATTAGTGCCCGATTCTAACATCCGGAATTCTCTATCAAGCCCGCTTCAATCATATAAACGCCGTATCATTCTCTGTGCGATGCACCAATACATGATTGCATACCTTTGTTGAATCCACACTATGCATTGTATAACTTACATGACCATAATAATATCCTCTAATAACAATAGCCGAAATTTTACGAATCTGATGCTCGCAATGCACCTCATGACATATATAAGTCTTGTTTCAACTCTGGAAATACCGCCACGACGGATGAGATACGTAGAAATTCATGACCAACTGGTAATTCAATAATTCATTGAGTTCCTTCTCTTGACAAGATCAATTGCCTCATTATGAACTAAATAACTACATTTGCTCTTTAATTTAAATCATGTAATCGGATCGCACTGATCCCAGGTCCCATAATCCTGTTCTCACCCAGTACAAGTTGCTTAGGTAATAAGCCACCTCAGACGTTACCAAAAGTCTCATTTGATGCCACTATGTGCCAACACGCTACCAACTCGAATATGATACATAAGGAAAATGAACACCCGAAAGGACTACTCAATCCACGTAACTAATTAGACAACCGAAAAGGTGTTATGAACCCTCCTCCAATATGGGAAACAAAACGCACAAAAATAGATATAGGGGAATGTACTCAGCATCAAACTGTTGCGGCGCGTAACCCGATTCAAACAACATACCTGTGGCAGCGTGCCACCCGATCCACACATAAAATTATATAAGGAGATACTCACCGAGCTAGAATACTCATTACTACAAAACATCTGAAAATCGGAAACAAGCACGCTAAGTGCATAATACCATCCCTGGTGAGACAGCTAGCGCCATACGCTACAAAACTCAACCACAACTAAGGTGCGATATATGATCTGAATCTCAAGAGCCATCTTGTTCACATAAAACCATCGCTACAAGGAACCTTAATACATATGAAATTTATCAATCCATTCACAGCTCACACGACATAATATAATTTTACACGAAATGGCCGACGACAAAATAACATCCAACGTCCGAATACCCCTCCATAAAGGGAGCTATGCTGAAATGAATACATCCAGCCTAATATAGAGCCCACATTCATATTTAGATCCATCAACAAACCTCAAGACAATTTTGATCGTACCGCACTAGGCTAGTAACCTTTCAAAGATCCACAATAACCCTTCTTCCAATGACACACAAGGACATCTGTCGATCCGAACCAAAATTCCATAGTCCACAACCAAATGAAACGATCGCCCTTCAGGCATAAATTCTCACATGAACAATAGTACCACAATCTCCATACATGGTTGCAATCATCGATCAATGAAGTAACTACTGTCACACTTATACCATCTTCCCGTGGGACACGCTCCCACGACCTTCCGCACCAGGTAACAAGTCTGAATATCCATACTATCGGCTGCACTAATGTTGTAAAGCAAATCAAAATTCCAAAATCAGTAATCAAAGCCTCTTACACAAGATTGCGATCTCAGGTGCCACTAAAGATAACACTAGCTTACTCTAACAATCTGAATCATTTTTCCCTGATCATCCGAGCTGGTGACATTTTTATTGACACCAAACTGCAATCTTGATCCTCAACTTCCAAATCCCATGCTACTCGATGCACTTAATCATGCAATGCGCAAGAGTACAAGAATTCCATCACAACACCTGAACCACTAATACGGTAAACACTTCATAACATAGAAACCTTTTACTTAACTCATTTCAAGAAACCATTACACCTTGTAACTGATTCATATAACAATAGAAAATACAACCTCGAGTCCTGATCTAAACCACCATAACCCTTCCAGGATCCAACTACACATAACAGGCCATAACACTCGAATACCTTCACATAAAATCAATTACGGCACTCGTCAAGCCTCGCACATACCGCCACCAAGCACATGTATAACTTATCATACTGAAGGAACTGATCATTGCCGCTATCGTGCCAATTCAACCATTACTAACTGAATCGACTTCTTCTAATTTACTCTGGGCTTGACTTGGGAATAGGAGCCCAACTCTGGACTCGTCCTGAGTGACCTGACAACTTGATTTCCAGAACCCAACTCCGGACTCGTCCGCACTCCAAGCTTCTTTCATAAACCGCTGTAAAATCTTGATACTTAACCATACCACGGACTCAATATCTTTAGTCACCACACTTTAACCTTTGAATCCACTAAGATAGTTGTTGAGAGCCACCCACTCTGACTTGGTCCTGAATATAATCAAACCCCTAAAGGCTTTGCTAGTGCATGAACACCTCTCAAAGAAGCACCCGTCTGAATCACCTTTCTTGTAAATCACCCCTACACGAAGCATAAATCTTGAATCTTCCCAAAACGAGAACATGAACCGATATGGCCAAAGACACATATTCCTCAAATCCTTTGCTCAAATTACCACTAATGTTCTTTTTTTCCTTAGTCGTAATAACCCACCAGTACACCGATAACCAGAAACCGCACAAGTAGACAACTACGTAGTCTAATCATAAACGATGGGGCTCCCCCACTTAGATTGATGCTATAATTACATAACCCTGAGACCTACCGAGGTTCCTTCTTTCCCACTAGCATCAGCTAAAAGTCAAACAACGCATTCCAAACGCGAAGTCATGTTGCACCCAAATAAAAATTCATTGACCTAGTTGTTGTCCGCCATGAATTTCCTAAATGGCTCCAGACTTTCCTCGAGGCGTGTGACCATCCTACCACAGAACTCATATGTTACTCTGGCACTCTCCTACTTTGGTTCAACCCTCTCCTTTAAGTAACTCCTCGACTTCTACTTTTCATACTTGACCTTCTAGCAATTAAACCACCGCAAAACATCTCCCACATGTCCTTGCCTATCCTTCATCTCCCAATTGTTGCTCCAAATCCGAATCCATCTCCGTAACACCAGAACAAATGAGTCGTTACCAACTATAAACCTCTTAGAAGATCATCTTTCTCGAGCCATCAATACTAGAAGTACCAATTCGATTCCAAAATCACTACTCTCTGTTATCTCTGGCAATCGCATCTCAGGCACCATTTCACAATACCTTGCCCCGAAGGCAAATTAAAGAAGGCTATAACATTGGCGAACCTTAATGCGTTCAACAAGGACGATGACAGTACATCACAATTGAGAAATCTACCACGCTCGAAAATACCAAGCCTCGTTACTCCATCAACCAAAATCTGAATATTCCTAGTCTGATTGCCTTTTCTCCGCCGGAAATAGAATACCGAATCTCTGAATCGTGCACTGTGTAAAACCTCCTTTTATGTCATTCACTATGTCGACGCCTAGACAAGCATCTTACCATTACACAGACACTGCGATAGCAATGTACGAATCATCATAACGATCATTGTCAAATCTCAAAACCTTAGGTAATACTGATGTTGAGCCGAAACGACAGGACGGACTTCCGAAAGACGACGATAATAGCCCAATCAAATATGCAGGTAGAAACATCTTCCACCATATCTGTAGTACCATGAAAATTCCTAAATTCCCAATCCATAACAAACACTTCACGTCGCATTAGATTGATTAGAAAAGAAATAAAGGTACAAGACTCAAAAGGATCAACTTGCACGATGAGAAATCAAGAAGGGATGTGCTCCTAATAGCCTTGTAGCCTCTCAAAGATAAGTACAGATGTATCTGTACCGATCCGCAAGACTCTACTAAACTCGCTCATGACTCGTGAGAACTAAGTGAACCTAGTGCTCTGATACCATGTTTTCACGACCCAAAGTCTGTTAAAGGTCGTGATGGCGTCGAACACCACTGTCAGGCAAGCGAACATTAAATAATTAATTAGATTCTTATTTTTATATTTTTGAGATCATAAATTTCCTTCAACTTAACTAGTAAAAGATGAACTTTACAAAATAATAATAATATTTTTCAATTTTAATATTGAATACCCCATAATAATCCTAGAACCCGGTGTCACAAGTGTATGAGCATTTACTAGAAATTAAAATAAAATATAATAATTGTCCCGGATATAAATTTTGACAGAAAAGAAAAATACAAGTACTCTGAAGGAGAAACTGCTGGTTGCGGATGGTCTCATAAGATGCAGCTCACCTAAGTCCCCATATCAACCATGCCGTTGCGCCCACTAGTCCACTAGACGTACATGTGCATGTACAAAAAAATGTACAGCAAGTATGATATGAGTACGAAAATAATGCGTAACTAGTAACTATATAGTCTAATCTTGAAGAAGTAGTGACGAGTGTTCGACTCCGACACTTACTATTGCCAACAATAACATACCGATAGTATGATAAATTATGAATTTCTTTAAGGCGACTGTAAACTCAATTACATGAAGCAGGTAAACAATTTTTTTGTTAATAGGAGTTTCCAAATTTATTTTCATTTTTTAACAATTTATAGCTCCGGCTAGTGAGGTCACATCAATTATCAAAAATTCCAAAACAATCAATTAAGTCATGCGCAAATCATGCCGAGATCGTATAGCCCGATCTAACATAATATTTAAGTTATGCACTAGCGAGAGCCGAATGTCGCGAACCATAGATGCATCTATTTACCTCGCTCACGAATCATACATGCGACGCAGTCAAATATAAATATAAGGAATTATCTTGCTCGCGGATCATCAAGCAACACGGTCAAATATATATTCAAGGAGTTTCCCCGCTCGTGGATCATAACGCGGTCAAATATAAATTTATCATTAAATCATAACCCTTTCTTGATTCTTTTCAAAATAAAGACATTTCAACTTGAAACTTTTAAATCCTTAAAAATCCTCAACTTAATTCCATTTGATACAATTAACAAATATAATCAAGTAACGGTGTCCACAAAATAAGGTGTAAACCTAACAATACCCAGATATAAACAGGAATAGTAGCTACGTACAAAGTCTTGTCACCTTGTGCGTACGTATCCCCCAAAAATAGAAGCACGAATCGAATCAATTCATCTATGGGGTAAATTCCCTCTTACAAGGTTAGAAAGGAGACTTACCTCGCTCCGAAATTGCATAACCGGCTCCAACATCGCTCTAACACATCAAATCGGTGTCTGTTGCTCCAAAACTAGTCAAGAAATATGCAAACAATAAAATATACTCTAATATTCATAATAGATCAATTAGTAACAGCTCCCAACTCCGAGTTGGTAGGTTTGGGTTCAGAGTAGTTTTGGAGTGAAATGATCACTTAGTCTCTTAGTTAGAAAGCTATGTTAGAAAAGTCACCGGATGTTGACTTATGAGTAATGAATCCGGATTTGGATTTTTTTGATTCGATTAGCTTCGTTGGGCGATTTTAGACTTAGGAGAGTGTCTGGAATGTCATTTGGAGGTCCGTGGTAGAATTAGACTTGAATTGGCGAACGTTTGAAGTTTAAAGGTTCTTAGGCCTGAATCTGAGGTTGATTTGGTGTTTTGGTATTGTTTTGGTTGTTATAGAGGTTCGACTAAGTTTGGGTAGTGATGTATGACTTTTTGGAATTATTGGTTGAGGTCCTGAGGGCCTTGGATGAGTTTCAGATAGATTTGGGTTGTGTTGCGCTCGTTTTTCTTATGTTTCGACGTCGTTTCTTCAAGCATAAACGATATCATATTGAACAAATGAGCTTAGATTTCCTTTTTTGATTGGAGCATTATATTTGTATTGTAATTACGAACCCGTAAAAAAAAGAATCATCGAATTTGGACATCAAATGAGGATTTTATGATAATTTTACTAAGATTTAGGTTGCTAGATTTTTCAGATTAATTACGAAATTGCCACTGACGGCATATTTAAATATCTGCATTATTTGCAAATATTGAAACCAACATATCTCCTTCATTATAAGGTCAAATTGAGTGATTAAAAATCCAACCTTGACTAGAATTTTACAAGAAATCCATTGGATGTATAAAAACTGAGTTTCGAGATTGTTTGGCATGAGAAACGAGGCAGAATAGGTGGCAGAAAAATATATATAACAAGGGTTTGTTCATTCGGTCATATGTTGAGTTGGGGACCTCGGATTTGGGCGATTTTAGAGGAGATTTTTCACCAGATGGATTGGGTTAAGTGTTCTTTACTCATTTTTTTTTTATATTTCATGAATCCATCTTCATGTTGGGATTTGATTGATGATTTCAAAGTGAAATTGAGGGAGTTAGAGTTTGAGTTTTGGAGAGTTTTAAGTTTGGATTTGAGGGACCAAACGGAGTCCGATTATGATAAATTTTATATGGTTAGACTCGGGAGAGGGCGAGGGTTTTGATTCTTGCGTTGTTGACTGATTTTGAGACCTGGGCTTAGGGGCCCGGTTTTGGCCGATTTCGGATTTTTGGTATATTTTGTAGTTTTTATTGTGGAATTCGATTCTTTAGCACATGTTTATGGTGTTAATCTGATTATGTTTCAATTCGGAGCTTTTGGAGACCGAGTCCTGAGACGAGGGCATCCCGAAGAAGGATTTTACGCTTTTGAGGTAAGTAATAGCTTTAACTCTGGCCTTGAGGGTATAAACCCGGAGAATTTGATGTCTTATGATTGTTTGGAGGTGATACACATGCTAGGTGATGGACGTGTGGGTGTATACCTCGAGGGATTGAGACTTGGTCCGTCCCGTAAGGCTTTGAGGCCTAATAACCATTATTTGTGTTTATGCATTTACTTGTTGGTGAACTTGTCCGCCTTCACGTTAGAGATCATGTTTAGACTTCATTCATGCTCGCGTTGTTTGTATTCAGTCATAGAAATTATTGTACATATTTACCTCAGTCTTTATTATTTTATTGATATGATGTGATACTTGATGTGGGTTGTGTTCCTTTATTGGTGGTGCATTGTGAGGCTGGAGAGGTATAAGACTGAGTGAGGCCGAGGGCCTGATTGTGAGGATATTAATACCATAGCGCGTGAGCTATCCGCCTAGCACGTGAGCTGACCGTGCGGTTTCAGGTATTGATACTATAGAGTGTGAGTTGTCCACGTAATACGTAAGCTGACCGTGCGGATCCAAGTATTGATATTATGGCATGTGAGCTGTCAGTGATTAGCGCTTGGGCTTTGGGAGCCCCTACGGAGACTGTACACACCCCTAGTGAGCGTAGAGTGTTGAGTGTTTTGAGTATGTTGAGTGTTGAGTGCGAGTGATGAGTGATGGAGTGACACTGCTGTGAGGTTGTATTTATTTGTTCTGTTGCTGTATTTATCTGTTAAATTTATTTGTGTCATTTAATGAGTTATGGAATTTACCTGTTTATTTTTGCTTATTTTTAAATTGTGAAAATAAATAATTGGACTATTTTACTTAGCTCGTCACTAATGCTCAGTTCCTTTGTTATTTCTGTTACTATTGAGTCGGTTGTACTCATACTACACCCTGCACTTTATGTGAGAATCCAGGTGAGTTAGAGCACATCGATCGTTGAGTTCCGACCGGCTATCTGTGGAGATTGCAAGGTAGCTGCTAGTGTCTGCATGACCTTGTTACTCCTATTTTTATTTCTTCTTTTGGACAATTATGTTGATACCCAATTTTTCCCTATATATATTTAATATGCAAAACACCTTCAACATAGCATATGTATGCATATATGAGCATGTTCAAGGGTTTTATTATTTTTCATATTTTAGAAGGTTTTTTAATTGATTTATTTCCCTTTTTTTCTTATCCATTAAACCCCAATAATTATTTCCAAAATTATTATTTTTAAAGCTAAATTGCACATAATTGCAATATTAGCCATTTTAAGGTATAATTATATTTTATACCCATAAAATTGGATCCTATATTTTTAAATTGTTAATTATGTACTATAAATCCATTTAGTACTTTAAATTTATTTTTCAGAAACTATTTACTATTTTTTATAAATTAAAAGGGAAAACTGGCTATTTAAATAACGACCCATTTGTATTTCAATTCTAGCACAAATTGGACCCCAAATCCCCCAGCCCAATTTTAATTTTAATCAGACCCTAACCCAATTTTGTAACCCGACCCACCTACCCTCTATAATCTCGACCGTTGATCTCCCAGATCAACGTTTTCCATTCCACCTGCCTAAAATAAACCCAAATGACCCCTTAACATAATTCATTTCCACCGACCCGCCGCCCATGAATCCCCTTCCTCTCCAATTCTCTCTGCAACCTCATTCAAACCCCAGCCGCCGCCACCCAAATCAACCATAATCCCCTTCGATCCCCACTTAGTCCATGGACTCCCATGGCTGTTTGAGATATATACCGGTCTCCTATGTCTATTGTTTGCCTGTTTTCGTGATTTCCTGGAAAGATCTCGAAGAGATCTAGTCCAGTCTTTGGTCAACTTCTATCCATGGCCTTTCTCCAGCCATCCATGGCCATTCAAGTCAGATCCATAGCTTTTCAGGCTAAATGGGTAACTTTTCGAAGTTTTCTCACTCTTCTGGGTTCTCTGAAACCCTAATTTGTGAGATTTTTTGATTTTTCCTTTCAGAACTGTCTGAGATCTGTGTATGTTATGAGCCTTTTGATGTTTTCCTCAAAGGTTTCTCCGATACTTTTTCAAAACGACTCGTCGTCTTCAAGATTAGGGTTTCTTAAACTTTTTGTAAGACTTCTCCTCTTATTTTTCAGTATTATCTTATGATTTTACTATGTTTAAATGGTTTGTTTATGTCTTTCTTCCAGCTGATTCAACGTGTTGAAACCCTAAGTATTTTGGTTTTATCCGAGGTTTGGAACTGTCTTTGTTTATTGTGTGTACTTGTTTCGACTGAGTTCTTTGTGTTTAGATCCTTTTCTTTGTTTAACTTGACTAATTCTATGTTCTTACCTTTTAACCCAGCTCTGTTAAAACCCTAATTTCTTAAAATTCCTCTTCACTTATTACTATGAGTTTAAAGACATTCTTGTTTCTGTGTGTTGATCTGCTTTACCTGTTAGGTTGGTTTCACTCTGGTTCTATGTGTGAGCTATGACTACTTGACTTTGTTGATTACCATGCTTCGAGTAGTCCTTAGCCTACTCGCGTCACTTCTGTATGTTTGTGTTGCTTCTTTTGTCAATATGTTTGACCCTGCATGTCTGGTACGCCCGTTCATTCTTTCTATTTATATGGCGAAGTGCAGAATCATGATTCCTTCTTGATTGATCTTGATTTCCTCAAGATACGATTAACTGCAAAGGTTTTCTTATAAACCGCTAATTTTCCTCATTTGATTAAATTGATTGATTCCCATTCCTTTACTTGCTGTGATGTTTCACACCTGCTAAATCCTTTCCCCAAATTAAGTATATTATGTACTTAGACTAAATTGAATACTCTATATTCTTACTATCCCAAAAATGGGCAGAAATCAATCTTCCTCAAATTTATTTTCTTTCCTTAATTATCCCTATTTGTATCCGTTAAGCAGTAATTCATTGATTAAAGGGAAGTACTTGAATTAATAGGATTCTGATTGTGATTATTTCCATATTTGTGTTAAAACTTTACTTGTTACCTTGTTTTCTACTCGTTTTCATAGCTATAAATACCCTACCCTCTCTTCTTTAAACACACGGAACAACAGAGTTCAAAAACACACACTTACACATTCAAACTCTCTTTCTTTCTCTACTACTTGGGCTACTGCGTTGTCTAGTCGGCTGAAAGCCAAGGCTAGACGAAATTCTGATTGCTTTGCTTTTCTTTTCCTGCACTTTGCTTCATCAACTGGTATGTCCCTAGTTTAAATTCTGAAATTCAAACCTATGTGTTCCTTTGTTGTCAATTACTGTTTCTTTCTGTACTGACTTAACGGCTCATGTTGTTGCACCTTTTGTTGAATGCTTTACTCAGCGTGCTTAAAATTTTGCCCTCTTATGTTCAAATATAATTAGTATGTTTACTTGTTCCTGCTTATGTCCCTCAACTAGCATATCTTCTAATGTACTTGATTCATGACTAATTATGTGTTTCTGTTTTGGGTCTTCTATGTCCCCAACCCCTACACCCCTGTTTATAACTGCTGAAGCATGTACTCCTCTCTGAACTTGTTCTGTGGTTTTGTTGCTCCTATCCCTTGCTCCCTTTCAAAACTCTTCTGCTGTTCTACGAACTTATTTCAAACATGTTGTTTTTCAAACTATTTAAAGCACTCTCACATGCACTCTTAGATCGTTAGGTTCTGCCCCTCTTATGTGAGCCTTGCTTTGGGACCCTTGAGCTCCCTCAGAACCTGGACACATAAGGGCTGGCCCTTCCACACTGCACCTAGTCTTGGTTGTAAGCACTGCGCGGGATCCCTTGAGGTCCTTAGGAAACTCTGACACACCTAGGTATGAGGGAAAGCTATGGAACCATATTAGCATTTGAGGTGGTTTATTACATAACTCAGAGAGGAAGTAAGAATCAAGCTTCCTATAGTTGTAACTTCTTATTTTTCAGTTCTTATGTAATTCTATCATATGGTCTGTAATAATTTGTAAACAAGTATTGGGGTTTCTAGTGAAAAAGGGATAGGAAAATATGCATGCTATAGTTTTTAAAGGGTAGAAAGCGTGTTATTAGGTTTGTATTCCTAATTGTGCAATAGAAACCATGTTTAGGATTCATTATGCATTAGAAATCATGCTCTTAGGACCTTTTGTTTCTTGCTTCAACACTTCATTCAGTAGTCCATGCTTTATATCTATCACTTAGAAATCCTGCTCCTAGGGCAATAACAACAATTATAAAAGTTGTTATTTCATAGATCCTGCAACTATTATGTACACTTAGAAATCATGCCATAAGGACTCTGCAATTTTCATGTGCATATTAGATATCATATCATACGATCCTATTTGCATTTGGTTTAAAACACCTAGTTGATTACTGATTCATGAAAAGGAAGTAAAGCAATAATTATCACATCGTGATGCCTTCTAAATAAAATTGGTGACCATCTCTGCAACTAGAACAACATGTTTTAGGTAAGGAACAATCTCCACACCGTTCTTAATAACTTGGGATAACTATTGCATATCGCTTTACGCCTAGGCAAGCCTTAGGTAAAAACTTTAATTAAACCTGATTCGGGTTTCTTTTCTGAGTCATGTGATAAATCTGGTTCTGATGTTATCGCTCAAACACCTTGCTTTAAGATTTTAAATTCAGACCTTAACTGTGTATAAGCCATGCTGTCTATGTGCATTATCTGCGGAGGTATACATGAGCCTTCTACTTTCTTATATGTTTCCCCTTCTAAATGCAGTCTTACATGTTTTGTATGTCGCTTTATTATTTTTGCCTTTAAACCTGAGGGTCTGCCTAGAACCCCCATATTATAAGAATAAGAGTCCTAAATTCCTCCAGGACTAATAGGAAGCGACAGGTAACAGCATGCAATTAGAGTCGAGACCAACCCTCGCTTTAATTTCTTTCACGGGGTGGGAAAGGGTAGATATGGATATGATGACCGGTGCGCTAATGCCACGCATAGCCCCTTTTAAGGAGTGATTACGGGGCATTGTACTGATGTGATCCATATTATAAACAAACCTAGGACACCCTTTTATATTCGTAAATATGCTTAAGTTGTAATCCTTTTCAAAAACCTAGCTCCTTCATTAGTCGTTTTCTTACACTTGTTTATTTAAATCCCCTATTATTTGAGCCCTACTTGTCTATTTGCTAATTGTACAAAATTAACAAAAATTGTCTGACCGGGAACCACACTAGTGGATCTTGAGAGGTGCCTAACACCTTACCCATAGGATAATTTCAAGCCCTTACCCTATCTATGGTTATCAAACGTAGTTGTAGATAAACCCTGTAGGTGCCCTAACGCACCTTAAAAATTGTTAGGTGGCGACTCTTCAAAAATACAATACCCAATTCCCAAAAAGGGAATGAGTCATTACACATCCATGAATGTCAAAACCCGGACTCCTCTCCGCGAAGGGAAAAAAGGGAGCACGACAGCATGGCGACTCTGCTGGGGATATTTAGGCTTTTACCATACATTCCGTTTTTGTGAATTTGTACCCTCCCTATGTGCAATTATTTGATTAATTTCTTTAAGCATTTAATTTCTTCTTCAAAAGCAAAACTGACATATCTTGCTTATTTCTTTCCTTTAACTGCTGCTTTAAATTATAAAACTGATGTATTTATCGCTTTCTTAACATGCAAATACATGTCATCATGCTTTTTCAATTGTTGCATAATTATGCTCAAAATCATACTCCACTCGTGCCATACAAATACTATTGCAATGCTTGATGAGTGGTTACGCTCTTCCTATATCATTACCCCATAAATTCGGAAAGGCATATTTGCGGTAAAGCCAGTCGATCAACGTTGCATTCGATAGTTCTGTGCCTTCCCCCTTGATTTGTCCGCTCAAGGGTACCAGTCTAAAACCCCATAGAAACCTTACTCTGTTTAAAATATGCATGCATCATGGTCAAACCTAGCCGGGTCAGTTATGTTGTCCACATAATGATCCTTTAAGATAGACTTGTCCAAAGTCCACTAGGTTTTCCTAAACCCAAATGGACATCATCACGTTATGTGCATTTATTTGGAGAACTAAATGCTTCATGCTAATTGTTGATGTTAAATAGTCGATTCTGGTGGGGGCGGGGTCTAACCCTTTTGTTTTGCAGGAAATGAGGCACGAGGTCCCCAGTTTCGGTATGATTAGCATGCCCCTACTCTTACTAGATTGGTGGAGGATTCTTCCATCAAATGACCAAATCAATGAGTGGAAAGAGGGCCGCCAAAGCTAGCGAAAAGTTGGAATATCTAGAATACAGTCTGCTGGAATTGGAAGGAAAAGTGAGGAACAGAATCATCGACTGCCAGAATGCTGCGGGAAACGAAGGACACCTTGCAGAGGCATTTTTACTGGTGAACCTACGCGAGCTGGAGGATTTGATCAACGAGAGCATTCAACCCGAGGAAGGTCCTTCTGGGACCAAATAGATAGGAATTGCTTTTTCGCTTTATGAATATAATAAGGCCAATGGCCATTAATGACTTTTATTGCTTATGTAGTGTCGTTTTGGGATTCGTCTATTTTTATCAATAAAATGAGGCATTTATCATTCTATGTTCTCCAAATAAATTTGTCGCTAGGCCTACCTTGGGCACAACGAGGTTCCCAAATTAGGACACGCTTTACACTCTTGCACTATGTGTTTAAATATTGCAATACTTTTTATGATCCTCACTGACTTGATTACCTTTTATATTTGTTTTATTATTCCCCTCCCCAAAGGTTAGTTCGTGCACTCTGACATCATCATCTTATTTTACGAGATCCAGGGGTCCTCCACCCACTCCTCCTCTTAGTACTGTTAAAAGAAAGAACAAAGGTAAGATGGAAAATTTGAACAACATCATGAAGGAGAACCCAAATGAACGGGTTGAGGCCACTGATGGCCATGGTATTCGGGTCCCTAACGAGAATGTGTCACAACTTGAGGAAAAGCTGTTGAAATTTCAGGAAGAGCTCGATCAGGTTCGGAATCTGGCAAGCTTGCCATTTTCCCTTAGCACCCAGATGTCAACTTCCCCAACACTCAAAAACCTACACCTCCTCATAACATCCCAAAACAACAGAATTATCCCGCTCCACACGATCACGTTGCTCCACCAAAGAACCAATGTAACACCTGCCATACCCCAAACAACACTCCACTACTCATCCTAGAACATTAAAACTCCGCAAATGACCATTTCCACGCTCGCACACCAGGCTACCATAACAATCCCATCTACATGGAGACCATGCCACACTCCACCCAACTTATATCTTGCACACTGGAGTCTGATGAAAAGGATCTGCTAATTAGGAACTTGGCTAAGGAACTTAAGAAACTAACCAGCCGGGTTCAGGGCATTGAAGGAAGCAAAGGAATCGAGGGGTTGAACTATGAGGATCTTTGCATACAGCCTGATGTCGAACTGCCTGAGGGGTACAAACCTCCTAATTTGAAAATGTTTTATGGTACGGGTGATCCAAGGGTCCATTTGAGGACATATTGCTACAAGCTGGTTGGAGTAGGTAAAGATGAAAGGATCCGCATGAAGTTGTTCATGCGGAGTCTGAAAGGAGATGTCTTATCTTGGTACATCAGCCAAGATCCCAAGAAGTGGTCGAGCTGGGTAGGTAAGGCATCAGACATTATGGAAAGATTCACGTTTAATACGGAGAATGCACCAGATGTTTTCTATATACAGAATCTGAAAAAGAAGCCCACGGAGACATTTCGCGAGTATGCTACTCGCTGGAGGTCCGAAGCTGCTAAGGTCAGACCCGCCATAGAAGAAGAACAAATGAACAAATTCTTTGTTCGGGCTCATGACCCACAGTACTATGAACGACTGATGATGATTGAGAACCACAAGTTTTCCGACATTATCAAACTGGGAGAAAGAATTGAAGAAGGTATTAAAAGCGGTATGGTTACAAACGTCGAGGCCTTGCAAGCTACAAATAAGGCTTTACAAATCGGTGGTGTGTCCAAGAAAAGGGACGTAGGGGCCGTGATGGTTGCACAAAGGACCAAGTCTCCCCTTAAATACCAAGCCTACCCAACACCTCCAATCATATATCAGCCGACTCCAAATTACCAAGCACCCTCAGCCTCGTACCAAGCTCCGCCACCAACTTATCAATCATCTCCACCTCCTACATATCAACCTGCTTCAGCCAGATACTCCCAACCGGCTCATGTCTACCAAACCTATAATGCTCAACCATCCCATTATCAATCACCCCCTGCACGCCAAAACTTCCCTAGACCTCGACCAAATTTTGATCGCAGACCTCCAAAACAGTATGCAGCCATCGCTGAACCCATTGACCAGCTGTATGAGAGACTCAAAGCTGCTGGCTATGTCAACCCCATCCCTGCTGCAACCCCTGAGAATCCTTCTCAGTGGGTTAACCCAAACAAATCCTGTGCATATCACTCCGGCATGAAAGGGCACACCATCGATGAATGTCGATCCTTGAAAGACAAGATACAGTCTTTGATTGATAACAAAGTCATTGTGGCAAAGAAAGCACTCCAAACATCTGTAACAACCCTCTGCCGAACCATAAGGGTGAGGTATTCACATGATTGAAGTAGAAGATGACTGGGATCCCGAGGGATCCATCGGGTTGATCGCGGAAGGTGATGACCCAAAGAAACCTGTAGTTACTCTCATTCTGATCATAGTCCAGATTCAACCATCTGAGGACGCTGAAGTGAATATGTCTATACCACTTGAGTTTGAAGCAACATCATCCGCAAAGACACCATCACCAATTGAGGTTGAATTCGTGTCTCCAGCAAATGCACCCGCACCATTTGAGGTTGCAGTCTTGCCACCCAAGGCACATGTTCCTTTGGAGTGAGGATAGCTACACCGATCCCAGTGGCGATGTCAACCATGACACCATTCTATACAAATGTCGTACCTTGGCATTATACAGCCGAGGCAAGAAGAAAAGGAAAAGTCAGAATGGAAGAAACTGTCGCAGCGCAGGGTACGACAAGAACTGGTAGAGTCTATACCACTGAACACCTAGCTGAATCAAGCAAGCAGGCCTCCAATTGGTCTCCCCTCATTGACATGGGTCCGGATGACCTTTGGAGGAAGATACAGGCCAAGGAATATTCGGTCATCGACCAGTTAAACAAGATGCCAGCGCAAATATCCATTCTCTCTTTGCTGCAAAATTTTGAGGAGCACAAGAATGCTCTGTTAAAAGTGTTAAGTGAAGCATACTTACCAAGTAACATCACTGGCGGGGAAATGGCTAATATGGTAGGGCAAGTTCTGGAAAGCCACAAGATCACCTTTCATAAGGACGAGCTACCACCTGAAGGACTGGGGCACAACAAGGCATTGCACATCACCGTGCAATGTGAAGATTATTTTATCACCAGAATCCTGATCGATGGAGGTTCCAATCTTAACATCTATCCGCTGGTAACACTCAAGAAGTTGGGCAAAGGGCTACATGAGATAAAAGAAGGAACAACCAATGTGAAAGCCTTCGATGGTTCTCAGAGGTCCACCATTGGTGAGATTATTCTATGCTTACATATGGGACCAACCTAGTTCGATGTCGATTTCCAAGTAGTAGATTTACCAGCATCTTACAACACCTGCTGCTGGGATGGGAATTGATTCTTGATGATGGGGCCGTAGCATCAACACTGCATCAGGCAGTAAAGTTCGAATGGAATCACCAGGAAGTGATCATTCACGGCGACGATAGCAACCCAATATACAGTCGCCAGACCAATCCGGCAATCGAGGGAAGAAGGAAACTAGGTGGAGAAACTTACCACCACATTGAACAGGTCAATGCTATCGAGAAAGATAAATGGTGGGATAAAAAAATCGAGAGTATACTGAATTGGAGTGGGTACGAACCTAGCAAGGGGCTCGTCAAGAATCTCCAAGGAATCTATGAGCCAATAAAACACAAGAAACATGGCACTACCTTCGGTTTGGGATATGATTTCACCTTGGAAGAATTCAACAACTGGTCGCCACCATGGCGCAGTTCTTACTATCCACTAGAGCAACCAATACCGCCTCTGGAGCAGACTTTCAAAAAGGCCGACATCATTTATGGGTCAGATGAAAAAGAAGCACTCGCAGCAATGAAGAACCTGTTTCTATAGGACAATGATATGGACTGTTGTGTTATTCTCGAGGAGGAGGGGGAGGAAGGCCCTTCCATACTGGCTGTAAGCAGGGGGGCATATCTCAAAAATTAGACCATCAGAACAACCAGAGCCCGGCGAGCCTTGGGGTAGCAAGGCTAAAACAAGTATCATTCACTGTTTTTATTTACTAAATGATTTTCTTTTGGCATTTTTCAATTCCCGCAATATGATCTTCGATGTTCAAAACATTTATTCAATTTATGAAAAGCATGTTTGATTTTTCCTATGATTTGATATTTATTGCTATCTCTCCTTACTCTACCAATACAGCATTACTATTACCTATCTTGATGAACCAATGACTGTGACATGCAATGAGACAACGCAACAAATGGATATTGATTCAGAGGAAGATAACATATCTGACGAGATTGTTAAAGAAGTTGAGAACTTTGAGAACAGACCTAAGTCCAACTTGGACGAGACCGAAGTTAACCTAGGAGATGCAGAAAACGTCAAGGAAACACGAATCAGCCTTCACCTATCGCCATTAGAGAAGGAAGAATATATAGAATTTCTGAATGTATATGAGGAAATATTCTCCTGGTCGTATGATGACATGACTGGTCTGAGTACGTCTATTGTGGCTCACAAACTGCCAACCGACCCAATGTGTCCACCGGTAAAGCAAAAGCTCAGAAAGTTCAAGCCTAATATGAGTTTGAAAATTAAGGAAGAAGTCAACAAGCAGATCAAAGCTAAGGTTCTCAGGGTAGTGGAATACCCGACATGGTTAGCCAACATTGTGCCAGTGCCAAAGAAGGATGGGAAGGTCAGAGTCTGTGTTGATTACCGGGATCTTAACCGGGCCAGTCCGAAAGACGACTTCCCTTTGCCAAATATACACATCCTGATCGATAATTACGCCAAGCATGAGTTACAGTAATTCGTAGATTGCTTCGCCGGTTATCATCAGATCTGGATGGATGAGGAAGATGCTTAAAAAATAACTTTCATTATGCCGTGGGGAGTGTACTGTTACAAGATGATGCCATTCGGCCTAAAGAATGTAGAGGCCACTTACCTGAGGGCCATGACTACCATTTTCCATGATATGATATACAAGGAGATAGAGGTATATGTGGAAGATGTTATTATCAAATCCAACAAGGCCACTGACCACATGGAAGATTTGAGGAAGTTTTTCAATAGATTGCGGAGGTACAACCTGAAGCTAAACCCCGCAAAGTGTGCATTCGGGGTTCCTGCTGGGAAGTTGCTTGGGTTTATTGTGAGCCGCTGAGGAATAGAACTAGATTCATCAAAAGTCAAAGCCATTCAAGAACTACCACCGCAAGGAACAAGAAAGATGTGATGAGTTTCTTGGGAAGGCTTACTACATCAGCCGATTCATAACACCATCTACAGTTATCTGTGAGCCAATCTTTAGAATGATAAATAAGGACGCCGCTACCAAATGGACTAATGATTCCCAAAAGGCCTTCGACAAAATCAAGGAATGCCTGTCAACACCACCAGTCTTAGTCCCGCCCGAGCAAGGTTGACCCTTACTACTCTACATTGTAGTGTTAGATGGGGCCTTCGGTTGCGTTCTGGGGCAGCATGATGAAACAGGGAGGAAGGAGCAGGCCATTTATTATCTTAGTAAGAAGCTCACCCCGTACGAGGCCCGGTATTCTCTATTGGAATGCACCTGTTGTGATTTGACTTGGGTAGCTCAGAAGTTGAGACATCACTTCTGTGCCAATACTACATATCCCCTATCAAGGATGAATCCTTTAAAGTACATCTTTCAGAAGCCCAGGCCCACTGGCAAGCTAGCCAAATGGCAAATGCTGTTGAGTGAGTTCGACATTGCTTACATGACTCAGAAAGAAATCAAGGGACAGGCACTGGCAGACCACCTTGCTGAAAACCCCGCGGATGGAGGATGCGAACCCCTAAGAACGTATTTTCCTGATGAAGAGGCATCATTCATAGGAGAAGACATTGTCGAACCCTATGACGGTTACAGAATGTTCTTCGATGGAGAAACAAATTTCAAAGGAGTTGGCATAGGAGCAGTTGTAATATCAGAAACCTGTCAGCATTATCCAGTGTCCGCCAAACTCAGGTTGTATGAAGCCTGCATCTTAGGGCTTAAAATGGCCATTGACATGAACGTACAAGAGCTGCTAGTGATTGGAGATTCAGATTTACTTATACATCAGGTACGAGAAAAATGGGAAACCAAGAACTTCATGATACCCCCGTATCTGCATCACGTACAGGAATTGGGAAAGAGGTTCACAAAGATGGAACTCCAGCATGTTCCCCGAGTCCAGAATGAGTTCGTCGATGCATTGGATACCCTATCATCTATGATACAGCATCCCGAAAAGAATTTCATTGATCCCATTCCAGTGAAGATCCATGATCATCCAGCTTACTGTGCCCATGTTGAAGGGGAAGCAGACGAAAAAACATGGTTCCACGATATCAAGGAATATTTGGCAAAAGGAGAGTACCCGGAGATCGCTAATCCTATTCAGAAACGCACACTTCAGAGATTGTCCAACAACTTCTTTCACAGCGGGGGAATCCTGTATAGAAGGACTCCTGATTTGGGACTATTAAGATGTGTTGACGCAAAGGAAGCATCCATGCTGCTAGAGGAAATTCATGCTGGGACTTGCGGTCCACATATGAACGGTTTTGTCTTAGCAAAGAAGATACTCTGGGATGGTTACTTTTGGATGACTATGGAAACGGACTGCATCCAGTATGACCGAAAATGCCACCGCTGTGAGATACATG
This sequence comes from Nicotiana attenuata, assembly GCF_001879085.1. Lineage (NCBI taxonomy): Eukaryota > Viridiplantae > Streptophyta > Magnoliopsida > Solanales > Solanaceae > Nicotiana > Nicotiana attenuata. Next base: position 48,471,645 of record NC_031997.1, read on the forward strand.
CAGATATGATAAAGGTACCTCCGACCGAGCTCAACACAACAAGCTCATCGTGGCTGTTCGTCGCCTGGGAAATGGATGTTATTGGACCAATCAATCCTGCTGCTTCAAACGGACACAGCTTTATCCTGGTAGCCATAGACTATTTCACCAAATGGGTCGAAGCAGCATATTACAGAGCAGTAACTAAGAAAGTCATGGCAGACTTTGTCCGCGACCGCATTGTTTGTCGATTCGGAATTCCAGAGTCAATCATTACTGATAACGGCTCCAACCACTGCAGGGACTTGATGAAAGCTATGTGTTAAACTTTAAATATCAGACACAAGAATTCCACAGCCTACAGGCCTCAAATGAATGGATCTGTAGAAGCCGCCAACAAGAATATCAAGAAGATATTGAGGAAAACTATAGAAAAGCATAAATAGTGGCACAAGATGTTATCATTTTCTCTATTGGGATATCGCACCACAGTCCGCATCAACTGGGGCAACCCCCTATATGCCGGTTTATGGAACAGAGGTTGTCATTCCCGCTGAAGTAGAAATTCCTTCCCTAAGGATCATACAGGAAGCTGAGCTCGACGACACAGAGTGGGTGAAGAGTCATTATGAGCAACTAGCTTTTATAGACGGAAAGAGAATGAATGCAGTTTGCCATGGTTAACTCTATCACAACAGAATGTCTAGAGCCTTCAGCAAAAGAGACAAGCCAAGACAGTTCACACCGGGGCAGTTGGTGTTAAAGAAAAAAAATTCCGCATCTAGACGAAGCCAAAGAGAAGTTCTCTCCCAACTGGCAGAGCACATACATGGTTCATCGGGTTTTGACAGGCGGAGCCCTCATACTTGTAGAAATGGACGGAGAAGTTTGGCCCAAGCAGAATTAATTCAGATGCAGTCAAACGTTACTATGTGTAATCTTTATGCTTTCCTCATATGATTTAAATTGAACTATGCCTGACCTGATTCCCATGTAAGAGGGGATACGTAGGCAGCCCTATGGGTTCGGTCACAATTCAAAAAAAATTCCATTTCTCCTTGAAATTGGAAACCGGGGCAGCATTTAGAGGAGGACCCTCAAAATTCCAAAGTAATCTCAGTCGATCGTCGCACGAGCAAAAGTCAGAAGTGTCAACCCATCAAACTGGGGCAGAATTTTGAGGACCCTCAAAATTCCGTAGCAAGAGAGGTTGCAATGTCCCGAACCGCGTCACAGTCGTCGGTTCATCTAAAGACTATTTTATTTATTTATTATACATTTATGTCATACTTTTACAAAATCATGCATGAAACTGGTTCGTTTAGCAAAGCTACCCTAATAACAAACGGTATCACCAAATCAAAAGCCGAACGCGTCAAACAAAGCCAGCCGGGATACGAACTAACCTCCCCTTTACAAAACTCAAGATTTTTCTTTGGATGCAAGCACTAGGACTGCGAAATCATTAAACATACTGTACGCCCGTGGAACAAACATTGTTCAAGAATACGATCCTCAGAACCATTGCATTTGCCAGTATTTGCTATCAGTACACACCCGTAATGTTCCGTATGTCACAAATGCTTCCAGTAGTCACAACGCCGCAATTTTCTATCAGCTAAGAAAACTCTACCGTCATTTGATATTTTATTTCTCCCATAAGGCTATTATTCTACCTTCCGAGATTAAGCTCTACCTCCATATGCATCTGCATTGCATAAGGCTACTATTTTGCCTTCCAATCTGCATAAGGTTACTACTCTGCCTTCCGAGGTTAAGCTCTACCTCCAAATGCATTAGCATTTCATAAGGCTACTATTCTGCCTTCCAATCTGCATAAAGCTACTATTCTGCCTTCCGAGGTTAAGCTCTACCTCCAACTGCATCTGCATTGCATAAGGCTACTATTCTGCCTTCCGAGGTTATGCTCTACCTCCAACTGCATCTACATGACTGAAAGATCGCCAGATACTGCATTGCACGGCTGAAATATCGCCTCATACTGCATCTGCATGGCTGAAAGATCGCCACATACTGCATCTGCATGGCTGAAAGATCGCCACATGCCACATTGCACGGCTGAAAGATCGCAACATACTACACCTGTATACCTGAAAGATCGCCTTATATTGTATCTGCATGGCTGAAAGACCGCCACATGCCACATTGCACGGCTGAAAGATCGTCACGTGCTACTGCATCCTTCATGGGCTGAAAGATCTCCAACTCATCCAAAGGCGTCATCGTTCGTAGGCACCATCTTCATAGCCCGAGAACACCATGTCATGGCCTGAGGATCTCTTTCAAACTTTTGCATATCATTATTGAAAGGTGTCATGGTTCGGAGACACCATCCTCACAGACCGAGAACATCATATAATGGCCTGCGAATCCTTTATCATATGCTTCATGGCCCAGGACATCATGGTCTAAGGACGCCATTCCTAACCGTCCAAAGACAGCGTTCATGGTCCAACGGGAATTTGCATCATGTTTAAATTTGCACACAATATATGTTTGTATTGCTTATTTGCAAGTAAACCGTCGAGCAACGGCCATCCCGACAGGAGAAATTCCACTCCAGTGCCCGCAGCCATATCAAATTTATCCATTCCCGTAAACCTATCACTCACCCGGCTCTAGATATTGCGTCCGTTCTTGAGAAGTCTCCATCGGCAAACTCCGCTGACGGATCCTGAACTACATACGGCCTGATTCCTGTAAAACCAGGGATATGTAGGCAGCTCAGAAGCCAGGGTGCCGCCTAAATCCTCTTCAAACCATTTTGCTTGGTAAAAATTGGCCATCATTTCTTTACCTGGAAACTCTTTCATTCTTCCCAACTAAAGTAGGGCAGCTGTTGATACCTAATTTTACCCTATATATATTTAATATGTGAAACACTGTCAAAATAGCATATGTATGCATATATGAGCATTTGCAAGGGTTTTATTATTTTTCCATATTTTTAAAGGGTTTTTAATTGATTTATTTCCCTTTCTTTCTTATCCATAAAACCCCAATAATTATTTCAAAAAATTATTATTTTGATAATTCATCTATTATATTTCTATATTTATGCCAAATATGGCTAAAGAAATTTTTAAATTCTTTTTACAATTTTACCTAGTATTTTTAAAGCTAAATTGCACATAATTGTAATATTAGCCATTATAAGATTTAATTATGTTTTATACGCAGTAAATTGGATCCTATATTTTTAAATTGTTAATTATGTACTATAAATCACTTTATTACTTTAAATTTATTTTTCAGAAACTATTTACTATTTTTTATAAATTAAAAAGGAAACCTTGATATTTAAATAACGGACCATTTATATTTCAATTCTAGCCCAAATTGGACCCCAAATCCCCCAGCCCAATTTTAATTTTAATCCGACCCTAACCCAATTTTGTAACCCTACCCACCTACCCTCTCTAATCTAGATCGTTGATCTCCCAGATCAACGGTCCCCATTCCACCTACCTAAAATAAACCCAAATGACCCCTTAACCTAATTCATTTCTACCGACCCTCCGCCCTTGAATCCCCTTCCTCTCCAATTCTCTCCACAACCTCAGTCAAACCCTAGAAGCCGCCTCCCAAATCAACCCTAGTCCCCTTCGATCCCCACTCAGTCCATGGACTCCCATGGCTGTTTGAGATGTATACCGGTCTCCTATGTCTACTGGTTGCCTGTTTTCATGATTTCATAGAAAGATCTCGAAGAGATCTAGTCCAGTCTTTGCTCAACTTCTATCCATGGCCTTTCACCGGCCATCCATGGCCGTTCAAGTCAGATCCATGGCTTTTCCAGCTACATAGGTAGCTTTTTGAAGTTTTCTCACTCTTCTGGGTTCTCCGAAACCCTAACTTGTGAGATTTTTCGATTTTTCTTTCAGATCAGTCTTAGATCTGTGTATGCTATGAACCTTTTGATATTTTACTCAAAGGTTTCTCCGATTCTTTTTCAAAATGACTCTTCGTCTTCAAGATTATGGTTTCTTAAAAAATTTTTTAGACTTTTCCTCTGATTTTTCAGTATTATCTTATGATTTTACTATGCTTAAATGGTTTGTTTATGTCTTTCTTCCACCTGGTTCATCGTGTTGAAAACCCTAAGTATTTTGGTTTTATCCAAAGTTTGGAACTGTCTTTCTTTACTGTGTGTACTTGTTTCGACTGAGTTCTTTGTGTTTAGATCCTTTTCTTTGTTTAACTTGACTGATTCTGAGTTCTTAACTTTCAACCCAACTTTGTTAAAACCCTAATTTTTTAAAATTCCTCTTCACTTATTACTATGAGTTTAATGACTTTCTTGTTTTTGTGTGTTGATCTTCTTTACCTGTTAGGTTGGTTTCACTCTGGTTCTATGTGTGAGCCATGACTACTTGAATTTGTTGATTACCAAGCTTCGAGTAGTCCCTAGCCTACTCGCGTCACTTCTGTATGTTTGTGTTGCTTCTTTTGTAAATATGTTTGACCCTCCATGTCTGATACGCCTGTTCATTCTTTCTATTTATATTGCGAAGTGCAGAATCATGATTTCTTCTTGATTGATCTTGATTTCCTCAAGTTACGATTGACTGCAAGGGTTTTCTTATAAACCCCTAATTTTACTCGTTTGATTAAATTGATTAATTCCCATTCCTTTATTTTCTATGATGTTTCACACTTGCTGAATCCTTTTCCCAAATTAAGTATATTATGTACTTAGACTCAATTGAATACTCTATATTCTTACTATCCCTTATATGAGCAGAAATCAATCTTCCTCAAATTGATTTTCTTTCCTTAATTATCCCTGTTAGTATCCGTTAAGCAGTAATTCCTTGATTAAAGGGAAGTACTTGTACTAATGGGATTCTGATTGTGATTATTTCCATATTTGTGTTAAAACTTTGCTTGTTACCTTGATTTCTACTCGTTTTCAAAGCTATAAATATCCTACCATCTCTTCTTTAAACACACGGAAGAACTGAGTTCAAAAACACACACTTACACATTCAAACTCTCTTTCTTTCTCTACTACTTGTGCTACTGCCTTGTCTAGTCGGCTGAAAGCCAAGGCTATACTGTGGAATTCCGATTGCTTTACTTTTCTTTTCCTTCACTTTGCTTCATCAACTGGTATGTCCCTAGTTTAAATTCAGAAATTCAAAACTATGTGTTCCTTTGTTGTCAATCACTGTTTTTTTTTGTACTGACTTAACGGCTCATGTTGTTGTACCTTTTGTTTAATTCTTTACTCAGCATGTTTAAAATTCTGCCCTCTTCTTTTCAAATATAATTAGTATGTTTACTTCTTCCTGCTTATGTCCCTCAACTAGCATATCTTCTAATGTACTTGATTCATGACTAATTATGTGTTTCTGTTTTGGGTCTTCTATGTCCCCAACCCCTACTCCCCTGTTTGTAACTGCTGAAGCATGTACTCCTCTCTGAACTTGTTATGTGGTTTTGTTGCTCCTATCCCTTGCTCCCATTCAAAACTCTTCTGCTGTTCTACGAACTTATTTCAAACATGTTGTTTTTAAAACTATTTCAAGCAATCTCACATGCACTCTTAGATCGTTAGGTTTTGCCCCTCTTATGTGAGCCTTGCTTTAGGACCCTTGAGCTCCCTCTGAACCTGGACACATAAGGGCTGGCCCTTCCACACTACACCTACTCTTGGTTATGCAATATGGGTGTAGGCACTACCCGGGATCCCTTGAGGTCCTTAGGGAACTCTGACACACCTAGGTATGAGGAAAAGCTATAGAACCATATTAGCATTTGAGGTTGTTTACTACATAACTCAGAGAGGAAGTAAGAATCGGGTTTCCTATAGTTGTAACTTCTTATTTTTCAGTTCTTATGTAATTCTATCACATGGTCTGTAATAATTTGTAAACAAGTATTGGGGTTGCTAGTGAAAAAGGGATAGGAAAATATGCATGCAATAATTAAAGGGTAGAAAGCGTGTTATTAGGTTTGTATTCCTAGTTGTGCAATAGAAACCATGTTTATGATTTATTATGCATTAGAAATCATGCTCTAAGAACCTTTTGTTTCTTGCTTCAGCACTTCATTCAGTAGTCCATGGTTTATATCCATCACTTAGAAATCCTGCTCCTAGGGCAATAACAACACTGGTATAAAAGTTGTTATTTCATAGATCCTGCAACTATTATGTACACTTTGAAATCATGCCTTAAGGACACTGCCATTTGCATGTGCATATTAGATATCATGTCATACGATCCTATTTGCATTTCGTTTAAAAGGCATAGTTGATTACTGATTCATGAAAAGGTAGTAAAGTAATAATTTTCACATCGCGATGCCTTCTGAATAAAATTGGTGACCATCTCTGCAACCAGAACATCATGTTTTAGGTAAGGAACAATCTCCACACTGTTCTTAATAACTTGGGATAACTACTGTATATCCCTTTACACCTAGGCAAGCCTTAGGTAATAACTTTAATTAAACCGGAACTGCCTTTGTTTATTTATCAATTGTTAAAATCAGTTGGAAAAACCTGATTCGGACTTCTTTTCTGAGTCATGTGATAAATCTGGTTCTGGTGTTATCGCTCAAACACCTTGCTTTAAGATTTTAAATTCAGAGCTTAACTGTGTATAAGCCTTGCTGTCTCTGTGCATTATCTGCGGAGGTATACATGAGCCTTCTACTTGCTTATATGTTTCCCCTTCTAAATGCAGTCTTACATGTTTTGTATGTCGCTTTAGTATTTTTGCCTTTAAACCTGAGGGTCTGCCTAGAACCCCCATATTATAAGAATAGGAGTCCTACATTACTCCAGGACTGATAGGAAGGGACGGGTAACAACATGCAATAAGAGTCGAGACCAACCCTCGCTTTAATTACCTTCTCATGGTGGGAAAGGGTAGATATGGATGACCGGTGCGCTAATGCCACGAGTAGCCCCTTTTAAGGAGTGATTACCGGGCATTGTACTGATGTGATCCATATTATAAACAAACCTAGGACACCCCTTTATATTCGTAAATATGCTTAAGTTGTAATCCTTTTCAAAAACCTAGCTCCTTCATTAGTCGTTTTCTTACACTTGTGTATTTAAATCCTCTATTATTTGAGCCCTAGTTGTCTATTTGCTAATTGTACAAAATTCACAAAAACTGTCTGGCCGGAACCACACCAGCGGATCATGAGGGGTGCCTAACACCTTCCCCTTAGGATAATTTCAAGCCCTTACCCTATCTCTGGTTATCAAACGTAGTGGTAGATAAACCCTGTAGGTTCCCTAATGCACCTTATAAATCGTTAGGTGTCGACTCTTCAAAAATACAATACCCAATTCCCAAAAAGGGAATGAGTCATTACACCTCCATGAATGTCGTAACCCGGACTACTCTTCGCGGAGGGAAAAAAGGGGGCGCGACAAGTTAGACGGTTTATATATCTTACTTTATAGTTTTAGAGGCTCATGGCTTAGTGACACCCCGTTGTTTGGGGATCGTTTTCCGTATTCGTTTATATTATATTTAGAGTTTGATTGATTTTATGAAAAATTTAAATGTATATTTTATTAATTTCTTACAATCGGTTTAGAAGTAATATTTTGGGATGTAGGCTTGCCTTGTAACACGATAGGCGCAATCACGACATTGGTTAGATATTGGGTGGTGACTAGTTGGTATCAGAGCCTAGGTTACATAGGTCCAACGAGTCATAAACGGGTTTAATAGAGTCTTGCGGATGGGTACGGCGACGTCTGTACTTATCTTCGAGATGCTGTAGAACCTTTAGGAAACTTCACATTCTTGAATTCTTATCGTGCGACATTGATTCAGCTTGAAGTGTAACTCTTTGAATTTCTTCCACGCATATGTATGCGCACATGAGCGCTCGGTATCAGTTGTGCATCGATAAATTGTGATTCCCTGGCTTAGGTACGAGATGTGATTTCTGTGTGCTGATGTTGGGCCAGTCTGGAGGACTTGAGGCCGGGTTTGGACTATAGATTGAGCATTGAGGTGTTGATTGTGTGAGCGCATGCTTGTGGACCTATATGTCCGCAAGTGTCCCTATTAGTTGAAATGGTGGCTGGATGGATACATGATGAGTATGATGGGACCGCGAGATGAGTTCATATGATTTGAATGTAACGAGAAGGTATCGCTGAAGGATTCACCTATTTGTTACTCCAAGTATGCTTTTAGACTCGTTCGAGGACAAATGTTTGTTTAAGAGGGGGGGATGTAACGACTCGGTCAGTCGTTCTGAGAGTTATAGCTCCGTTTCCCCTATTTATATTTCTTTATTTGTTGTTAGGCTGTGTTGAGTTGTATCGAGTTAGTAGGTTTTCGTTCGTAGTAGTTTTGGAGTGAAATGATCACATAGTCTCTTAGGTAGAAAGCTAACTTAGAAAAGTCAACCGAAAGTTTACTTATGAGTAATGAATAAAGATTTGGATTTTATATGATTCAATTAGCTTCATTGGGTGATTTTAGATTTAGGAGTGTCATGACCCCGAATTCGGACCAGGTTGTGATGGCACCTCTCGTGAAAACGAGGCCAGCCGACACATTTCAAATCCAGTTTTTAAGCAATTAAAGAATAAGCATTACGTCTAAAACATGACATAAACGGAGAAGTAAACAGTGACAATACAAAACAATTCGCGGAATACAACCCAACACAGCCCGATACCGGGGTGTCACTAGTCATGAGAATCTACTAAGGTCTGAAAACAACAAGAATCTAAAGTGTACTAAATACAATCTAATGAAATCAAGAGGGAGAGTAGCAGTGCTGCGAACGTCGGCAGCTACCATGCTAAACTCCGATGATTCTGTCTCTGAGCAACCAATACCCGCTAACGGGTACAGAAATACCTGAAACTGCACACAAGGTGCAGGGAGTAAAGTGAGCACTTCCAACTCAGTGAGTGATAATCATAACTAAAGACTAAGTCATAAGAAATCACGAAAAGTGCATTAGCATGATGTATAGAAATAGTACAAAACCAGCAAGAAAGCAATGAAGCTGTAAAATCTTTTAAAATCTTAGCTCAGTTTAAACTTCTTAAAGAAATGGCTTTTTAACAGTTAAACAATTGAATGCGAACAAACTAGAATAGATAAGCATAGAGAATCCGCTCCTCGGGCACAATTACACAACTAAATAGGTAAATGACAGGTAAATGACAGGTAAATAAGACAGATAAACACATAAAGGTTCGCCCCTCGGGCACAATGTCAACAACTCCGCCCCTCGAGCAATATCTCCGATCAATACCAGCCCCTAGGGCAATCACATAGAACAATACCAGCCCCTCCGACAATCACATAGAACAATACCAGCCCCTCGGGCTATATCTCACATCACAATGGGTACGCGCGCTCACTGGGGGTGTGCAGACTCCTGGAGGGGCCCCTTACGGCCCAAGTGCAATATCAAGCCATCTCGTGGCATCATCACTAGGCTCTCGGCCTCATATCAATCAAGCCACCTCGTGGCGTACATATCTCAAGCCCTCGGCTTTATATCAATCAGTGTTTCCTCACAAAATAGGCCCTCGGCCTTACTCAGTCAAAAATCCTCACAAGCTCCTCGGGCAATAGTAAAATAGTGTTTCTCAGCCCAAGCATCATTTAAATATTAAAACTGAGTAAACATGGTTGAGTATAAAAATAGTGGAAAATAACATGACTGAGTTCAAGTATAAAGTCAAAATAGTGAGGAAGTATCAATACAAATCCCCGAAGGGTTCAAATAGTTTGCACGAATCCCAAATATGGCATTCAGCCCAAATAATGATGATAGTAAATAGATTTCAGTCAAATACGCGGTAAAATCATCAATCGGGATGGACCAAGTCACAATCCCCAATAGTGCACGACCCCACGCTCGTCATCAAGCGTGTGTATCACCTTAATATAGCACTACGATGTGCAATCCGGGGTTTCAAACCCTAAGAACATCATTTACAATCATTACTCACCTCGATCCGGTCTAAACTCTAGCCCGCGATGCCTTTGCCCGCACGAATCGACTTCCAGATGCTCCAAATCTAGACACAATCAATACATAATCATTAAAATATTCTAAGGGAACGAAGCCCACTCGAAAATATCCAATTTACATCAAAATCCCGAAATTACTCAAACCCGGCCCCCTAGCCCACGTCTCGGAATCCGATAAAATTAACATCAATGGAATTCTCATCCTCTCACGAGTTCATACATATCAAATTTACCAAAATCCGACCTCATATGGTCACTTTAATTCTAAAAATTCACTCTCCAATTTCATGCCCTAATTTCCCAACTCTTCCTCTAATTTCTCACAAATTTTCATGATTAAACAATTAAATAATCACCATAACACAAGGTATAAAGCCCAAGTAGCTTACCTCTGTGGATATACTTGATCCCCACTTGAAATCACAGCTTGGAGCTCCAAAATCGTACAACAATGGTGAACGAATGACTGAAATCGCGAAGGGGCATTTTTATACATTCTGCCCAGCACTTTCGCACCTGCGATCCCATAAGCGCATCTGCGCTTCCGCTTCTGCAAAAAAACATCCGCTTCTGCGGATTTCACTTATGCCACCAGACCCCGCATATGCGGTCAATCCACCGCACCTGCGATACCGCATTTGCGGTCAAATTGCCGCTTCTGCGGCTTTCACTTAAAATCCAAAAATCGCACATACGACCACGTAGCCGCACCTGCGTCATCGCAGGTGCGGTCAGCCATTCGCATCTGCGGCTTCTGCACTTCTCTTCCTTGACCTCTTCTGCGGTCATTACCTCGCATCCGCGGCATCGCACCTGCGGTCCCCAATCCGCAGGTGCGGAAATACCAGAACAAAAAAACCTGCAGCTTCTCAATTTTTCCAAACTCTCCGACAAGCATCCGAAACCACCCCGATCCCCCCGGGACCTCAACCAAAAAGCAAAAACATATCCCATAACCTTATTCAAACTCGTCCCAACCTTCGGAATGCTCAAAACAACATTAAAACACCAAAATCACATCAAATTCAAGCCTAGGATTCCAAAATCTTCCGAATTCCGTTTTTGATCAAAAACCCAACCAAACCACGTCCGAATGACCTGAAATTTTGCACACACATCCCAAATGCCACAACAAAACTACTGCAACTTACGGAATTCCATTCCAACCACTATATCTAAATCTCACCACTAACCGGAAAATGTCGAAATCGCAATTTCACCAATTCAATCCTAAACCTTGCACGGACTTCCAAAATGCATTCCGATCACTCTCCCAAGTCCCAAATCACCTAACGGAGCTAACTAAATCATTAAAATTCCGATCCAAGATCATATACAAACAAGTCAAATATTGGTCAAACCTTTCAAATTTCACGCTTCAAACTGGGAACTGTTCTTCCAAAATCATTCCGATTACTCTGAAAACTAAAACCAACAATTTACATGAGTCATAATACATCACACGGGACAAGTCATGCCCGGGAACTGATGAGCAAAGTGTAAAAGCTCAAAATTACCGGTCGGGTCGTTACATCCTCCCCCACTTAAACATATGTTCGTCCTCGAACGTGCCCAGAGTTGTTCCAAAAGCCAGCCAATCGCTGAATGCCCTTGCCGTTCATATACCCGGGGGTGATCACACGTCGCCCTATCTGACATAGGTCCGATAACGCAAAGAAACTGAAATTTCACAATCCAACCTAGCCCATAAACCTTAGGAACACATTTCCCCTCCTGAAATCATCCGCAAGATCAGAATCTCACATCTATACTCTGAATAAGCCCGAACAAGCTGTAATAACCCATACCTGCAACCTCGGGTTGAAAATTACATGATATACTACGCAACTCAAACACTTGTAGCGATAACTTTTAATCACGACAGCTGCACATAACAACCGAATACCGGTAGAAAACCTCTTATCAAGTAAAGTCTTGTTACAATGCTTTCATACACTGCCAATGATGAATAAAACACACAGTAAGCTATAACCATTTCTCAGATCAACCAATCATGAAGCCACTTCTCTTTTGGCAAAGACCATACCAAATTTCTAATTCGAACCTCGATATTTATCCTACCCACATGCTGAAATTGAATCTGTTTGTATTCACTAAAGACCCCAACGATCTCATCTAATCTAACACAATTACTCTGGTGACATGACACATCAATACAGGCTAAAGCCACAACTTGTGCGATCCGCGCACCAATAGGCAAAAATCCGAACCTACTCAAATCATGAAAATGACTCAAATGAGAGTGATGTACCGCAGGCTCACCAGTACTACCACAACTAAATGCTGAGAACCCATCACACGTCGTAGAAATAGAATACGCGAATCTGACCCGAAGGGTCATACCTCCACATAACTTCTCTGCAATGTGCAACCCTATCCAAACACTGGTCCACATGAAACACCTCAAGTCACTATGCTCGAAATCGACAACCATGCGCAATTTGATGTCTGGAACCAAAGCAAATCATCATACCCATGGTGAAGCGAATAACATACACCACACAAATCCGAAAGGACATAACCGATACTCCATTCACCGAGCAACACCCAATTACTCTTCCCGCTCGAATTCTACCATGAAACCCCATAGAACCACACACTATGTGCCTATAACAAACAAACCATAACGCCTCGCAACAAAGAAAGGTAACTCATAGATCTCCCCAGATTACTGATAAGCTCAATAACAATCGAATCAACGCATCCCTCCACATTACAACTCGGAGCCAACCAAGTTGACTCAAATTAGAACACACATCCACATTGGCCTGCCAACGGACCCCTTATCAAGGAAACACTGAAGTTGTTCCCTCAACTCCTTTAACTCTGCTGGTGCCATACGATACGGTGCCCAGCATCAAATCAATACCGAAATCAACAACCTTGCCCGACGACATGCCTGGCCACAAGAACACATCAGAAAAGTCCCTCACCACCGGAACTGAATCAATGGTAGGAGTTTCTACACTGACATCCATCACGAAAGCCCAAAGAAGAAAAATAATCCTTCCCAGCCATCTGTTGGGCCTTCGAAATATAAAACCACCCTACTAAGAACATAATCCGTTGAACCTCGCCACTCAATCTGTGGCATTCCCGGCATAGCCAACATCGCCATCTTAGCGCAATAGCTTAGAATGACACAAAACTGAGACAACCAGTCCATACCCAATATCACGTCAAAAATCTAACATACCAAGCAGCAAAAGATCCCCTCGGGTCTCCAAACCCCGATAGTCACTAAACGGTGCCTATACACACGACCCACAACCATAACATAGCGTGAATATGAGAACTCCCAGTCTCCAACTCCATATAGCACACAAATCACAATATCCGATTCTAATTCCACCGTTCGAGTATACAACACACCTCTAATACCCAATCATTCCCATGAGAGATACTCTTATGATCCTTATGTGCAACCAAGCAAACCCGAACATCAGCAGTCGATCCAACAAGAAAGTGTCGCAAAACTAATGAAGTACCATCAACTTAATCTCATTGCCTTTTTCAGAAACATATACCCTCGTCAAATCACCCAAATTAGCAATACCATTTCCTCAATCACCTGAAGATCATTCCCCTAATCATCTAAAGCTCATTTCTCTAATTATCTGAAAATGCCCGTGCTGCCTAAGAATTTTATGACATTCCGTTCAGAACTGAACCGTAACCATACACACGCAAATCTCAATCCTCCACACATACCGCATATACCAAACCATCCTAAAATAACATGAGAATTTCCTATCCCTTTCGAGCCACCAGCAACTACATACTCAACCAACCAAGAACTTTCCATTGATCCCATTCAGAAGAAAATCACTACACATTCCATGCTTCTTACACTCGTAGAAAATACACATCTCTGACCGCAGTAGAAATAATCAAGAACTCTTTGTCTCCCTTTTTGACAAAACCAAAGCTAACATGACTGAATCTTTCTAACTCAACCAAGCTACGCAGGCCACCAAAACCTAAGAGCATTGCCGTGAAACACCTGTAAAGGCTCATTACCTCGTAAACATCCAAAGAACTAATCATATCCTTGCCATACTGGTTCGGCATACTACCAAAATATCCTATCTATCCGAGTTTCTTTTTGATTTACCTTTAACCTGATACTGCTTCTTGCTATAGCATCACAATTCCTCAACACAGACTCACCATAAGAGACCCAAGCGTAATACCACACAGTCTAAGGTTTCACAACCCGCTGAATACACTTTTAAATGTTCCCAAAAGCACCACATTCAAAATATCTACCCTGAAAAGACTTACTGCGAATCTGTAGACATTACCTTCCTAATACGGATGAATAGAATCCCAAAATTGATATAGAAATGACACATGTCTTGACACCCTCCAAATGCAAAACCTCAGTTTCTAGCCACAAGTACAACTTGAAAGTCTCCAATTTATTACATGTAAATTTTGAACACATTAGAACCATTCTCTAGAGTCATCCACTCTACCCAAAGTGCAATTAGTCCGATCAAAAGAGCCGAACAACCTGTGCCTCATTAGCACTTCAGACACTGTGGAATGTAACCTTACCTTAGTCGAAAATTTGTCCTTTACTCGAGCCATCCTCGGGCTCAATCTCCGCAAACCCTAAGTGATTCACCAGCACGCCTCAAACTAGAACGAACATAGCACATAATCGTGCAATCAGCTAACCAATAGCAAACTCCCCCACTTGGCTCGAAGCCATAGATCAAAACATACACAATAACTCATAACGCATATACTTAATTGCTGCCATAATACCACAGTGAGATTAACTCAATCCTTCATAAGCTCGTGGAACACAGACCATCTGGTACTTCATATCTTCTGGAAATCTCGCATTCACTCTCGTAGTAGTCAAGCCTACTCTCTTGAGCAACTCAAATTCAAATCGCAACACATATATTTCACTTGTAAATGAGATCTTCTAACCGACAACATAAGGATCACACAATCCCAAAATGCTCCGCAGGAGATAACCCACCTGCTTTGCCTCAACCTAACATTTATGTATACCTTCCACCGTCATAAACATTACGCAGCCACTTAGTATTCTTGGGTCTGAACTCATACCGCAACATGAAATTTACTTCACTCCCAACTAGGAAACATGAAAAGATTCTTCACGCACCTATAACTCGGGGCTATACCTCAAATCAAGATGGAAATCAAGCACCTAATAGTTTTTCTATCCTCCAGCAGACCCTTCTCGTCGTTTCCAAATCATATGAATACATCTCGCAGTCAATAACCTACTCATTGCATGGCCATCCAGCCATCACTTCTGCTATTAGGGACACTACTGAACATACAAGTTCAAAAGGATACGTGCTCACACAATCAGCACGTCGGTGCTCAAGCTATAGGCAAAAATCCGGCCTTAAGTTCTCCAGATTGGCCCAACATCAATACACAGAGATCACATCTCGCCCCTGGATCAGGGAATCACAAGCCATCGATGCATATCTGATACTGAGCGCTCATGCGCGCATACAGACGTGTGGAAGGAATCCAAAGAGTTACATTTCAAGCTGAATCAAGGACGCACGATAACAATTCAAAGAATGTGAAGTCATTCCTAAAGGTTCCGCAGCCTCTCAAGGATAAATACAGACGTTTCCGTACCGATCCGCGAGACTCTACTAAACATGCTCATGACTCGTGAGACCTATGTAACCTAGGCTTTGATACGAACTTGTCACGACCCCGAACCCGGACCCCATCGTGATGGCGCCTCTCGTGAAAACAAAGCCAGCCGACACATTTCCAATCCAGTTTTTAAGCAATTAAACAATAAGCATTACGTCTAAAACATGATATAAACTCGGAAGTAAACA
The DNA here is from genome assembly GCF_001879085.1 of Nicotiana attenuata. Lineage (NCBI taxonomy): Eukaryota > Viridiplantae > Streptophyta > Magnoliopsida > Solanales > Solanaceae > Nicotiana > Nicotiana attenuata. The sequence goes on from NC_031997.1 coordinate 48,487,495, forward strand.
ATGACAATACAAAACAATTCGCGGAATACATCCCAACACAGCCCGATACCGGGGTGTCACTAGTCATGAGAATCTACTAAGGTCTGAAAACAACAAGAATCTGAAGTGTACAAAATACAGTCTAATGAAATCAAGAGGGAGAGAAGTAGTGCTGCGAACGTCGGCAGCTACCTTACTAAACTCTGATGATTCTACCTCTGAGCAACCAATACTCGCTAACGGGTACAGAGATACCTGAAACTGCACACAAGGTGCAGGGAGTAAAGTGAGTACTTCCCACTCATTGAGTAATAATCATAACTAAAGACTGAGTGATAAGAAATCACGAAAAGTGCATCAACATGATGTATAGAAGTAGTACAAAACCAGCAAGAAAGCAATGAAGCTGTGAAATCTCTTAAAGCATCTTAGCTCAGTTTAAACTTCTTCAAAAAATGGCTTTTTAACAGATAAACAATTGAATGCAAAGCAACTAGAATAGATAAGCATAGAGAATCCGCCCCTCGGGCACAATCACACAACTAAACAAGTAAATGACCGGTAAATAAGATAGATAAACACATATTGGTTGGCCCCTCAAGCACAATGTCAACAACTCCGCCCCTCGGGAAATATCTCCGATCAATACCAGCCCCTAGGGCAATCACATAGAATAATACCAGCCCCTCCGACAATCAAATAGAACAATACCAGCCCCTTGGGCTATATCTCACATCACAATGGGTACACGCGCTCACTGGGGGTGTGCAGACTCCTAGAGGGGCCCCTTACGGCCCAAGCGCAATATCAAGCCATCTCGTGGCATCATCACTAGGCTCTCGGCCTCATATCAATCAAGCCACCTCGTGGCGTACATATCTCAAGCCCTCGGCTTTATATCAATATCAGTGTTTCCTCACAAAATCGGCCCTCGGCCTTACTCAGTCAAAAATCCTCACAAGCCCCTCGGGCAATAGTAAAATAGTGTTTCTCAGCCCAAGCATCATTTAAAAATATCATTTAAATATTAAACTGAGTAAACATGGCTGAGTATAAAAACAGTGGAAAATAACATGACTGAGTTCAAGTATAAAGCCAAAACAGTGAGGAAGTATCAATAAAAATCCCCGAAGGGTTCAAATAGTTGGCACGAAGCCCAAATATGGCATTCAGCCCAAATAATGATGATAGTAAATAGATTTCAGACAAATACGCGGTAAAATCATCAATCGGGAGGGACCAAGTCACAATCCCCAATAGTGCACGACCCCACGTTCGTCATCAAGCGTATGCCTCACCTCAATATAGCACTATGATGTGCAATCCGGGGTTTCAAACCCTCAGAACATCATTTACAATCATTACTCACCTCGATCCGGTCCAAACTCTAGCCACCGATGCCTTTGCCCGCACGAATCGACCTTCAGATGCTCCAAATCTAGCCACAATCAGTACATAATCATTAAAATATTCTAAGGGAACTAAGCCCACTCGAAAATATCCAATTTACATCAAAATCCCGAAATTGCTCAAACCCGGCCCCCGGGCCCACGTCTCGGAATCCGATAAAATTTACATCAATGGAACCTCATCCTCTCACGAGTTCATACATATCAAATTTACCAAAATCCGACCTTATATGGTCACTTATATTCTAAAAATTCACTGTCCAATTTCAAGTCTTAATTTCCCAACTCTTCCTCTAATTTCCCACAAATTTTGATGATTAAACAATGAAATAATCACCATAAACACAAGGTATAAAGCTCAAGTAGCTTACCTCTGTGGATACACTTGATCCCCTATTCAAATCACAGCTTGGAGCTCCAAGAATCGCACAAAAATGGTGAACAAATGATTGAAAATCATGAAGGGGCATTTTTATACATTCTGCCCACCACTTTCGCACCTGCGATCCCATAAGCGCATCTGCGCTTCCGCTTCTGCGGATTTAACTTTTGTCACCAGACCCCGCATCTACGATCAATCCAGCGCACATGCGGTACCGCATTTGAGGTCAAATTGCCGCTTCTGCGGCTTTCACTTAAATTCCACAACGGAACGGAACTACTGCAACTTACGAAATTCCATTCCGACCTCTATATCAAAATCTCACCTATCAATCGGAAAACGTCGAAATCTCAATTTCACCAATTCAAGCCTAAACCTCCCATGGACTTCCAAAATGCATTTCGATCACGCTCCCAAGTCCCAAATCACCTAACAGATCTAACCAAATCATAAATTACGATCCGAGATCATATACAAACAAGTCAAATATTGGTCAAACCTTTCAAATTTCACGCTTCAAACTGGGAACTCTTCTTCCAAATTCATTCTGATTACCCTGAAAACCAAAACAAACGATTTACATGAGTCATAATACATCACACAGGGCAAGTCATGCCCGGGAACTGACGAGCAAAGTGTAAAAGCTCAAAATGACCGGTCGGGTCATTACAAGAGTGTGTCTGGAATGTAATTTGGAGGTTCGTGGTAGAATTAGGTTAGAATTAGCAAAAGTTGGAAATATAGAAGTTCATAGGCTTGAATCCGAGGTTGATTTGGTGTTTTGGTGTTGTTTTGGGTGTTCCAGAGGTTCGACTATGTTCGGGTAGTAATATATGACTTGTTGGAATTATTGGTTGAGGTCCTGAGGGCCTTGGGTGAGTTTCGGATAGGTTTGGGTTGTGTTGCGCTCGTTTTTATAATGTTTCGACGCCGTTTCTTCAAGCTTAAATGATGTCATATTTAATAAATGAGCTCCATTTTTTTGATTGAAGCATTAGATCCGTATCATAATTATCGACCGGTAGCAAAAAGAATCATCGATTTTGGACATCGTATGAGGATTTTATGATCATTTTACTAAGAATTAGGTTGCCAGATTTTTTTCAGATTAATTGCAAAATTGCCACTGACGGTGTATTTAAAAATCTGCACTATTTGCAAATATTGAAACCAACATATCTCCTTCATTATAAGGTCAAATTGAGTGATTCAAAAGTCTAACTTAACTAGAATTTCACAAGGAATCTATTGGAGGTATAAAAAGTGAGTTTCAGGATAATTTAGCATGAGAAACAAGGCAGAATAGCTGGAAGAAAAATATATATAACAAGGGTTTGTTTGTTCGGTCGTATTTTGAGTTGGGAAACTCGGATTTAAGAAATTTTGGAGGTAATTTTTCACCATATGGATTAGGGTAAGTGTTCTCTAGTCGATCTTGGCTATATTGCATTAATCCATATTTCTTTGGGATTTGATTGATGATTTCAAAATGAAATTGAGAAAGTTAGGGTTTGAGTATTAAGTGAGGATTTGAGGGAACAAACTGAGTCCGATTTTGATAAATTTTATATGGTTAGACTCTAGAGAGGATGAGGGTTTTGACTCTTCCATTGTTGACTGATTTCAAGACATGGGCGCCGGGGTCGAGTTTTGGCCGATTTCGGATTTTTGGTATATTTTATAATTTTTATTGTGGAATTCGATTCTTTAGAACATGCTGATGGTATTAATCTGATTATGGTCAGATTCGCAGCTTTTGGAGACCGAGTTGAGAGACGAAGGCATTCCGGAGGAGGATTTTACGCTATTGAGGTAAGTAACAGTTTTAACTTTGGCCTTGAGGGTATAAATCGGAGAATTTGATGTCATGTGATTGTTTAGAGGTGATACCCATGCTAGGTGACATGCGTGTGGGTATATACCTCGAGGGATTGAGACTTGGTCCGTCCCGTGAGGCTGTGAGGCCTAATAACCATTATATGTATTTATGCATTTACTTGTGGGTGAACTTGTCTACCTTCACGTTAGAGATCATGTTTAGGCTTCATTCATGCTCGCGTTTTTTGTACACAGTCACAGAAATTATTGCACATCTTTACCTCAGTCTCTATTATTTTGGTGATATGTTGTGATACTTGATGTGGGTTGTGTCCCCTTATTGGTGGTGCATCGTGAGGCTGGAGAGGTACATAACTGAGTGAGGCCTAGGGCCTGATTGTGAGGATATTAATACCATAGGGCGTGAGCTGTCCGCCCAGAACGTGAGCTGACCGTGCGGGTTCAGGTATTGATATCATAGCGCGTGAGTTGCCCGCGTAGCACGTGAGCTGGCCGTGCGGATCCAGGTATTGATATTATGGCACGTGAGCTGTCCGTGCTTAGCGCTTGGGCTTTTGGAGCCCTCTGGAGTCTGTACACACCTCCAGTGAGCGTAGAGTGTTGAGTGTTTTGAGTGTGTTGAGCGTTGAGTGCGAGTGATGAGTGATGGAGTGACACTGTTGTGAGGTTGTATTTATTTGTAATGTTGCTGTATTTATCTGTTAAATATATTTGTGGCATTTACTGAGTTATGGAATTTACCTGTTTATTTCCTTTTATTTTTGTATTGTGAAAATAAATAATTGGACTATTTTACTTAGCTCGTCACTACTACTCACTTCCTTAGTTATTTCTGTTACTACTAAGTCGGTTGTACTCATACTACCCTCTGCACTTTATGTGCAGATCCAGGTGAGTTAGAGCGCAGCGATCGTTGAGTTCAGGCCGGCTATCTGTGGAGATTGCAAGGTAGCTGCTAGTGTCTGCATGACCTTGTTACTCCTCTTGTCATTTCTTCTTTTGAACAGTTAGACAGTTTATATATCTTAGTTTATAGTTTTAGACGCTCATGACTTAGTGACACCCCGATTTTTGGGGCTCGTTTTCCATATTTTTCTATATTATATTTAGAGTTGATTTATTTTATGAAAATTTTAAATGTTGAAATATTTTATTAATTATAATCGTTTTATTAGTAATATTTTGTGAAGTAGGCTTGCCTTATAACACGATGGCACCATCACGATCATAATTAGATTTTTGGTCGTGACATTTACCTCCATACATGTTTTGTTTGACATGTTTAGTGATGAGAACACATGTTGTTCGGACGTTCCTCACAATTGAGTTTCTAAAGGCACTTACTCTATCCTTGTTTATGTTACCTATATAGAAAAAAATTCATCTTGAGAAAAATGAATTATCTCGAGGCAAGTAGGCTATCTTCAAGAACTTAAAATAACACGAGAGTATTCCTTTTAAGAATTTTAACCTTATATAACATATCACGTTCTTTCCTGTACTCTTTCATGTATCATGAATTTGTCTTACTGATATAGCTAAACAAATAACAACATCGATACTGTTAGGACATTTTGATGGTATTTATTTTGAATGGAATATTTATTGTATAAAGATGATTAAAAAGTATGATTTTACTTATTAATATTACTACTGTCAAAACTGCTTTAAATTATACACATAANACAAAACTTGTACCAACAATTAACTTCACAAGTGAAACCTCAACTGGAGCCAATGCTCAACGATAAACAAATACCGCGAAGATAATCATAATTCTTGTCCCACGGTTGCTAACCATCAAGTTAAGCATGATCAATATATAGTAAAATCACAACAAATCCAAATATAAGATTCACGGGCATGCTTGATACCAACGTATAGATACTCGTCACCTCACCTATACGTCGTACTTGACACCAACACATAGCAATTAAGACACAACACCTATTCCATATAGCTAAGGTTAGGCCAAACACTTACCTCGAACTTCCACGGCCAACTCAAGCCTAAAACACCGCTTTTCCTTTAGAATTCGCCTCCAATTTACTTGTATCTAGCCCAAATTAATTTAACAACATCAATAAATGCTAAGAATTCAATCCCAATGCTAATTTATAGGTTTTATATCATTTATCTTGAATGGAATATTTATTGTATAAAGATGATTAAAAAGTATGATTTTACTTATTAATATTACTACTGTCAAAACTGCTTTAAATTATACACATAAAAGTAATAAAGTTTATGAGTTTTTCTTTATTGTAAAGATACAAATTATTTTCTCACAAGAAAAGAAGGTTATTATTTTATAATTTTAAGAATTAAGCGTACGAAATTTTTTACTCTTTATATGATATTAGAAAAATTTTAAGTTAAGAAATTATATGTATTTGTACATGGATGTTTTAATAAAATAATAGTGTATGTATTTATTTTGTATGATACCACATGACCATGATAGTGAAGTGTATAAAGTATATTAAAAGTAAGTAGTATTTTTAATAATTTGAGATAATTCCTAATTAGGTAAATAATTGGATAATTAATAAATTTTTGTGGGAGATTATTTAAAAATATCTTAGATAAGATTGAAGCCCCTAGCGTGACAACCAAAAAACGAGCTAAAAGAATGACTCTTAAAATTAAGAAGTAACATGACACACTTGGAAGACTAAGGGGGTAAGTCATTAAAAATAGTGGGGCCTACCTACTAACTTTTTTGGAAGAGTTATTTTTTTCTTTAAGTGCCAAGCTTCATTGTAAGACTCTTAACAACTTAACCATTAAGTAGTAGAAGTTCATTCTTTCAACTTATTTTAATTGATACCTAGTGGGCCTACACTAAAGACGAAAAGCTTTCTACTAAGAATTTCTCAAGTTGAGACACCCCAGTCTAAAAGTTTTTATGTAACAGCGGAGGGATAATGAAGATTTCAACAAAAATAATTCCTTATCATTCAAAGTTTCTTTCAAAACGTGATATTTTATCAGCATCATCAACGATTTATAAAAATAGGAATGAAACGTTACTGTTCCAGCAAGGAATTCATGCGAAGTTATACGGCATAATAATATAGGGATTTGCAATATTAAGGGAGTTCGGTATAATCTTTCTCAAGAATATTATATGGATTGTTTTCCTACTATGGTCTGCCGTTACGTGTTGTTGCAATTGATGTATGTTAGTGGAATTGTCAAGAGAATCGATCCAGGTATGTTAAAGCTATCCCTTCTTCCTTTTTAGCCTGACCCAAAATGATACAAATGAAACGAGCGAAAGACACATCTTTTATAAATAATTCCTAGAAATACTAGGGGTGTCTATATTCTTGAATTCTCATATGCCCTATTATTCTCTCATAATCCATAAAATATTTTATGGATCTTGATGTTATGTTGATATGAAGTGAGATTATTTCTATTACTAGTAACTAGCTTCCGTGTAGAACTGTAGATTGAGTAATATGAATTCACCGTCAATAAGTTGAAGAAGTAAAGATTATGTTAATTTATGATGGTAACTTTTGAAAATGATCATCCATGTAGTACGTGAAACACCAAAATGTGAGGAACTTGATTGATCAATATTTCATTTATTTATAAAGTTTAACCTAAAATATGACGATTAGATTAGACAGTTAAATTTATAGAATTAGGCTACAAGCAATTTCAATTGAACTAACAGGATGAATCTTTGCTAGTACAGATAAGAGAGCAATGGAAACTATATAAACAAAAGTAGTGAAATAAAGTAAAGAATTTCTTATTGAGCAATTGGTTGAAGAAAGTATATTGGTGAAAATTAGACTCGCCATGTGGGTCTATTAAATGGCGACACGTGTCAGCAAATTTTGAAGAAAAGTGAAGAATGAAATGTAAAGACGATATGTGAAACACCCCCGGGACCGAACATACCGTGCCTGTTAGCCTCGGAACTGATCATCATGAAATAGCCCAGATCAGGTGCGGGAGAATATCTCATAATTACAAATGAGGAAGGAATCAATTAATCCCGGATTATATGGGATTTACCATCATTGCACCATCAGTTACAAATCAATTATTAATAAATGCAATAAATGATTGTAACGGTCAGAGCAAGGCAATCAATTACAAGATTGACTCAACAGGCACGGGATTGACTCAACAGGCACGAGATTGACTCAACAGGCACGGGATTGACTCATCAGGCACGGGATTGACTCATCAGTTACGGAATTAACTCATCAGTTATGGAATTAACTCATCAGTTACGAAATTAACTCATCAGTTACGAAATTCCAGCATTTACACAGCTGTTACAAGTCTTCCAAAAGTAATGGATGAATTGAGTAAATGCTCATAATGGACACATAATTCAAGGAGAATGGTTACTTAGATTTAGTCCTATAAATAGACATATTTTTACCACCATGAGGGGGATTTAATTTTCTTCTTTACAATTCTATACATTGTAATTTATAGCATATAGCTCTCAAGTTAGCCAAAGTTCGGCCCTTCAAGCCCTGTTCGGCTCATTATCCTATCAAGGATCATTCAATAAGAATTCTTTCTTCTCTGCTTTGTTTTTACTATATTATCTGTCATTGAATTTATTTCCCACTTCTCTATCACGTTGTATTAACAAAATTTTATATCTTTTGGATTGAATCGGTTGCTTGTGGCCCGTCATATAAAATTATTGCTTTGACCTTGAAAACTATTTTTTGGGTTAAACAGTTTGGTTCCGTTACCGGAAACTCAAACAAATTTGCTATTCATCTAAAGATAGTAACAATTTTTGTTAATCGCTTGTTTTCAGTTTAAACCTTCATCATGGCCGAAATTTGCCAATCAACACAGTTGAGGACAACCAAGTTGGAGATGACTTTACCATGCAATTAAAAAGAGAATAATAGCCATGATGATGATATGTAAGCAACAAGCAGAGAAAAATAGAGAATGTACATCGATATATTGGTACCGCAATTATTAGTACCAAAACTGATTACAACGGATCTATACGAAACAGTTCCGGAACAGGAGGTTCAGATACACCAGGTAATTATAATTTGCAAAAAATTGATCTAACCTTATAGAAACAGATCAAGGAACAAAATGAGCGGGTAGAAAACCTCCGGGAATTCCTATCTATCCTACAAGAATGATATGCATAACCGTTGCAGCACCGGAATTTGAACAAAAGAAGACACGGTAAATCAAATCGACACTAATAAGATGTCCAATAATAGGCCCGGAGATCAAACAGATGTGATTCTTGGGTGATCCGAATCTAAATGCAAAAATCTAAGAAACAGGTCCGAGCAAAGAGATACGAGATTTTCTTCACGGGCTGGAAAAGATCCGGATCTACCCGAACAGGTAAGGAATTACCTTGCTAAATTGTAAAATTTCATAGGAGAAGAATGAAGATTAGGAGGAACATGGGTAAAACACCCACGGGATTGCTTACAAAGATACCAGACCTACCTACTGAAAAAGAAGAGATAGCTGCAGGATGAAATAGCCCACGAGGAAAGAAGGTTCATTAATAACCGTGGACAATTATACAAATATTTTCGGAAGCAATCATTAACCAAAGGCATCAGAAGCCACAAGGTCAAATGCTGAAGAACTAGAAATTATCATTGACTTCCAAATAGGAAGGTTTACGTTGGTCGAGACTCGACACCAAATTTAAAGGTAAGTTGATTAAACTTTTACATGCTAACAAAAATTGCTTTGCTTGCCTCCATGCTAACATAACAGGTATACCACCGGAGGTAAAGGTTTATATGCTCAATATTGACCCGCGATATAATCCGGTCAAGCAAAAGAAGAAACTAGAGACAAATAATAAAAGATAAAGTTACAGAACTTTGAAAGATCGGTTTAGTCCGAGAAGTCGAATCATTCGAACTTGCTATCTAACAACAACGCATCATCACTTTCAAAATTCCGAGGAGAAAGATGATTGCCAGTACACTAATTGTCTCGGATGTCTCGGCAAATGCAATTTTTATTCAAGAAGATAAAGTTACACATTCTCCTATCCATTATAGAATGCTCTTAGATACGGAAACTACATATTAACATTTTGATAAATTTGCATTAATTGTAGTTGCCCTAAATCTAAGGCTTTATTTTCAATGCCATTCAATTCCCGTAGTCACTATATTTTCATTGCGCAATATTTTGCATAAACATGAACTGTCAGGAAGGCTAGCTAAATAAGTAGTCGAACTAAGTGAAGACGATATTGTTTATCAGTCACGGCTATAAAATCACAAATTTAGCAGATTTCATGATTAATCTTAGCTCGAACATATTACCCGAACATGTTATTTCTGGGATAATTCTCAGGATATGGACCTTCTACACAATTAGGTCCACAAGTACTAAACTTCCCGAGTTAGGGACAATGCTTAATGCCTATCAGGGAAAGTAGTTAGATAATTCATAAAAGTTATTTTATTACTAACAACAAAGCCGAGTATGAAGCATATGCTACAGGGCTTAAATTAGCTTGGGGACTCAGAGCAAAAATATTGATTTAACGATTGATCAAATCCAAGAAAACTATGAATCCCAAGAAAATCGAGCCAGATGTACTAGTCTTGGATCTACTGCTGATATCACTGACTCAGAAAGCAACGCCGGGCACTTATTGAGAAATATCATTTCCGGATCAAACAGTCTCGGGATTCATCCATCTCTTATTTAGGCAATCCCTGATCTATCATCAATTAGAATGAAAATGAGGTAAGCCTGACTAATTTAATTTGAATTGGCATAATAAATTCATTTATTACTTGCAGAATGGGACTTTACCCAAAGACAAGCATGCTCTCGATAACTCTGAGTGCGTCTCATCCCGTACTGCCTGCCTTGTTGACGGAGAATTATATTTGGGAATATTCAAGGCTCCAAAAGCTAAAATGCCACATGGGCCAAACAAACAAAATATATGATGCGAGAAATTTATAAAGAAAGCAGTGAAAGTTACTCCGGTAATAAGGCTTTAAATCAAAACTCATCAAAGTCAGTATGAATAGCTCAAATCAAGATATGGCATGATCCTCAACAACATTTTGGAACCTCCGTAGTTCCCGACCAGAGTACAAAATATTTGATAAAAAGAGCTTCAGTACCGTCCCTATGTTGGAACTGGACCATTTGAAAGTCCATCAATATCGAAACTAACTATCCAACTGGGGACTATTAAACTGCGGATTGTCAAATAATGATTCCAGTGTTTTAGTTCTCATACCTAAAAACTCAAACGCTAGGAAGATTACTTATACTTGAAGATTAGTCAATTTGACCTGACATTATAAGAAGTGATACAAACAATTGATTGCCTTGGGAGATAGAATTCCTACGATTATTCCGATATAATTTACCAGCTCAACTCAGTTAGTTGTATTACTCATATCAAGCATAAACACTTCAAACAGTGTTGAATGGGTTCTTCAAAAATACGTATACTACACGTACACAAAAAGGATCGAGAACTCCATGTCAGAGTCAAGAATCCCATAATAAAAAACGAGAGTTTTACATCTAAGTCAAGATAAAGGTATGCACATATGCCACTAGAATAAAGTTCACTTTGAACAAACATGCAACTTATATTCGGTCCAACAATGACCATTCAAGCTAAATATATAAGCCTTTCTTAATGGCTAATTGTATTATAACTCAATGTCTTACCGGGATCAATACTCCCGTAAATCTTAGTGGGGTCAATACTCTTGTAAATCCTACCAGGATTAATAATCCCTCAGACTAAAAGTCTACTCGGATCAATCGATTCTATTTTACGCCCGAATGAAAAGGAAACGTCCTATTCATAGCGTTTAAAGTATATAAAAGAGCTCTCTTTTATTTAAAAGTTAGACACCCAAAGGTGCAACTTTACGCATCGCACAAGTAACGATGCATCCAAATATATATTTTAAGTCTAAAAGACTAAGTATGAGTACTCAAATAATTTTCTAAAGTGCCAAGAAAAACTTGTACTCGGATAAATTCTCTAAAAAACCAAATGATGATAATAGACCCGAAAGATACGAGGAATACTATATTATTCCCGGTCTAGGTTACAACCCTTTTGATAAAAAAAAGGGGGGTCAAGCAGTCATCATCTAAATCTATACCTCCAAGTCCCGTATGTTTTTCCTTTTCAAGAAATGGACCACATGGAAGGAATAATCAAATGCTCAAGATTTCATACTTCAAAGCTCTAACACTTGGGGGACCATATATATAGAAGGAAAAGAAGACTAGAAAAATCAAAATTCAAGTCAAGCCTAAGGTCTACCCAACAAATCGAAAGTTAAGAGCAAAGTCACGAGCCAAAAACATAAGTCTGACTCGAAAACCTTTGAAACTATATACATAAATATAAACGAATGTTTCAAAAAAGGTTAAAGTCAGAATATTAGTTATGGCTAAAAATGCACATCTTTGTACTTACTCAAAAACTGTTGTAACTGAAAACAGTTACGGATGAAAAAGCATTACCCTTGTATTCATTTGAAAATTGTTATCAATAAAAATAGTTATCGGTAAAAATTCATACACCCTTGTATTCATTTAAAAACTGTTATCAATAAAAATAATTATGGGTAAAAATTCATACCCTTATATTTAAAACTATTGTAAACAAAAATAGTTATCCCCTTGTACTAATTCAAAAAAAAAATTGTTGCAAAATAAAAATAGTTACGAGTGCAAGCTTATATCGAATCTGTTAAAAGAAAAAACAGTTGCAAAATGAGTTATAGACGATACACAAATACATGTGAAATGTTATGAAAGTTCAATGTAAAAACTTTCTCCAAAACATTGTTAAAGAAAAACATGTGAAAATTCCTATCTCTCTTTTGTATATTTACACCATTATGAAGTTGAGACGTCTTCTTCATTAAGTGTCGTTCATAAAAGGGCCCTCTTTTATAATTCGTGCTTATTCAAAAAAGGCACGGGGCATTAAAGTATTTTTAATGTAAAGTTGAAGGGTAAAACAAAAATCCAAACATTAAAATAGGCAGAAAATAAAGTCGAAATATATATATCAAACTTTGCAAACATAAGGCAAAGATTTATCTTCAAACCCCGAAACAAGACATGGGTAAACCAACCGATTATTGACGAAAGGAACATAAGCGGTGGAGTTATCATCTGAATCTCTAAGTTCTGCACTCTTTTTTCCTTCGTCCGGTTTTTGTCCCTATTGGGTTTTTCCGGCAAGGTTTTTAATGAGGCAGAGGCAAGGATGAAAAGGATAAAATCTTTCACTTCCCGGTCACATCATAGTAAGTAACCGAAAAGTGGGGGGGACTATCTGTGTTGGTAAAAATTAGACTCGCCATGTGGGTCTATTAAATGGCGACACGTGTCAGCAAAGTTTGAAGAAAAGTGAAGAATGACATGTAAAGACGATATGTGAAACACCCCCGGGACCGAACATACCGTGCCTGTTAGCCTCGAAACTGATCATCATGAAATAGCCCAGATCAGGTGCGGGAGAATATCTCATAATTACAAATGAGGAAGGAATCAATTAATCCCGGATTATATGGGATTTACCATCATTGCACCATAAGTTACAAATCAATTATTAATAAATGCAATAAATGATTGTAACGGTCAAAAAAGGGCAATCAATTACAAGATTGACTCAACATGCACGGGATTGACTCAACAGGCACGAGATTGACTCAACAGGCACGGGATTGACTCAACAGGCACGAGATTGACTCATCAGGCACGGGATTGACTCATCAGTTACGGAATTAACTCATCAGTTATGGAATTAACTCATCAGTTACGAAATTAACTCATCAGTTACGAAATTCCAACATTTACACAGCTGTTACAAGTCTTCCAAAAGTAATGGATGAATTGAGTAAATGCTCATAATGGACACATAATTCAAGGAGAATGGTTACTTAGATTTAGTTCTATAAATAGACATATTTTTACCACCATGAGGGGGATCTAATTTTCTTCTCTACAATTCTATACATTGTAATTTATAGCATATAGCTCTCAAGTTAGCAAAAGTTCGGCCCTTCAAGCCCTGTTCAGCTCATTATCCTATCAAGGATCATTCAATAAGAATTCTTTCTCTCTGCTTTATTTTTATTATATTATTTGTCATTGAATTTATTTTCCACTTTTCTATCACGTTGTATTAACAAAATTTTATATCTTTCGGATTGAATTGGTTGCTTGTGGCTCGTCATATAAAATTATTGCTTTGACCTTAAAAACTATTTTTTGGATTAAACAGAAAGCTATTGAACGACACGTAATTGAGGAGAAAGGTGTTGCGGTGATATCGGTATGTTAACAGTATGAGTAGTAGAATGAGAATGGGGTACAATCGTGGGAAGGAGGGATATTTATAGTACAAGCTAATCGTAACTGCCCTTAGAATCTAATGTTGATGGTAACTTTTTATAAAGGTAGGGAGACGAGACATACGTGAGGGAGGAATTAGAAATGCATATGATAATCCACTACTTATTAGTCTACACAACACCGTTTGTATGAATGAAGAGTAAGAGATTGGATAATGTGTCTCATTTCTGTGGTTTTTCTCAAATGGTTATTCTTAATTCCCGTATGGCTTATTATTCTATCTTGTGTCTATGGGTCTCAAAAATATGTAAGTTGATAAAGTTTATGTCATGATATTAATCAAAGGCATAATGGTCTTATGACGTACCAAGAGATTTATTAACGTATTTCATATGCGTTTCATGCATTTATACACGTACATTGACTCATGACCAGACGACGTTATATATGCGTATATATGTATATTATATATATGGGATATGAAAAAATGTTATGGCGTTATATACGCACCACCACCTGATCAGTTGATATACGTTGATGATTTTGCCCACGGTGGCCGAGATGATATGATGGGATGCCCTCAGAGGCTTGATGATGTTATGAACACATGTACCTATGCACGACACGACATTAATACGCATATGCATGACACTATAAGTTTTTCATGATTTACAGAATTATCCAGACTTACAGATTGAGTCATTTACTCTATATTTCTTCAATGTCTTTTATGTACTTAGCTATGTGGCTTACATACTAAGTACATTATTCTTGCAGACGCCCTTTTGTTGGGGATGCTGCATTCATGCCTGCAGGTATAGATAATCATTTTGATGAGCCCTCATAGTAGACAAGATTTGAATTCAGCGAAGGATCGGTAAGACTCCACCTCATTTGGAGTGCAGCCGAGTCTATGAGTCATCGTGTCAGAATTTTGCTACTGACTTATGGGTAGGCCGGTACACTATCCCATTTGATGTCAATAAATCTTAGAGGCTTTGTAGACGGAGGTGCTTTTTGTACAGTATGTCAGAGTCCTTGACGGCACATATGTATTCAAGTTTTAAGAAAAATGATTCAGTAATATAGTATTTTTCCATTTACAGTTGTACACTATGAGTTGTGGTCATGTTGGCCCATGATAGTTACTGGAAAAAAAGGTTGTAGAGTGGTTCGCTCGGACCAGTACGATACCGGGTGCCAGCCACGCCTCCCTAAGTTCGGGACGTGATAAAGTGGTATCAGAGCGGGTTGTGTCCTAGGGAGTCTACAAAGTTGTGCCTAGTGGAGTCTCACTTATGGGTGTGTTGCGCGCCACATTTATAATTGAGATGCTATAGGGTATCTAGGAAATGTTACCCTTCTTTTGTTTCCAAATCGTGCCATAGAGCTGAGTCGTAAGAAGTCAGTATGAAGCTTTCGCCAGATTTTGTATGCACCAGAGGTGCAGGTATCGCTGTAGAGCTTTACGGCGTAATGTGGAAGGGAGGTTACGAAAGAAACTAAAGATAAGATGCGAGATTTAAAGGTAAGTAAGGTAAAGGTAAAGAAGAGCCTAGGTTACATATGTCTCACGAGTCATGAGCTGGTTTAGTAGAGTCTCGCGGATCGGTACAGAGACATCTGTATTTATCCTCGAGAGGCTGCGTAACCTTTAGGAAAAACATCATAGTCTTGAAATTTTTGTCGTGCGAATTTGTAGATCCGAGTACTAAACTTCTGTTATTCTATTCTCTCATAGATGGTGAGAACGCGCGCTACCCGGACAGGGTGGACGACCACTAGTACCACCAGTCGGGCCCTTAGAGGTCGAGGACGCGGCCGTGGTCGTGGCAGAGGTAGAGCAGCGAGGGCAGTACCTGTAGATCCACCAGCTGCCCCAGTTCAGGACCAGGTCCCAGCTGTGGACCCTCTAGCAGCACCAACTCACGCACTAGCTGTGCCTATTGTGATTCTGGGTCTTCAGGAGGCCTTGGTGGAGATCTTATCAGTTTGCACTAGCCTAGCTCATGCAGTATCAGCCACTACAGTCGCAACTACTTCTTAGGCCGGGAGAGGCAGTCAGACTCCCGCCGCTCGCACACCTGAGCAGGTCGTGCAGGGACTTCAGACGCCGGGGGCACACCCAGCTCAGCCGGTTGCAGCTGCTCAGGACTATATAGTTCCTGCCGTGCCAGAGGATGAGCAGCATAGGTTGGAGAGATTTGGTAGACTTCAGCCTCCGACCTCCAGTGGAGCAGATGGCGAGGATGCCTAGGGCTTTTTGGACAAGTTTCAGAGGATGCTTCGTACAACGGGGTCGCTTTCACTACTTATTAGTTTTCAGGAGCTGCTTTTACTTGGTGGGAGGATTTTGAGAGGCGTAGGCCCGTTGGTGCAGCACCCCTTTCCTAGTAGCAATTCTCCGTTCTCGTTTTGGAGAAGTATGTGCCGCAGTCTCGCAGAGAGGAGCTGCATAGGCAGTTTGAGTGTTTGCGTCAAGGGGAGATGACTGTGTCGCAGAATGAGTTGAGGTTCTCTGAGTTGGTTCTTCATGCCATCTGGTTGGTCCCGACAGATAGAGAGAGGATCAAGAGGTTTGTCGATGGTCTTACTTATCATCTCCGTATTCTCATGACCAGGGAGAGGGTGACTGGTGCTACATTCGAGGAGGTTATGGATATTGCCCGGGAGATCGAATATGTCCGTCGCAAGGAGTGAAAGGAGAGGGAGGCCAAGAGGCCTCGAGGATCTGGTAGTTACAGTGGTGCTCCTTCGAGGGGCCAGTTTCAGCACGTCCATGGTTTTCACGGTCCTCAGCAGGGCCATTCTTCACTTAGTGCCCTTCTAGCTCAGAGCTCATCCCGCGCTCTATCTCTTCATGGCTCTTCTATGCCGAGTGCATTTGCTAGTCACTCCAGTGCGAGGGGTTCCCATTAGTCCCCTTCTCCAGCACCTGGGAGTTGTTACGAGTGTGGAGAGATAGGCCACATGTGGAGGCCGTGTCCTCGTCGTTTTGCAAGTTCATCCCAGCAGAGGGGCCAGTTATCAGCTTCAACGCCAGTTGCTCCACCATCACCTGCCCAGCCAGCTAGGGGTGGGGGTCAGTCAGCTAGGGGTCATCCCAGAGGGGGAGGTCGATCAGGGGGCGGTCACGCCCGTTTCTATCCTCTTCCAGGCAGACCCGATGCTATCGCTTCAGATGTTGTTATTACAGGTATTGTTTCAGTCTACCACAAAGATGCCTCCGTATTATTTGATCCTGGTTCCACCTTTTCTTATGTGTCATCATACTTTGCTCGTTATTTATGTATGCCCCGTGAGCTTCTTGCTTTACCTGTTCATATATATACCCCGGCGGGCAATACTGTTATTGTAGACCGTGTGTACCGGTTGTGTGTAGTGATTATTGGGGGTCTGGATACCGGAGTGGATCTTTTATTATTGAGTATGGTGGATTTCGATGTCATTCTGGGCATGGATTGGCTATCTCTGTGTCGCGCTATTCTGGACTGTCATGCTAAGACAGTCACATTGGCTATACCGGGTGTGCCACGAATTGAGTGGCACGGTGTGACTGATTATGTTCCTAGTAGAGTGATATCTTTCTTGAAGGCCCAATGTATGGCTGGGAAGGGTTGTCTTTCGTATCTTGCCTTTGTGAGGGATGTTGGAGCTGAGGCTCCCAGTATTGATTCTGTCCCAGTTGTGAGGGATTTCCCTGATGTATTTCCTGCAGACCTGCCGGGCATGCCACCAGACAGGGATATTGATTTTGGATTAACCTGGTGCAGGGCACGCAGCCCATTTCTATTCCGCCATATCGTATGGCACCAGCGGAGTTGAAGGAGTTAAAAGAGTAGCTTCAGGAACTACTTGATAAGGGGTTCATTTGGCCCAGTGTGTCGCCTTGGGGCACGCCGGTTCTGTTCGTGAGAAGAAGGATGACACTATGAGAATGTGCATTGATTATAGGCAATTGAACAAGGTAACAATTAAGAACAAGTATCCTTTGCCTCACATTGATGATTTATTCGACCAACTTCACGGAGCAAGAGTGTTCTCCAAGATTGATCTCCGTTCGGATTATCACTAGTTGAAGATCAGGAATTCAGATATTTTTAAGACGGCCTTCAGGACAAGATATGGTCACTATTAGTTCCTAGTTATGTCTTTTGGGCTGACCAATGCCCCAACAACGTTCATGCATATGATGAATAGCGTGTTCCGGCCTTATTTTGACTCATTTGTCATAGTCTTCATTGATGATTTTCTGGTGTACTCGTGTAGTCAGGAGGAGCACGCGGAGCATTTGAGGATTGTGTCGTAGAGATTAAGGAAGGAGAAACTTTATGCAAAGTTCTCCAAGTGTGAGTTTTGGCTCAGTTCAGTGGCATTTTTGGGACACGTGGTGTCCAGTGAGGGTATTCAGGTTGATCCAAAGAAGATAGAGGCAGTGCAGAGTTGGCCCAAACCGTCCTCAGCCACAGAGATTCGTAACTTTCTTGGTTTGGCAGGCTATTATCATCGGTTTGTTCAGGGATTCTCATCTATCGCATCGCCCTTGACCAAGTTGACTCAGAAGGGTGCTTCATTCGTATGGTCGGACGAGTGCGAGGAGAGCTTTCAGAAGCTCAACACAGCCTTTACCACAACTCCAGTATTGGTTTTTCCATCAGCTTCAGGTTCATATACCGTGTATTGTGATGCTTCGAGAGTAGGGATTGGTTGTGTGTTGATGCAGGAGGGTAGAGTTATTGCTTATGCTTCTCGTCGGTTGAAGCCCCATGAGAAGAACTACCCCGTTCATGATTTGGAGTGGGCTACCATAGTTCACGCGTTGAAGATTTGGAGGCATTACTTGTATGGCGTATCTTGTGAGGTGTTCACCGATCATCGCACTGTTCAGCATTTGTTCAAGCAAAAGGATCTTAATTTAAGGCAGCGGAGATGGTTGTAGTTCCTTAAGGACTATGACATCACTATATTGTACCATCCGGGGAAGGCCGATGTGGTGGCCGATGCTTTGGGCTAAAAGGCTGTGAGTATGGGAAGTTTGGCATATATTCCAGTTGGGGAGAGACCTCTTGCGGTTGATGTTCAGGCTATGGCCAATCGGTTCGTGAGGTTGGATATTTTAGAGCCCAGTCGGGTATTGGCTTGTGTGGTTTCTCGGTCTTCCCTATATGAGCGCATCAGAGAGCGCCAGTATGATGATCCACATTTGATTGTCCTTAAGGACAGAGTTCAGCATGTTAATGCCAGAGATATGACTATTGGAGATGATGGGGTGTTGAGGATGCAGGGCCGGATTTGTGTGCCCAATGTAGATGGGCTTCGGGAGTTGATTCTGGAGGAGGCCCATAGCTCGTGGTATTCTATTCATCCAGGAGCCGCGAAGATGTATCAGGATCTGAGACAGCATTATTGATGGAGGATGATGAAGAAAGATATTATGGGATTTGTAGCTTGGTGTCTCAATTGTCAGCAGGTAAAATATTAGCATTAGAGACCGGGTGGATTGCTTCGGCGGATGGATATTCTAGAGTGGAAGTGGGAGCGGATCACTACGGACTTTGTAGTTGGACTCCCACGGGCTTTGAAGATCTTCGATGCTATTTGGGTGATTGTGGATCGGCTGACCAAGTTCGCGCACTTCATTCCTATCTGTACTACTTATTCTTCAGAGCCATTAGCAAATATATATATCTGAGAGATTGTTTGGTTGCATGGTGTCCATATTTCCATCATTTCAGATCGAGGCACTCAATTTACTTCTCAGTTTTGGAAGTCTGTTCAGCGAGAGTTAGGTACTCAGGTTTAGTTGAGCATAAATTTTCACCCTCAGACGGACGGGTAGTCCGAGCGCACTATTTAGATATTGGAAGATATGCTACGCACTTGCGTTATTGATTTCGGAGGGTCATGGGATCTATTTCTACCGCTTGCAGAGTTTGCTTATAACAACAGCTACCAGTCGAGTATTCAGATGGCTCCATTTGAGGCCTTGTACGGGAGGCAGTGTAGATCACCAGTTGGTTGGTTCGAGCCCGGTGAGACTAGGCTATTGGGGATAGATTTGGTGCAGTATGCTTTAGATAAGGTGAAGGTGATCCATGAGAGACTTCGTACAGTGGAGTCGAGGAAAAAGAGTTATGCTGATAGGAAAGTTCGAGATGTGTCCTACATGGTTGGTGAGAAGGTTCTGTTAAAGGTTTCGCCCACGAAGGGTGTTATGATATTTGGATAGAAAGGGAAGTTGAGTCCGCGGTTCATTGAACCTTTTGAGGTACTTAGGAGGATTGGGAAGGTGGCTTATGAGCTTGCCTTGCCACCCAACGTGTCGAGTGTGCATCCGGTGTTCCATGTTTCTATGCTCCAGAAGTATATTGGAGATCCGTCTCATGTTCTGGATTTCAGAACGGTTCAATTGGAGGGTGATTTGACTTTTGATGTGGAGCCAGCAGCCATTTTGGTGCGTCAGGTTCGAAAGTTGAGATCAAAAGATATAGCTTCGGTGAAAGTGCAGTGGAGAGGTCGGCCCGTGGAGGAGGCTACCTGGGAGACCGAGTAGGAGGTGCGGAGCAGATATCCTCACCTGTTTGAGGCTTCAGGTATGTTTATTGACTCGTTCGAGGACGAACTTTTTCTTAAGTTGGGGAGGATGTGATGACCCGGCCAGTCATCTCATGGTTACCGCTCCGTTTCCCCCATTTCTGCTTCTTTATGTTTTGTTTATCCGTGTTTTGTTTTATCGGATTGGTCGGATTGAATCCGGAATGATTTTGGTAAAGTTTGAGACACTTAGTCTCTATTAAAAAGGCTTAAGTTGGAAAAGTGAACCGGATGTTGACTTATGTGTTAGAGGGCTCGGATATGAGTTCCGATGGTTCGATTAGCTTCGGGAGGTGATTTGAGACTTAGGAGTGTGATCGAAATGGGTGTTGGAGGTTCGCAGAAGATTTAGGCTTGAATTGGCGAAGTTGTTATTTTGGCAATTTTCGGTTGGTAGGTGAGATTTTGATATAGGGGCCGGAATGGAATTCTGAGAGTTGCAGTAGCTTCGTTGTGTCATTTGGAATGTGTGTTCAAAATTTCAGGTTATTCGGACGTGGTTTGGTTGGGTTTTTGATGAACAACCGAATTCGGATGTTTTTAGAAACTTAGGCTTGAATCTGAGATTTCCGCAGAAGCGGAGGTAAGACCGCTTATGCGGTACCGTAGAAGCGGGTTCTATACCGCAGATGCGGAACAACCGGGCAGAAGATATAAAAAGGGTCCTTCGCGAATTTTGGGTTATTTCACCATTTTTGACTTCAGCTTTGGAGCTTTTTGGACGATTTGGAAGAGGCATTTCAAGGGAACTTCGTTGAGGTACGAATTTTGGACCTTAAACTCGTTCCTATGATATTATTTCATGGATTAGAGCTAGAATTTGTGGAACTTAAGGGTGAAAATTGGGGGAAGCTAGGGTTTAGGATTGGAGACCTATGATTGATGATTTGATGGACCATTTGAGGTCGGATTTCTGAACTTTTGGTATGTATGAACTCGTGGGAGGAAAAGGAATCTATTGGTGTAAAAATTATCGAATTCTGAGATGTGGGCCCGGGGGTCAGGTTTTGGTAATTTTGGGATTTGTGCTAATAGTTGATTATTTTCTCTTGGGCTTCGTTCCCTTAGCCTATTTTGACGTCTTCGTTCTGATTTTGAATAGATTTGACGCGAGTGGAGGCCGATTCGAGGGTCAAAGGCGTTGCGAGCTAGAGATTTGACTGGTTCGAGGTTTGTAATGATTGTATATGATGTTCTGAGGTTTTGAAACCCCTGATTGCACATCGTAGTGCAATATTGAGGTGAGGCACACGCTTGATGAGGAGCATGGGGTCGTGCACTATTGGGGATTATGACTTGGTCCTTCCCGATCGATGATTTTACCGCGCATTTGAGTGAAATCTATGCTGTCATCATTATTTTGGCTGAATGACATATTTGGGCTTCGCGCCAACTATTTGAACCCTTCGGGGATTTTTATTGATATTTCCTTACTGTTTTGACTTTATACTTGTACTCAGTCATGTTATTTTTCACTGTTTTTATACTCGGCCATGTTTACTCAGTTTTAATACTTAAATGATAATTTTAAATGATGTTTGGGCTGAGAAACACTGTTTTACTATTGCCTGAGGGGCTTGTGAGGATTTTTGACTGAGTAAGGCCGATGGCCTATGTTGTGAGGAAACACTAATATTGATTTGAGGCCGAGGGCCTGAGATATGTACACCACGAGGTGGCTTGATTGATATGAGGTTGAGGGCCTAGTGATGACGCCACGAGATGGCTTGATAATGCACTTAGGCCGTAAGGGGCCCCTCTAGGAGTCTGCAGACCCCCAGTGAGCGCGGGTACCAAGTGTGATGTGAGATTGAGCCCGAGGGGCTGGTATGATTCTGAGATGTTGCCCGAGGGGCGGATTTGTTGATACTTTTCCCAAGGGGCAAACTTCTATGTGTTTATTATTCCTTAATTGCATGTCATTTTCTTGCTTTCTTATTGAAAAAGGATTTCTGCTTATCTCTTGACTTGTTTACTGTTTTCAAATGGTTTTACTGTTTCATTATATATTGCCTTGTGCCTTACGTGATTTCTCGCTTTCAGTCTATATTTACATTTGTTACTTACTGAGTTGGAGTACTCACTTTACTCCCTGCACCCTGTGTGCAGATTCAGGAGTATCTTGTTCCGCTCCCGAGTGCTGATCCTTCTAGCTTCAGGCGGACATTCAGAGTCAAGAGGTAGCTGTCTGGCGTCCGCAGTCCCACGTTTCTCCTCCTTTATCATTTCTATCTATTTTTAGACATTTGTACTAGCATATAGACTTAGTAGACTTGTATTATGAGTTATAGATGCTCATGACTAGTGACACCCCATTTAGGGCTGTGTTTGGGTTGTACTTCCGCATTGTTATGATATTATCTGCTACTTAGTATTGTTAAATCAAGTATTAGACTGTTTTATTGCCGTTTAGCTGTTTAACTTCGAAATGGGAATAGTTGGCCGGCCTTGTCTTCACGAGAGACGCCATCACGACCGGGTCCGGGTTTAGGACCGTGACAGTAACTTTTGAAAATGATCATCTATGTGGTACGTGAAACACCAAAATGTGAGGAACTAGATTGATCAATATTTCATTTATTTATAAAGTTTAACCTAAAATATGATTATTAGATTAGTCAGTTAAATTTATAGAATTAGGCTACAAGCTATTTGAATTGAACTAACAGGATGAATCTTTGCTAGTACAGATAAGAGAGAAATGGAAACTATATACACAAAAGTAGTGAAATAAAGTAAAGAATTTCTTATAGAGCAATCCTTGGTAATAGAAAGCTGTTCAACGACACTTGTAAATGAGAGAAAGGTGTTGCGCTGATTTCAGTATGTTAACAGTATGAGTAGTAGAAGGAGAATAGGGTACAATTGTGGGAAGTGGGGATATTTATAGTACAAGCTAGTCGTAACTGCCCTTAGAATCTAATGTTGATGGTAACGTTTTATAAAGGTAACACGAGACACGTGAGGGAGGAATTAGAAATGCATATGATAAACAGCTAATTATTAGTCTGCACAACTCAGTTTGTATGAATGAAGCGTAAGAGATTGGATAATGTTGCTCATTTCTGTGGTTTCTCTCAAATGGCTATTCATCAATTCCCATACATCTTATTATTCTATCATGTGTTCATGGGTCTAAAAAAAACGTAAGTTGATAAAGTTTATAAAATGATATTAATCAGAGGCATAATCGTCTTATGACGTACCAAGAGATTTTATTAACGTATTTCATATGCATATCATACTTTTATACATGCACATTGACCCATGACCATATGGCGTTACATACGCGTATATATGTATATTATATATAAGGGATATGGGAAAAGGTTATGACATTATGTGGATGTAAGCCAGTTAGTATACGTTGATGATTTTGCCCAAGGTGGCCGAGATGATATGATGGGATGCCCTCAGAGGCTTGATGATGTTATGAACATATGTACCTATGCACGACATGATGTTCATACGCATGCATGACACTATAAGTATTTCATAATTTACAGAATTATCCAGACTTACAGATTGAGTCATTTACTCTATATTTCTTCCATGTCTTTTATGTACTTATTTATGTGGCTTACATACTCAGTGCATTATTCGTACTGACGTTCTTTTGTTGGGGACGCTGCACTCATGCCCGCAGGTATAGAAAATCATTTTGACGAGCCCTCGTAGTAGACAAGATTGGCATTCAGCGAAGGATTGGTAAGATTCCACCTCATTCGGAGTGCAGCCGAGTCTATGAGTCATCGTGTCAGAATTTTGCTACTGATTTATGGGTAGGTCGGTACCCTATCCCATTTGATGTCAATAAATCTTAGAGGCTTTGTAGATGGAGGTTTATTTTTTGCAGTATGTTAGAGGCCATGAGGGCCCATATGTATTCATGTTTTAAGAAAAATAATTTAGTAATATAGTGTTTTTCCACTTATAGTTGTACATTACGAGTTGTGACCATGTTGGCCCATGATAGTTACTGGAAAAATAAGGTTGTAGAGTGGTTCGCTCGGGCCACTGCGACATCGGATGCCAGCCATGCCTCCCCATGTTCGGGGCGTGACAGTTGGAACTGGTACTCCATGATATTAGGGTGAATCTCTAATACAACTGGATCTTCTTTAGTTAATTAGGCCATTATGGCAATGCCTGAATGCCTATATCTGCTCCTTGACATGAGTTTACCTTCCATTCTATTCAGAATATCTATAGTGATGGTCTTGATTATGTTATGTGTCTGTGATCTCACCCCTTTGCTAACATGATGCCCTGTTCCTTCTATGATTACTTGGCTCATCACAATGCTGCCTTTTTTCTTGTATACTTACCATAATTTTCAACTATGTTTCAACTTGTTTAGCATTGTGCATTTGTGCATAACAACCTTTGTCAATCCTGCAAACTTGTTATTCCTTTATGTCTTTCAGTATGTGGTTGTTGTGTTAAAGCATTGAATCTTTTTCTAAGTCTCTATTAAGACTTTTTTTGTGACTTGTTTGATTATTTGCCCTATATGCTCGATTTGGTCATGTCTGTTTAAATCCCTCAATTCCCGTCCCTCAACCTTAGTCCTTTTTCTTTCACCTATTGCTTGGGCTTTTTGAGTTCTCATTCTTAGCCGGATGAAAGCCAAGGCTATTTAGGTTCTATCATGTGACCTCCCTAGTGTGAGCACTGCTCAAGGTCCAATTGAGACCCTTGTAAACTCTGACACACTAGGACATGGTCCCTAGTTATTCCGTGAATCTCTCGTATTTACCTTCCCTAGTGTGAGCACTGCCTTGGGTTCCTAAAGCCCTTAGGAACTTTGACACACTAGGACCTTGGTTATCCATGCTCAGTTCTGTTTTATACCTACTGGGTGAATCACTTAATTCCAGGCTGCCTTATGTCCATGAAGATGTAATTTCTGGGCTATTGTGAACTAAGGGAATGAAGTTAGTCGGGTATATCTTTGGGCCTGCTGTAGGCTCCCTAGAGCTATTTATTTCTGTAATTTATTCTATTCATTTTCAGTCTGTAATAATTCTTGTAATAACATTTTGGGGTATTAGTAAAATTGAGGAATGGGCTCTTATCTTATACTTGCACTTAAATGGGTAGACATCCTGCCTATAGGTTCATTACTTAGTTAAAATATTCTATTATGTCTAAACATGTTCAGCTATCATGCGTTAGAAACCATGCATATAGGTATTTTATCTTTTCTCAAAATGTATTACTTTCCAGTTATAGTAGAAATCCTGCCTATAGGTTTTTCATTTGGTTCAAATATGTTTCATTCCTGCTTGTTAGAAATCATGCCTATAGGACCTAAAGTCGGTTTTAGTTATAGCAATCATACCTATAGGATCTGAAACCAGTTTTGATTTATGATTATTGAAATCCTACCCATAGGATCTAAAAATCAGTTTAATTAATTGTCATACTTGTTTCTTTAATATTCTTCAACGTTGTTCTAATTATCCTTACTAGAAACCATGCCTATAGGACTCAATACATGAATCTGTCTCTGAATAAGTAAAAACAGAAAGAGAAATGATAGGAGGAGATGCCAAGGCCTGCGGACGTCTGCAAGACTACCTCGGGTCGCCTGAATGGACTGAAGACAACACCCTCACTGCGGTCCAAACGCTCTGGTATCAGTATCTACACACAGTGTAGAGTGTAGTATCAGAACAACAGACCCCATGTGCTGGTAAGTGCCTAGCCTAACCTCGGCGAAGTAGTGACGAGGCTAGGAGCAAACTACCAAAATAAACCTGTGCAGTTAAATCATATAAAATGGAAAATAAAAGCTCATAATCACAGCTAAAGTTGGGCGGGGGAAACATGCTGCGGGAAGTAGCAGATAACAACAGAATAGTAATAGAAAAATGTAAGGAACACCATAAATCAATTACCAGCAAAAGATAAGGAAAGAAGGAACAAGTACACATGTAATGCCGTTGCAGGCGTGTAACCCGATCCCATTTCATATAATAGCGTTGCAAGCGTGAAATCCGCTCCAATTTCATATAGTACCATTACAGGCGTGCAACCCACTCCCAGTTCAAATAGTACCATTGCAGGCGTGCAACCCGCTCCCATTTCATATATTACCGTTGCAGGCATGCAACCCACTCCCATTTCATATATTACCGTTGCAAGCGTGCAACCCGCTCCCATTTCATATAGTACCGTTGCAGGCGTGCAACCTGCTCCCATTTTATATAGTACCGTTGCTGGCGTGCAATCCGCTCCCATTTCATTTATAAACACCAATCATAGCAGAATCCCAGCAAAGGAACAATAATATAACAACAACATCCCAGCAAGGGAACAATAATATAACAACAACATCCCGGCAAAGGAACATTAATGTGACAACAACACCCCGGCAAGGGAACATTAATATAACAACAACATCCCCGTAAGGGAACAATAATATAGTCCTCATATGAAGCACGAATAAATCACTACGGAGTCATAACAATTACAATACAAGACTTACGGGCATGCTTGACACCGACGCATAGATACTCGTCACCATGCCTATACGTTGTACTCCACAGTTAATACATAGGAAATAAGACACAACTCCTACTCCCTCAAGCTAAGGTTAGACCAAACACTTACCTCAAACTTCCACGGCCAACTCAAACCTCAAACACCGCTTTTCCTTTAGAATTCGCCTCCAAATTACTTTTATCTAGTCCAAATTAATTTAAGAACATCAATAAATGCTAAAGAATTCCTACCTAATGCTTAATTGTAGGTTTTCTACCATTTTTCCCAAAAAGTCAAAAATCGACCCCGAGCCCACTTGGTCGAAACTCGAGGTTCCAACCAAAACTCGATTACCCATTCACCCACGAGCCCAAATATGCAATTACTTTCGAATCTCACCCCAAAACGAGGTCTAAATCCAAATTAATCACAAAAACCTAACTCTTCCCAAATTCCTAATTTCTACCATAATAATTCTTAGTTTTTGCTTTAAATGTGATGAAAAATAGTAAGGAATTGAAAGAATAATGTTCAAAATGGATTACCTATGACTTGGGATGATAATTGTTGAAGAAAATCACTCTTAGGGCTGTAAACCTCGAAAATATGGTGAAGAAGAAGGTCTGCCCGTTTTTAATCTGTTTCAGAGAGACTGGACAGGTATTCTATGCGTTCGCGTGCCTTTGGCCGCGTTCGCACATGCTTAATTCCCCTAACCTACGCGTTCCCGAGCTATTGACCGCGTTCGCACAGTGTTATGCCTAACCTATTCCCCAGATCCACCTTAGGCAGTGCGTTCGCGTGGACTGAGACGCGTTCGCATAGAGCAACATACCCAATGCTCCGCGTTCGCATCCCAGTCAGTGCGTTCGCATAGTGTATACGGGCCACCCTCCCCGTTTATTCAGTGAGTTCGCGTGGGTTACCACGCGTTCGCCTAGAGTAAAAGTATAGACACCAGAAAATAGCAGATACACAAGATTTCTAAACCCAAAAACACTCTGACGCGTAGCTGAAACTCACACGAGCCCTCGGGGTTCCATCCAAACATGTACACAACCTCAAAAGCATCCTACAGATTTACTCGTGCGATCAAATCGCCAAAATAATATCTCAAACCACGTATTTAGCGTAGAAATCTATGAAAAATCTCAAAGCTTCAAAAGTATCAAATTTCACAACTACGGGTCAGAATCACATTATATGACCTACGTTTCTTACCAAATTTTACAGGCTCAACTCAAATCACATATAAGACCTGTACAGGGCTCTGGAACCAAAATACGGGCCCGATACAATCGAATTCCAAACACACTTCATTTCAAAAAGCTCATATATGATCCAGAGAACAATTTTCTTTAAAGATTCATTTCTCGGGTTTGGGACCTCAGAATTCGCGGGTATACGCCCAAGTCTCATATTTTCCTATAGACCCTCCGAGACTGTCAAATTATGGGTCCCGGTCCATTTACCCAAAATCTTGACCGAAGTCAACTTAAATTCATTATAAAAGAAAAGTTTATTATTTTTCACGGATATCCACATAATGGCTGTCCGGATACGTGCCCGGACTGCGCACGCAAAATGAGGTGAGACACAAAGGAGGTTTTAAGGCCTCGGAACACAAAATTTAATTCAAAAACAAGTGATAACCTTTTGGGTTATCACATTCTCCACCTCTAAAACAACCGTTCGTCCTCGAACGGACATAAGAAGAAAGTACCTGAGTCGGAGAAAAGATTGGGATAACGGCTCCGAATATCGAACTCGGACTCCCAGGTTGATGCCTCAGCAGGCTGACCTCTCCACTGAACACGAACAGAAGGGAAACTCTTCGATATCAACTAACGAACATGCCGGTCTAGAATAGCTACCGACTCCTCCTCATATGGACAAGTCCTTGTCCAACTGGACAGTGCTGAAGTCTAACATGTGGGATGGATCACCGTGATACTTCCGTAGAATGGACACATGAAACACAGGATGCACAGATGATAAACTCGGCGGCAACGGAAGTCTGTAAGCCACCTCTCCCACTCCATCAACAATCTCAAACGGGCCAATGAACCTAGGGATAAGCTTGCCCTTCTTTCCAAATCTTATCACGCCCTTCATAGGCGACACCCGAAGCAACACTCGCTCGCCAACATGAATGCCACATCAAAAACCTTACGGTCGGCATAACTCTTTTGCCTGGACTGAGCTGTAAGAAGCCTATCCTGAATGATGCTGACCTTGTCCAAGGCATCCTACACCAGATCCGTACCCAACAACCGAGCCTCTCCCAGCTCAAACCATCCAACCGGCGACCGACGCCGCCTACCATACAAAGACTCATAAGGAGCCATATGGATACTCGACTGGTAGCTATTATTGTAAGCAAACTCCGCTAAAGGTAAAAACTGATCCCATGAGCCTCGAAAGTCAATGACACAAGCTCGGAGCATATCCTCCAACATCTGAATAGTCCGCTTGGAGTGCCCGTCCATCTGAGGATGGAATGATGTGCTCAACTCGACCCGTGTGCCCAAGTCACGCTGAAATGCTCTCCAAAATGCGAGGTAAACTGCGTACCTTGATCAGAAATGATAGACATGGGGCACACCATGAAGACAAACAATCTCCCGGATATAGATCTCAGCTAACCTCTTAGAGGAATAGGAGACTCCCACAAGAATTAAATGCGCTGACATAGTCAGCCTATCAACAATAACCTACACTGGATCGAACTTCCTCTGAGTCTGTGGGAGTCCAACAACAAAGTCCATAGTGATATGCTCCCACTTCCACTCGGGATGCTCAATCCTCTGAAACAAACCACCAGGTCTCTAATGCTCATACTTTACCTGCTGATAATTCAAACACCGCGCCACATACGAAACAATATCCTTCTTCATCCTCCTCCAACAATAATGCTGCCGCAAATCCTGATACATCTTAGCGGTGCCCCGATAAATAGAATACCTAGAATTATGGGCCTCTTCTATAATCAACTCTCGAAGTCCATCCACATTAGGCACACAAACTTGACCCTGAAGCCTCAAAACCCTATCATACCTAATATAACCTGCTTGGCACCACTTTGCTGCACCGTGTCTCTAAGGACACACATATGAGGATCATCATACTGCCAATCTCGAATACCCTCCAATAATAAGAAACGAGTGACTGTGCAAGCTAATACACGGCTGGGCTCAGAAACATCCAACCTCACGAACTGATTGGACAAATCCTGAACATCTGAAGCAAGCAGTCTCTCACCGACCGAAATATACGCAAGACTGCCATACCGGCTGACTTCCTACTCAAAGCATCAGCCACCACATTGGCCTTCCCCGGATGGTATAAGATTGTGATATCATAGTCTTTCAATAGCTCCAACCACCTCCTCTGCCTCAAATTCAACTCCTTCTGCTTGAACAAGTATTGCAAACTCTTGTGATTTGTGAACACCTCACATGACACGCCATATAAATAGTGCCTCCAAATCATCAGCGCGTGAACTACGGCTGCTAACTCCAAATCATGGAGTGGATAGTTGTTCTCATAATTCTTCAACTGACGTGAAGCATAAGCAATGACCTAGCCATCCGGTATCAACACCGCACCAAGTCCAATACGAGATGCATCACAATAAACGGTATATAGCCCTGAACCTGTGGGCAAAACCAACACCAGCACCGTAGTCAAAGCTGTCTTGAGCTTTTGAAAGCTCGCCTCACACTCATCTGACCACCTGAACTGGGCACCCTTCTAGTTCAGCCTGGTTATTGGGGCTGCAATAGATGAAAATCCCTCCACAAATCGATGATAATAGACTGCCAAACCCAAGAAACTCCGAACCTCTATAGCTGATGCGGGTCCAGGCCAATCCTTGACTGCCTCTATCTTCTTTGGATTTACCTGAATACCCTCTGATGAAACAACATGACCCAAGAAAGCAACTAACCTCAACCAAAACTCACACTTCAAAAACTTAGCATACAACTAACTATCTCTCAAAGTCTAAAGAACCACTCGCAGATGCTGCTCGTGCTCCTCCCAGCAGCGGGAATAAATCAAAATATCATCAATGAAGACGATCACGAATGAATCAAAGTAAGGCCTAACATTTAGTTCATCGAATCCATAAAAGCTTCTAGGGCATTTGTCAACCTGAAGGACATCACCAAGAACTCATAATGCCCGTACCGAGTGCAGAAAGCTATCTTAGGGACATCGGATGCCCTAATCCTCAACTGATGGTAGCCAGATCTCTAGTCAATCTTCGAAAATACCTTGGCACCCTGAAGATGATCAAACAAATCATCTATCCTCGGCAACGAATACTTATTCTTGATTGTAACCTAGTTCAGCTGCCGGTAATCTATACACATTCGCATTAATCCGTCCTTCTTCTTAACAAACAACATCGGCGCACCGCAAGGCGAGACACTAGGTCTAATGAAGCCCTTCTCAAGCAAGTCTTGCAACTTCTCCTTATATTCTTAAACATAGGCGGGGCCATACGATACGGCCAGAATGAAATGGGCTGAGTACCCGGAGCCAAATCAATGCAGAAGTCAATATCTCTGTCGGGCGGCATACCCAGCAGGTTTGAAGGAAATACCTCAGGAAACTCACGAACAACAGGCACAGAATCCATAGAAGGAACCTCATCACTAGAATCATGAACATATTCCAAATATGCTAAACACCCCTTCTCGACTATACGCTGAGCCTTCACATATGAGATAACACTACGGGTAGAATGACCAGGAGTCCCTCTCCACTCTAAACGAGGAAACCCTGGCAAAGCTAAGGTCATAGTCTTGGCATGACAGTCCATGATCGTGTGGTAAGGTGATAACAAGTCCATCCCCAATATGACGTCAAAATCAACCATGTCCATAAGTAATAAGTCTACTCGGGTCTCAAGACCCCCAATCACAACTATACAGGAATGATGGACACGATCTACCACAACAGAATCACCCACCGATGTAGACACATATATAGGAGCACTCAAAGAATCACTAGGAATGATCAAATACGATGCAAAATAAGATGACACATAGGAGTATGTAGACCCTTGATCAAATAGCACTGAAGCATTCCTACTACAAACCAGAATAGTACCTATGATAACTGCATCGGAAGCCTCAGCCTCGGGCCTGGCTGGAAGAGCATAACATCGTGGCTGGGCCCCACGACCCTGAACTACATCTCTGGGACAGCCTCATGCTGGCTGGCCTCCACCTCTAGTGGCCTCAGCTCCACCTCTAATACCTCTACATCCACCTCTAGCACCTGTACCTCAACCTCTAGCTGGGTGGGTGGGTGGTGGAACACTCAGTGCTTGAACAATGGCACGGGAACCCTGGTGGTGAGAACTACTCGTGGTCGAGGAAAAAACCTAGCAATATGCCTGGTGTTGCCACGAGTAAAACAAGCCCTCGACTGCTAGGACTGACGACCCTGAAAACTCTGAAGCGGAGGTGCACTGGATGGAGCTGGCGGTGCACTATAAGACTGCTGGTTGGAATAATGCATGTGAGAACCACGGCAACCTGGGGCACCGTGAGAAGCCTGAAGTGCCGACTGAAAAGGCTTAGGAAGATGACCTCTACAATACAAATCCCTACCTCTAGACGAGGCACCACTGAATCTGCCTAAATGACAATGCCTCTTGTCAGACCCCTGACCACCCCCCTGTGAAAGAACCATCTCGACCCTCTTGGCCATATTTGCCGCCTGTTGAAAAGAAATCTCACTCCCTGTCTCCTTAGCCATCTGAAGTCGAATAGGATGAATGAGTCCCTCAATGAACCTCCCTCTCTCTCTCTCTCTCTCTCTCTCTCTCTCTCTCTCTCTCTCTCTCTCTCTCTCAGTGGGAAGAATGAGGGGGGCATGACGGGCCAAGCCAATATATCTGGTCTCGCATTGAGTAACAATCATAGAACCCTGCTGGAGACACTCAAGCTGCGTCTGATAGATCTCTCTCTAAGTGAAACTTTTGCAAAAGTAGATGAGAAAACTGCTCCCAAGTCAAAGCTAGTGACCCAACTGGAGCCAAACAATAATCTCCCCACCAAGTCTTGGCGGATCCAGATAAGAAAAAAGTAGCAAAGTCGACCCGATTGGTCACCACTATCCCCATGTTCCTGAGAACCTCATGACAACTGTCTAAATAATCCTGGGGATCCTCAGAAGACGCGCCGCTGCCTAAGGCGGGGAGTGACCTTAGGCAGTGCATTCGCGTGGACTTAGACGCGTTCGCATAGAGCAACATACCCAATGCTCCGTGTTTGCGTCCCAGTCAGTGCACTCGCATAGTGTATACCAGCCACCCTCTCCGTTTGTTCAGTGCGTTCGCGTGGGTTACCACGCGTTCGCATAGAGTAAAAGTATAGACACCAAAAAATAGCAGATACACCAGATTTCTAAGTCAAAAACACTCTGAAGCCTAGCTGAAACTCACCCGAGCCCTCGGGGGTTCCAAACCAAACATGTACACAACCTCAAAAGCATCCTACGGACTTACTCGTGCTATCAAATTGCCAAAATAACTTCTCAAACCACGTATTTAGCATAGAAATCTATGAAAAATCTCAAAGATTTAAAAGTATCAAATTTCACAACTGCGCGTCCGAATCACATCATATGACCTCCGTTTCTTACCAAATTTTACAGGCTCAACTTAAATCACATATAAGACCTGTACCGGGCTCCGTAACCAAAATACGGGCCCGATACCATCGAATTCCAAACACATTTCATTTCAAAAAACTCATATATGTTCTAGAGAACAATTTTCTTGTTATAAATAGAATCCTATTTATGGTGAATGTCCATATTTAGAGAAATTCTAGGGTTTATTACTTGGTGGCTAAGTCACCATCTCCCTATAAATAGAGGGTTCTATTCCATTGTAATTCATCCCAAAAATTCAATAAGAATTTCCTCTCTCTCTTTCTCTGCAATATTGTTCTTCTTCTTTTATTGTTCATAATACATTATCAGCACGAGACTCTAACCAATTGAGTAGAAGCTTTGGGATTGAGCATAATGATTGTCAATTATTCCATGAACTTCCTTCATGATTAAATTTTAGATTTAAGGTAAGTATTTTACTTTATTTTACTCTTTTATATTCTTGAAATTCTATAATTTGATTTTATATACAAGCAAAGACAACAAAGTTTGATTATAACTCTAATGGAGTTAGTAAGAAATTATAACCACCCAAAGTGGTAAAATAGTTATCCCTTGCCATGATTGTGGGCAAAGAATTGAAAACCCATCCGATTGAATTTGCTCCATTCTCATTCCCTTAATAGATGTGATAGCAATATGTGATAAGTCTGAAAGAAGACAAAATTATTACCATGAAGGTATCAATGGATGTGGACGTGGCAATAGATGAAATTATAATCGTCATCATTGTGATAATGAGAATAATAAGGATTCTTAAAATAATCCTTCACTCTCTGAAAGTAATATTTGTCATCGATTTGACATGAGATTTTATAAAGCACATATAGATGATTATGGTCCATTCATGATGTGAATGTGACAACATCTGATTTATGAATACATATTAATTCTTGGAGGAATATGAACGTCCTAGTGGTAGTGAATATACCGCGCTCACCTCTAGAAGGAGGTTTGAGAGGAAATAAGAAAATAATGTCATTATTATGGAATAAATGGTCATTGGTCATGTACTTATTGTACGTCAAAATATTTTGGCATTGTGATTAAGAAAAGACAATGGTAATGCAAGAAACATATCTTGCACATAATTTTGACCATAACCATAATGGTATAACTTTCTCTTTAAAAGAGAAATTCACTATATAGATGTTGATGAATATGTGGTACTACAAAATTAATTGAGAACTCTGCAAGAACCAATTATACTATTTTGGAGAAACAAGATTGATTACCAATAAGGTATTGTGTTGTAGTAAGTCTCAAAGAAACTTATTCAGTTTCCAAAGTATACGCGAAAGCGGTTGATTATATTGAGACTATAATTAAAGGAAAGATTTAATATCTTCTATTACTACAACTTGTAGCTGGGTAATATGTAAGTGAAAAGCTACCCGCTTTATTCTCCAGTTTGTACTACACAAACAAAAGAATGCCACAATAAAAGAAAGTTTATTGATATAAAAACCCATATCATAATAAACTTGGAGTTTATTGATAATTGCACACGTCATGGTGTAAATCCGAAGTTTATCAATATTGATAATTTATTCAGTTGGCATAATTGATTTACCCATATCAATTTAAGTATGATGTGCAAAAATAAAAGAGAATTCACATGGGTAAATATTAAAGAACTAGAAAGTTCTTTACGAATTCTCTTATATTGCTTGTTCTCATTAATTAATAGACCAATTAATATTGGGATTGAATCCCATGAATGCTGGAAATATCAAAGGTGAATATGGGCCCATTCACCTGCCATGTATACCACATAAGATGCATCTATGAGATGGTTACATGTGCGATTATTATTAACCCGCAACCTGGCCGATGTTTGCAAGGTAACTTGCTCACTAATTTAATTTCGAGCATAATTTCCAGATTTGCTATTCAAGAAGTTCATCTTGATAAGTTGGTTTACATCACAGTTGGTTTAGCAAAATGATTTATTAATTGCCTCTACTTAATAGCTAAACGAGTGCTTATGAGAACAAAGTTATCTATATCAGTTTGATATAGGTAGTTATACGAACGTAAAGTATTAACTATTACTTACCTCCCTACA
>NC_031997.1:48523318-48640188 GCF_001879085.1 Nicotiana attenuata
CGGTGTATATTTTGACTAACATCATAACGCACAAAGATGGGTTCTCAAAGTTGAGGAAACAAGTTAGTTTTTCTAACATGAGGGGGAGACATGATAAACAGTTGAGAAAAAGTTACGTGGAATGAATTATCATTTGTACATCTAGATCCTCGAATAAAATAATATGAACTTGAAGTTC
This sequence comes from Nicotiana attenuata, assembly GCF_001879085.1. Classification (NCBI taxonomy): domain Eukaryota; kingdom Viridiplantae; phylum Streptophyta; class Magnoliopsida; order Solanales; family Solanaceae; genus Nicotiana; species Nicotiana attenuata. The sequence continues at coordinate 48,523,497 of NC_031997.1, forward strand.
ATAAAAGGATAATTCATGTGCAATTTATTGCAAAGCATGCCAGACGCATTTGCTGACCCAAAGAAAGTAACTATATTCTCATTGCAAATGCTCCTATTAAGTCCTAGAAGGACGAAGTCTGTGGTACGCTTAAGGCGTATAGACTAATCGGTTTCAAATAAACTTCTTGATAAAGAAGATGAGCAAATGATCAAAATGATCATAATAAAGGAGGCAAGTGATCTAGAAGATCACATGACATAACACTTCATAAAATCTCATGAGAGATTCAGGTACCCGAATATATGAATGAAGAGATCTCTATGTTATGTCTTTATGAAAAATAAGGAGGTTGGAGCCGATATAAAATGTTTGTCGACGACATCTATAATAGCGCTAAATATATATGAGGATCTTAAGTCTGAAGAAACAATTCGAATAGAATTGGTTTCATATGAAAGACATGTAGTTCAAACACTTGAAAGTATAAAGTCAATGATATGTGCAATCAGTTTTCGGTATCTTATTTGTCAAGCATGACATGAAAACTTGATATGCATCTAATTAAAGTCTATTATATGACTTATATGACTTAACTTATATGGAAATCCTTGAAGGATTTAAATCGCTCAAAGTATCCAAGTGCGATTTGTGCACATATGCTATAATTATAAGCATGATAATGTGATAGCGAGAATACCTCTATGGATATATTGAATGCCATTCCACGACATTATATGAAGACAATTCATATCTATCAAGAATGATGATTTCAAGGTGCAAAATATTCATTCAAGTCAATATGGTTGATTTGTTTATCAAATCTCTACCAAAGATCTTTTGAAGATGGTGCACAAGATTGGGATGCGAAGGCTCAAGGATGTGAATTGATGCTCTAATCAGGGGGAGTTAATGCGCGTTGCACTCTTTTTCCCTTACAAGGTTTTGTCCCACTGGGTTTTCCTTGCAAAGTTTTTAACGAGTCAACCAATAGGCGCATTTCTAAACATGTGTACTCTTTTTCCTTTTCTAGAATTTTTTTCCCATTAGATTTTCTTTTAGTTAAGGTTTTAACGAGGCACATTATCTGTTGAATAGACATTCAGGGGGAGTGTTATAAATAGAATCCTATTTATGGTGAATGTCCATATTTAGAGAGATTCTAAGGTTTATTACTTGGTGGCTAAGTCACCATCTCCCTATAAATAGAGGGTTCTATTCCATTGTAATTCATCCCAAAAATTCAATAAGAATTTCCTCTCTCTCTCTCTTTCTCTGCAATATTGTTCTTCTTCTTTTATTATTTCATAACATTTCTTTAAATATTCATTTCTCGGGTTTGGGACCTCGGAATTTGATTTCGGGTATATGCCCAAGTCTTTTATTTTCTTACGGACCCTTTGGGACCGTCAAATCACGAATCCGGGTCCGTTTACCAAAAATCTTGACCGAAGTCAACTTAAATTCATTATAAAAGCAATGTTTATCATTTTTTACGGATTTCCACAGAATGGCTATCTGGATACGCGCCCAGACTACGCACGCAAAATGAGGTAAGACAAAAAGGAGGTTTTAAGGCCTCGGAACACAGAATTTAATTTAAAAATTAGTGATGACCTTTCGGGTTGTCACATTCTCCACCTCTAAATCAACCGTTCGTCCACGAACGGACATAAGAAGAAAGTACCTGAGTCGGAGAAAAGATTGGTATAACAGCTCCGCATATCAGACTCGGACTCCCAGGTTGATGCCTCAGCAAGCCGACCTCTCCACCGAACACGAACAGAAGGGAAACTCTTCGATATTAACTAACGAACCTGCCAGTCTAGAATAGCTACCGGCTCCTCCTCATATACAAGTCCTTGTCCAACTGGACAATGCTGAAGTCTAACACGTGGGATGGATCGCCGTGATACTTCCGTAGCATGGACACTTGAAACACTGGATGCACGACTGATAAACTCCGCAGCAACGCAAGTCTGTAAGCCACCTCTCCCACTCGATCAAGAATCTCAAACGGGCCAATGAACCTAGGGCTAAGCTTGCCCTTCTTTCGAATTCTCATCACGCCCTTCATAGGCGACACCCGAAGCAATACTCGCTCGCCAACATGAATGCCACATCACGAACCTTAACGTCGGCATAACTCTTTTGCTTGGACTGATCTATACGAAGCCTATCCTAAATGATCCTGACCTTGTCCATGGCATCCTGCACCAGATCCGTACCCAACAACCGAGCCTCTTCCAGCTCAAACCATCCAACCGGCGACCGACACCGCCTACTATAAAAAGCCTCATAAAGAGCCATCTGGATACTCGACTGGTAGCTGTTGTGTATGCAAACTCCGCTAAAGGTAAAAATTGATCCCACGAGCCTCCAAAGTCAATGACACAAGCTCTGAGCATATCCGCCAAAATTTGAATAGTCCACTTTGAGTGCCCGTCCTTCTGAGGATGGAATGCTGTGCTCAACTCAACCCGTGTGCCCAACTCATGCTGAAATGCTCTCCAGAAATGCGAGGTAAATTGCGTACCTCGATTAGAAATGATAGACACGGGCACACCATGAAGATGAACAATCTCCTGGATATAGATCTCAGCTAACCTCTCTGAAGAATAGGAGACTGCCACAAGAATGAAATGCGCTGACTTAGTCAGCCTATCAACAATAACCCACACTGCATCAAACTTCCTCTGAGTCTGTGGGAGTCCAACAACAAAGTCCATAGTGATATGCTCTCACTTTCACTCGAGAAGCTCAATCCTCTGAAACAAACCACCGGGTCTCTGATGCTCATACTTTACCTGCTAACAATTCAAACACCGCGCCACATACGCAACAATATCCTTCTTCATCCTCCTCACACAATAATGCTGCCGCAAATCCTGATACATCTTAGCTGTGCCCGGATACATAGAATACCGAGAATTATGGGCCTCCTCTAACATCAAATCTCGGAGTCCATCCACATTAGGCACACAAACTCGACCCTGAAGCCTCAAAACCCCATCATCTCCTAATATAACCTGCTTGGCACCACCATGCTGCACAGTGTCTCTAAGGATACACAAATGAGGATCATCATACTGCTGATCTCGAATATGCTCCAATAATGAAGAACGAGTGACTGTGCAAGCTAATACACGGCTGGGCTCAAAAACACCCAACCTCACGAACTGATTGGCCAAAGCCTGAACATCCAAAGCAAGCGGTCTCTCACCGACCGAAATATACGCAAGACTGCCATACCGGCTGACTTCCTACTCAAAGCATCAGCCACCACATTGGCCTTCCCCGAATGATATAAGATGGTGATATCACAGTCTTTAAATAGCTCCAACCACCTCCTCTGCCTTAAATTCAACTCCTTCTGCTTGAATAAGTATTGCAAACTCTTGTGATTCGTGAACACCTCACATGACACGCCATATAAATAGTGCCTCCAAATCTTCAGTGCGTGAACAATGGTAGCTAACTCCAAATCATGGAGCGGATAGTTCTTTTCATGATTCTTCAACTGACATGAAGCATATGCAATGACATTGCCATCCTGTATCAACACCGCACCAAGTCCAATACGAGATGCATCACAATAAACGGTATATGGCCCTGAACCTGTGGGCAAAACCAACACCCGCGCCGTAGTCAAAGCTGTCTTGAGCTTCTGAAAGCTCGCCTCACACTCGTCCGACCACCTAAACTAGGCACCGTTCTAGTTCATCCTGGTTATCGGGGCTGCAATAAATGAAAACCCCTCCACAAACCGATGATAATAGACTACCAAATCCAAGAAACTACGGACCTCTATAGCTGATGCGGGTCTAGGCCAGTCCTTGACCGCCTCTATCTTCTTTGGATCTACCTGAATACACTCTGATGAAACAACATGACCCAAGAAAGCAACTAACCTGAACCAAAACTCGCAACAACTGACTATCTCTCAAAGTCTGCAGAACCATTCTTAGATGCTGCTCGTGCTCTTCCCGGCAGCGGGAATAAATCAATATATCATCAATGAAGACTATCACGAATGAATCCAAGTAAGGCCTCAACACTCGGTTCATCAAATCCATAAAAGCTGCTAGGGCATTAGTCAACCCGAAGGACATTACCCAGAACTCATAACGCTCGTACCGAGAGCGGAAAGCTATCTTATGGACATCGGATGCCCTAATCCTCAACCGATGGTAGCCAGATCTCTAGTAAATCTTCGAAAATACCTTGGCACCCTGAAGTTGATCAAACAAATCATCTATCCTCGGCAAAGAATACTTATTCTTGATTGTAACCTTGTTCAGCTGCCGGTAATCTATACACATTCACATCGATCCATCCTTCTTCTTAACAAAAGACACCGGCGCACCCCAAGGCGAGACAGTAGGTCTAATGAAGCCCTTCTCAAGCAAGTCTTGCAACTGCTCCTTCAATTCTTTAAACTCAAGCGGGGCCATACGATATGGCCGGATAGAAATGGGCTGAGTACCCCGAGCCAAATTAATGCAGAAGTCAATATCCCCGTCGGGCGGCATACCTAGTAGGTCTGAAGGAAATACCTCAGGAAACTCACGAACAACAGGCATAAAATCCATAGAAGGAACCTCAGCACTAGAATCACGAACATATGCCAAATATGGCAAACACTCCTTCTCAATCATACGCCGAGCCTTCACATATGAGATAAAAATACGGGTAGAATGACTAGGAGTCCCTCTCCAATCTAAACGAGGCAACCCTAGCAAAGCTAAGGTCATAGTCTTGGCATGACAGTCCAAGATTGCGTGGTAAGGTGATAACCAGTCCATCCCCAATATGATATCAAAATCAACCATGTCCATAAGTAATAAGTCTACTCGGGTCTCAAGACCCCCAATCACAACTATATAAGAATGATGGACACGATCTACCACAATAGAATCACCCACTAGTGTAGACACATATATAGGAGCACTCAAAGAATCACTAGGAATAATCAAATACGGTGCAAAATAAGATGGCACATAGGAGTATGTAGACCCTGGATCAAATTGCACTGAAGTATCCCTACTACAAACCAGAACAGTACGTGTGATAACTGCATCGGAAGCCTCAGACTCAGGCCTGGCTGGAAGAGCATAACATCGGGGCTATGCCCCACCACCCTAAACTACATCTCTGGACGACCTCCTACTGCCTGTCCTCCACCTCTAGCGGCCTCAGCTCCACCTGTAATACCTCTACATCCACCTCTACCACCTGTACCTCTACCTTTAGCTGGCTGGGTGGCCGGTGGAAAACTCGGTGCCTGAACTATGGCACGGGAACCCTAGTGGTGAGAACTGCTTGTGGCTCGAGGAAAAAACCTAGAATATGCCTCATGTCGCCACGAGTAAAATAAGCCCTCGACTTCTAGGATTGACGACCTTGAAAACTCTGAAGCGGAGGTGCACTGGTAGGAGCTGGCGGTACACTATAAGACTGCTGGTTGTAATACTGCATGTGAGAACAACGACCACCTGGGGCACCGTGAGAAGCCTGAAGTGCCGACTGAAAAGGCCAAGGAGGATGACCTCTACCATACAAATCCCTACCTCTAGACGAGGCACCACTGAATCTGCCTGAATGACAATGCCTCTTGTCAGACCCCTTACCACCCCCCTGTGAAAGAACCATCTCGACCCTCTTGGCCATATTGGCCGCCTCCTGAAAAGAAATCTCACTCGCCGTTTCCTTAGCCAAATAAAGTCGAATAGGCTGAATGAGTCCCTCAGTGAACCTCTCCACTCTCTCTCTCTCTCTCTCTCAGTGGGAAGTATAAGAGGGGCATGACAGGCCAAGTCAATATATCTGGTCTTGCACTGAGTAACAGTCATAGAACCCTACTGGAGACGCTCAAACTACCTCCGATAGATGTCTCTCTGAGTAATAGGGAGAAACTTCTCCAGAAGTAGTTGAGAAAACTGCTCCCAAGTCAAAGTTGGTGGCCCAACTGGTCTAGCCAAACAATAATCTCCCCACCAAGTCTTGGCGGATCCAGATAAGCAAAAAGTAGCAAAGTCGACCCGATTGGTCTCCACTATCCGAAGACATGAAGAATCTCATGACAACTGTCTAAATAATCATGGGGATCCTCAGTACACGCGCCGCTGAAAGTGGTAGTGAAGAGCTAGTAAACCTGTACAATCTCCATAAGGCATCAGCAGACATAGCTTCTCCATCAGCGGTCTGAGCTACCACACCCGGCTGAACTGCTCCAAGTGGCTGAGCTGTTGGAGTCTGAAACTAGGGTGCTATCTGCTCCGAAGTGCGAGTAGAAGGAGTTTGAGCTCCTCCTCCAGCCTGAGAGACGACTGGTGCTACAAGAAGCAACCCTGCCCGGGTGACACTCTCGATAAGGCCCACTTGACGGATCAGAGCTTCCTGAAGTACAGGGGTAGCAATGAACCTCTTAGAGACCTGATCTGGGCCCATCGGAACTTCCTGGGCTGCAACCTCATCATCAAACTCAACCTGAGGCTCCGCCGCTGGTGCTCTGGGCTGAGCTCTGCCCCTACCTCGTCCTCTAGCACGGCCTCGGACTCGCCCTCTGCCCCTCGTGGGAGCTGTTGTTGTGGGCTCGGGCTGCTGATCAGTGGATGAGGAAGCGCGTTTTCTTGCCATCTACGAATGAACGGAGTAGAAATTCAATTAGCATTGAGAAACCAAACCACATAACAGGAAATAATAGATGTGAAGTTTCTCCTAACTCTGTAGCCTCTGGGGATAAATACAGACGTCTCTGTACCGATCCCTCGGACTCTACTAAGCTTGTCCGTGAATTGTAAGACCTATGTAACCTAGAGGTCTGATACCAACTTGTCACGATCCGGATTTCCCACCCTCGGTAGTCGTGATGGCGCGTACTAGTGAAAGCTAGGCAAACCAACCATTCCAATTTAATTACCCTTTCAAATCTTGAAGTCCTTATAATTTCGAAACAATACATATAAAACAGCGGAAATAATAATATCATTAAACAAGCGGAAGACGAATCTGATAATTTAACTAAATAAAAACTGCGGAAGTCTAAATACAACTCTACACAGAATTTGGTGTCACAAAATCACAGACTGTCTAAGAATACTACAAATAAGGTCTGAATAGAAATACATGAATCTGTCTCCCAATAAGTAAAAAGAGAAAAAGAAATGATAGGAGGAGACGCCAAGGCCCGCGGACGTCTGCAGGACTACCTCGGGTCGCCTGAATGGACTGAAGAGAGCATCCTCACTGCGGTCCAAATGCTCCGATATAAGTATCTGCACACAATGCACAGTGTAGTATCAGCACAACCGACCCCATGTGCTGGAAAGTCCCTTGCCCAACCTCGGCGAAGTAGTGACAAGGCTAGGACCAGACAACCAAAATAAACCTGTGTAGTTAAGTCATATACAGCGGAAAATAAAAGCAGACAATCACAGCTAAAGTTGGGTGGGTGAAACATGCTGCGGGGAGTAGCATATAACAACAGAATACTAATAGAGAAACGTAAGGAAAGCCATAAATCAATTACACGCAAAAGATAAGGAAATAAGGAACAAGTACACATGTAATACCGTTGCAGGCGTGCAACCCGATCCCATTTCATATAATACCGTTGCAGGCGTGCAACCCGCTCCCATTTCATGTAGTACCATTGCTGGCGTGCAACCCTCTCCCATTTCATATAGTACCATTGCAGGCGTGCAACCCGCTCCAATTTCATATCGTACCATTGCAGGCGCGCAACCCGCTCCCATTTAATATATTATCGTTGCAGGTGTGCAACCCGCTCCCATTTTATATAGTACCATTGCGGGTGTGCAACCCGCTCCCATTTCATATATTACCGTTGCAGGCGTGCAATTTGCTCCCATTTCATATAATACCGTTGCAGGCGTGCAACCCACTCCCATTTCATATAGTACCGTTGCAGGCGTGCAACCTGCTCCCATTTTATATTGCAGGCGTGCAACCCACTCCCATTTCATACTGTTGCACGCGTGCAACCTACTTCGATTTCATTTATCAACACCAATCATAAAAGAATCGCAGCAAGGGAACACTAATATAATAACAACATCCCGGCAAGGGAACAATAATAAACAACAACATCCCGGCAAGGGAACAATAATATAATCCTCATATGAAGCACGAATAAACCACAACAGAGTCATAACAATTACAACAGAAGACTTATGGGCATGCTTGATACCGACGTATAGATGCTCGTCACCATGCCTATACGTCGTACTCCACAGTTAACATATAGCAAATAAGACACAACTCCTAATCACTTAAGCTAAGGTTAGACCAAACACTTACCTCAAACTTCCACGGCCAACTCAAGCTTCAAACACCGCCTTTCCTTTATAATCGCCTCCAAATTACTTGTATCTAGTCCAAATTAATTTAACAACATCAATAAATGCTAAAGAATTCATACCCAATGCTTAATTATAGTTTTTCTACCATTTTTCCCGAAAAGTAAAAAATCGATCCCGGGCCCGCTTGGTCGAAACTCGAGGTTCGGGCAAAAACCCGATCACCCATTCACCCACGATCCCAAATATGCAATTAGTTTAGAAATTCGACCCTAAATCGAGGTCTATATCCCAATTAATCAAAAAACCCTAACTTTCCCCAAATTCCTCATTTGTACCATAAAAATTCTTAGTTTTTTCTTTAAAAGTGATGAAAAACAGTAAGGAATTGAAAGAACAAATAGAACTGATTACCTATGACTTGGGGATGATAATTGTTGAAGAAAATCGCTATTAGGGCTGTAAACCTCGAAAGTATGGTGAAGAAGAAGGTCTGCCCGTTTTAAATCTATTTTTGAAAAGACCGGACAGGTACTCTATGCGTTCGCGTGCCATTGCCCGTGTTAGCACATTCTTAATCCCCCTGGCATACGCGTTCGCGAGCCATTTTCCACATTTGCACAGATATAGCCAACCCATTCCCCAGCTCCCCCTTAGGTAGTGCGTTCGCGTGTACTTAGACGCGTTCGCGTAGAACAACATACCCAAAGCTCCGCATTCGCGTCCCAATCAGTGCGTTCGCATAGTGTATACCAGCCCCCTCCCCGTTTGTTTAGTGCATTCGCGTAGGTTACCACACGTTCGTATAGAGTAAAAGTCTGGATGTGTTACCACATGCGTTTCTTACCAAATTTTAGAGGCTCAACTTAAATCACATATAAGACCTGTACCGGGCTCCGGAACAATAATACGGGCCCGATACCATCGAATTCCAAACACATTTAATTTCCAAAAACACATATATATTCCAAAGAGCAATTTTCTTTAAAAATTTATTTCTTGGGTTTGGGACCTCGGAATTCGATTCTGGGTATATGCCCAAGTCCCATATTTTCCTACGGACCCTCCAGGACCGTCAAATCACGAGTTTGGGTCCACTTGCCCAAAATGTTGACCGAAGTCAACTTAAATTCATTGTAAAAGGGAAGTTTATCATTCTTCACAGATTTTTACAAAATGGATTTACGGATGTGCTCCCGAACTGGGCACGCAGAATGAGGTGAGACAAAAAGAAGGTTTTAAGGCCTCGGAATACAGAATTTATTTCTAAAATAAGTGATGACCTTTTGGTTCATCACAACCCACCGTTGTGGACCTCGAGAGTGCCTAACACCTTCTCCACAAGGTAATTTGAGCCCTTACCCGATATTTGGTGATGCAACTAGTTAATCTAGAGTTATCTGCAAATAGATGCGCTAAGGCACCTTAATCCGTTAGGTGGCGACCCTCTCTTTTAAAACCCTTCCTTAAATGAGTTGTCAATGTCGAAATCCGATTTGGCAAAAAAAAAAGGGGCGCGACAACATGGCGACTCTGCTTGGTATATTTAGGATCTTACCATTGTGAACTTGGTATACATGAGTTAGTCTCTCACGATAAGTGTGTCTTTGTTATTTTGCTGATTATCCCGCTCCTATCTTCCCTTTTTATTGCACATGCACATCCTGTTCCCTGTTCCCCTTTTATATGAACTCGTATGCGACTCTTCACTTAATTTGATTACAACGTGTTGTTTTATCTTTGTATAAAGCATGCTCCATCATAATCCACTCGTGCGTAATTAATACCATAGCGACACTTAATGAGTGTACGCGCTCTTCCTAAATCACCCATTAAATTTGGAAAGGCTTATTTGCGATAAAACTAGTCAATCAGCGGTGCATTCGACGGTTCTGTGCCTTTCCTTTCAAGTTGTTCGCTTGAGAGTACCAGTCTAGACTCTTATAGAAACCCCACTCTGATGTGAACTATACATGCATCACGTCTAAACCTAGTATGGGTTAAAACGCTATCTGCATAACAACTTGCTAAGACAAGACTTATCCAAAGTCCGTCGGGATTTCCATAACAAAGGGCACAATCATGATATGCTGATTATTTGGAGAAAGCGTGCCGATATGCTAATCATTAATGTGTAAATAGTCGAATCTGGAAGGGGAAATGACTTACTTAATCTGTTTTGCAAAAATGAGGCACGAAGTCCGTAGGTTCGGCATGGTACGAAGTATCCCACCTTTGTTGCTGGATTGGTGGCAAAATCTCTCGCCAAGCTTCAAAAACCATGTGAAAAGAGTTCTTGGGAATTTACCTTCTTTGCTAAACATTCAGCCAAACAATGTACTGATCGAGGCTGCTACTATGTTCTGGATGAAAAGTGGGATGTTTCCATTTTTGTAACATAGAAATGACTCCCTTTATAGAGAAAGTAGGGGGCTTTGCTGGACATCCCTAGGATAGCCCTGGTCTATTGGTACTGGAAAGTCGCACTTCTTGAGGGTTTCTTAAAAAAATATAGGTTTTAGGGAATGATGAGTTAGTCTGCCTGAAGAAGTCTTATATACCCTTCTATTTCCTTTACGAACGTTATGGGCACAACAAATCCTACCTCCTTTACCACGACAAGTTTGCCATTCCTTATTTGGGTTGGACCCACCACCAGGTTTTTGTGTTCATCGTCTGTTTTTCGGGGATGCTGATTTTCCCAATGCAAGGAGAAAGGATTCACACTCTGTTAGCTATGGTTACCAAGACCCTAATGGAAGTAATTAAGGGACATACCTACACTATTGTCCAAATGATCGTACCAGAGATATACCGAGCCCTAGACCGATGCAAGAAAGGATATAAGCGTTTTGAGGGTTGCAATCTATTACTGTAAATATGGATATTGGAACATCTCCAAAGGGGAAAATACCGTCAAGAGTTCCGCGGTGACCATGGAATGACCACATAGCTTTTCACCACCCAAAAACAATGAATTTTATCCTAGATAGGTTTGCACAACCTGGAAACATTGTGGGCTGAGTATAATTCTTTAGCAATTTGACAGATGACAAGGTCCATTGGATGTTCGAAGGGTTCTTTACTAGCAAATTCATCATCAGGTAAGAGATGTTCCTCATCTAGTTCTAATCGGATTAAGGGGCATCTGTCACGCCCCAAACCGAGGGACATGACCGGCGCCCGACCGGGTAGCCCCAGTCAAGCGGACCTGGGTGCCTTTCCTATCCCACTTGTTACCCCGTATTTTCATTGCTCATTAATCAGGAATTAGCCATTTATAATTAAAACACCTTTTTACAAAACATACATAACATACATGGTTACTTAATGAGGTTTACAACTCACATCACCCAACCTACAAAATACATATTTACATAAGTTCGTAACCCACATTTACTGTCTACGGAGCCTCTAAGAATACAAAGGATAATACAATACTTGCCGGTAACAAGGCTCCGGCTATACCTTACACAAATACCCAAAATATGACTCCGGAATAAAACCGGCATGAGCCACGCAGGGCCCCGAGAGGAAAGGGGCTCACCAATACAGCTGACGGAAAGTGAAGGGGAGCTACGGTCGGTGGACTGGAGTACCTACTATGGATCCACCTACAATCATAACACGAATGCAGCGCCCCCGGCCAGAAGGGACGTCAGTACATTTGAATTGTACTGGTATGTATGAACAAACTTTGCCCTAAGTAAACTCAAACCATACACAAGTAACAAGTAGTAACGGAATCAACAATCAAATACACATGAAAGGAAGCAATCAAGCCAAACAAGTTACAATCTCTCCATTTCCTTCAACATTTTCACATCAACGATTTCACAACTTTCTCATATTTTCATTTCAATAGTGATTTCGATCACTTTCCACCTTTATTACCTAGGCCACCCTTATCACCACAACCCATACCTTATTACTTCGTGTTGCGGCGCGCAACCCGATCCGACCAAACAATCACAATTCACAAACAACACAACAACAACAATTCACAAAGAACAACAACAACAATTCTCAAAGAACAACAACAACAATTCTCAAAGAATTTCCATAACCATCAATACTATTTCCATCATATTCAACAACTCATATGCATTTTATGTCACCACGATAATTGCCCACAACAAGCCATATATGTTATTACTACAGTTGTTCCAATTTCATCATTTACGGTTTCCTACCATCATTTGTTTCTCAGCTCTTAGCACATAACACATTCACAATCACACATTTGGTTTATTGCCAATTACGTACACCATTATATCGGGAGACTTAACCACGAACACTCAAATCATACCAATCACAACAATTTCACAAATAATTCGCGTAGATATCACATACCAAATATTCGTACACCAAACAAAGTGACTTTACAAAGGTCAAAGTTAGCCATACATACCTCGATTAGGCTTTCCTTAAGTTACTACAACATTCCGAAAATTCTAGCAATTCCAATCTACTATGAGACATAACAAAATTGAACACAAATTAGAAAGGTATTCATGGTTTCAGCTCATTTGAGCATTTTATCGAATACTAGTTGAGCATCTTAATTTCAAATCTCTTTTTCAAAGTTTTCCTTCATTCCCCAACCAAATCTTTACTTATTTATGTTAAACAATCTTTCCACAAACCTAATTTGTACATGCATGTATACATAATAGTATTACACCCAAGAATCATACCTCAATATCCCATTTTATACCCCAAACTCGAAATTAAAACCTAGGGTATAGAATCTTACCTCTTAGATGAAGAACTTGTGATTGGGTTCTTTGATTCTTGAAGATTGATGCAAGGTTTGGATGATTATGAAGCTAGACCTCTCCTTTATCTCTCTATATTCTCTCATCTCTCTCTAAAGTCAGTAAGAAATGACCCCAAAATGAACCCCATAGCCTATATATTAAAATGGGGTCGGGTTATAAAAATTAGAAAATTAACCCTCCGATGTCGGGTCTGCTATAGCAAAATGGATCGCAAAACGAGAATGCTGGCCGCATAATGCACCACAAAATCGGCGCCCAAAACTGGGCGACACTGGCCCAGTCTGCGACAGAAATGCGACCGCAAAGTCAGAAATGCAACAGGTTTTGCGGTCGCAGATTTGACACAGGATCGCATTTTCCAGCCTTTGGTAATGTGATCATAACTTTGCGTAGGAATGTCCAAATGACGAACGGTTTGAAGAGTTGAAAACTAGACTAGAAGACCTTTCATTTGATAGGTTATTCATCACATAAAACCTTATACATATTTAGATATTCTCGTTCAAAGTATGGACTAGTGAAAGCTCATTTGGAATTTTAGCCTATTATGAACTTTTCCAATTTTTCTTAGACTTAGGCCTTTCCTTGGACCCCAAATTACTCACCCTAAGACTTATAGACATATTTATTAAATCCAATTGATGTACACCATGTTAACAGCACATAAAATACTATAATAAGCCTACGTGGCACCACGAAATCCTAAGTTAATTAGCGAAATTTTCCGGGGCCTTACAGTATCTATCCTTATGCTTCTGTCAGAGTCCTGAGGCAAGCTGGGAGGAAACAAATCATACCCTGAGTTTTCAAGATGGATCACTAGAAAGCATATTTCCAAGGTGATGCTATTCTATTCAACTACGAGGCACAACACACATCGAATCTAAAAATCATTGTGAAAAAAGATACCATCAAGCCAGATCGGTACCATGCCGTCCATGCGTATTTCTACCCATCATAGTTGGTCGAAGACATAGCAGAAGAAGTCGAGTCGGGGATTGATTTAGGAAATAGGGTCATAGACGACGCTGCCAAGGCACAAGTCAAATACAGGAGATTACGCAAAAGGACTTTTGAATCTGAGGCCAGACATTTGGAACACCAAAAAGTAGACATGGAAGCAATCAATGAATGGAGAGGAATCTCTACTAAATCATTAGAGAGGTTAGAGTATTTAGAGCAGGGTCTGATGGAGCTTGAGGGGAAGATGAGGAAAAGTATCGTGGATTTTCAGAATGCAGAGGGTAAGGAAGGAGGACATCTAACAAGGGCGTATCTATTGTTGGACATGCGCGACCTGGGAATTTGATCGATGGGGCTAAGAAGTCCAAGCTTGGAGAAGGTCCCTCTGGGACCGAGTATATTAGAATTAATATTTACTTGTTTTCTAGAGTCATTTTAGAATACGATTGTAGTAAGGCAAATTCCACTAGTAACTCTTTATAATTATCGTAATTTTAATAGAGATTTAGTCTATTTATCATAATAATGAAATGACTCACTTATCGGCATTGAATTTCTCCAAATCTATATATCACTAGGCCTACCTCGGGCACAATGAGGTCCCCCAAACTAGGACGCGAATTTATAATCCCGCAATATATATTTAAATACTGCATCGTCGAGAGGGTATTCATGTGCTAGAAGATTCATGGAGTTGATTATATTCGGGGCCAAGTCAGAGCGGGTGGCTCTCAACAACGGTCATCGTGGATTCAAAGGGGCAAAGCGTGGTGCCTAATGATTTCGAGCCTACGGTTAAGAATCAAGCTTTGTAGCAGCTTATGAGAAGAGGCACAAGGAATGAAAATCGAGAAAATAATAGACATGAGAGAAATATGGAGTAAAGGACTCAACATGTAAGTCTAAACAACTTTATGAATCTTTTAATATTTGAAATGTCATGCATATGCATGTAAAAAGCCATACAGTGCATTGGTATATGCATTCATAACATCATCAACCTTCTTAGAGCATCCCATCATATCATATCGGCCACTGTGGGGAAATCATCAACGTATACCAGCTGATCAGATTGTGGTGCGTATATAACGTCATAACCGTTCCCAGTTCCCATATATATATATATATATATACGTGTTTATGTAACTCCATTTGGTCATGGGTCAATGTGCATGTATAAATGCATGAAATGTATATGAAATACGTTAATAAAATCTCTCGGTACGTCATAAGACCATTATACCTTTGATTAATATCATGAAATATACTTTATCAACTTAGGTAATTTCTGAGATCCATGAACAGATGATGGAATAATATGACACATGGAGAATCAAGAACATAAGCATCTCTAGTATTTCTATGAATAGAGTCATTTATGGAAATTGTGCATTTGCTCGTTTTGCTTGTGTCGTATAGATCATGCCAAGAGAAAGAAGGGATAACCTTAACATACTTGAGCCGATTCTCTTAAAAATCCCTCTAACACATCTCAATTGCAACAACACGTAACGGCGCATCGAAGTAGGGTAAAATTCGTATAATATTGTTGAGAAAAATTATACCTTGTTTCCTTAGAACTGCATCTTTCAAATAATCGGATCTTGTATGAATTTTCCGAAGCAATTTCACGTTGCCATATCTTATGGTACAACTTAGTGAGTAAGTAAAAGTTTGATTTTCTTTGGTGTGGAGATTACTGATTGAAGCTAACGTCCCTTTTGAAATGTTTTTAATAGGGAGAATCTTATAAGATTGCCTTTGATTATTTTAAGGCCAAATAAAGCAAAATGTAAATTTTCTAAGTAGGTGATTACACTTAATAGTCATTTGTGTTAATCATCATAGCTTGCCACTTTTCAATTTGACTTAAGAGTCATTTAGTTTGAAGGGTGGCCTGCCACATAGTCAATTTTTAATCTTTATCCAATAATTCCCTAATTAATTAGGAAATATTCCACTATTCAATAATTAATCAATTACCCGCATAATTAAGAATTATCTCAACTTACTCAAAGTACTACTCACTTTTAACACAACTTATACACATTACTCTCATGATCATGTGGTACCTTGTATAGTACTAGTCCATGCGTACCAGGTATTTTAGCTCAGGCCGTATTTTATCCCAAAATGACAAACTTCGACGAAATTTATTTTCTTCGATTTACTTACCCTCTCGCCTTCACGAATTTACTCATCACTTGTTTGAGAAAGCATAATACTTATAATACAAAAATAATCTCATTCCCGAACTTACATCGATTAACTTACGATGAAACTTTAACGTACGAAAACATGGGGTGTAACAACGTAGTATTGCAGATCCTGGGCCCTAATAAAGAATTTGTTCATTTGCTCTTCTTCCAATGCCGGCCTTACTTTCGCAGCTTACGATCTCCATCGAGTAGCATACTCGTAGAAAGTCTCTATCGACTTCTTCTTAAAATTCTTGATATAGAAAACATCAGGAGCATTCTCCGTATTGAATCTGAACCGATCCATGAAATCTGACGCCATGCTTACCCAGTTAACCCACTTCTATGGATTTTGACTGATGTACCGAGACAGGGCGTCTCCCGTGAGGCTCTTCATGAACAGCTTCATGTGGATTCTTTCATCTTTACCAACCCCTACTAGCTTGTCACGGTATGTTCTCAAATGTACCTTCGGGTCAACTGTTCCGTCAAACATTTCGAACTTAGGAGGATTGTAACCCTCCTGCAGTTATATGTCCGGCCGGATACACAAATCTTCATAGTGCAAACCCTCAATGCCTTGGACTCGACTTGTAAAATTCTTAAGTGCCTCCGCCATATTCTTGATGAGAAGGTCCTTCTCGGTGGATTCTGGTATGTATAAGCTTTGTTGTGGAGTGTGGGGTAAGGTTTCCATAGGTCGGTTGTGGTGTGTTTTGAGGAGTATGGTAGGTAGTGGTTTGTGGGTATTGGATTGGATGGTGTTGGTGTTGAGGATGAGATGGTACCGGTGGAGGATTAAGATTTTGGGGAGGTGTGACGTATTGATGGGGCATAAGAGGATTTTGTGGGTGCTTGTTTGGTGTGTTTTGGGGAGGTGCTGGGTATTGGTGTTTTGTTGGTTGGCGTCGGGGACGTTCAAGGCGAGGGATAGGTTTTCCAAGTTACGGACCTACTCGAATTCTCCTTGTACCTATAATATCTTCTGTTCCAACCATAACACTAAGTCATTATTTGCTAGAGTGCTTCGACCATCTGAAGTTTCGATATTCTCTTCGTGCGTAGCATTGTCTTTCCTGATATTGCTTGTATCATCTATTCTTGCTTTTCCTTTACTTTTAAGATTACTTAGAGGAGGAAGAGGTGGAGGACCTCTAGATCTAATATGATATGCTGATGATGCCAGTATGCAACGACCGAGATGTACCAGGCCTGATCAAAAGGACACCCACCACCAGCTTACCCTGCTAACCCCGCTTACATCCCACCGTTAGCTCAGCCTCAGGATCCTCCCACAGTGAACTCATCTCCAGCCTTTCCTAATTACCAATAGTGCTATGGAACCACCTCCCAAACACCACCACCTCCACCACCCAAATAAATCCCATACCCTCCCCCACCAGTCACCCCTATGTTTGTGGTCTATCCACCTGCCGCATTACACAGATCCTCTAGTGAACCTTTGTTCCAAACCCATACTACCCACCCGAACATACCTTCAAAGCACCAGAACCATGTTCTTACACCCCTCGCTTTGATCTCTCGGCTGAAAGCCTCCCAAGAACCCTGAGCAGGAGGAGTTGATTTGAAAGGGTCCAAAGTCTATTTGATGAAGTGAACACGGTAGAAATTCGGGAAGGTTCTGGTGACGAAGAAGTGCATTTTGTCATGCCTAATGTGAAGATCAACAATTGGGAAGCTACTCCTCTTCCTACTCGGAGGGAGTTTTGGTAGTGGGTTTTGATTTTCTTTTAGTTGTCTAGATTATTCCAGGGTTGTGATTTAGGTTCTACGTTCCATCCGAACGTGTTAAACCTTGTTATCTTCAATTTCAGTGAAATGCAATTTCCCTTCTTCTTCATTCCTGATAGTTTCATTTTTGTTTTTCTTTTCTTTCTTGTACAGTTCTTTCTATGCTGGTCTCAATGACATGACATGCATGAGGAACCTTCGGCCCAGTCTTAAAAGCCGGTCTAATTCTGAAGTAATAATACAAAAAATTGAGTGTGATGATGAATTGGAACATGACGATGATGAGTGGGTCAAAACCGGCCTGGAGCAATTGAGTCTGATTGATGAAAAGAGATTGGCAACAGTATGTCATGGCCAATTATACCAACAGAGAATGGCGAGAGCATATAACAAGAAAGTGCGTCCATGGAAGTTCGAAGTAGGACAGTTAGTGTTGAGGCGTATCTTGCCTCATCAGGCTGAAGCAAAAGGAAAGTTCGCCCCAAACTGGCAGGGACCATTTGTTGTAACTAGAGTGTTGTCCAATGGTGCGTTATATTTGACAGATGTGGAAGGAAAATGTGTAGAAATGGCTATCAACTCCGATGCAGTCAAGAGATACTATGTATGATTCCTTTGTCTGATTGTACTTGTTTGTATTTGGCATATTTTGAAGATTGGAATGATGAAGACATTTTATTCTGCTACCTAAATACTTTATCCTTTGCTACCCCTTTGAGCCTCAGTTATTTTCTTTCATACCCCTCTTTTAGAATCAATGACAAAGCTCGTAAACACAAGCATGGAAAGTAAGTGAAGGAAAAGGAGAAGGAAAAAGTGAAAGAGAGAGAGAAGAAAAATGAACAAAAAAAAGAAGAAAAAGAAAATAAAAAGAAAAAGGAAAAGGAAAAGAGAAAGAAATGAAATGAAAGAAAAGGAAAAGGAAAAGAAATGAAATGATACCCCGTCTTTCTAACCCCGTCCAAAAGCCTGCACTACGGTCCAAAGAAAGACCTTCTGATCAGTCTTCAGGGAATGCCAAGTCGAGCAAGAAGAGGTGATTTATGCTAGGGACAACACTCCGGTCCAAGCAGAAAATGATTAAAATGAGAGAGTCTTATTGGTGAAAACCCTCACGGGCACCTTAAGAAGAAAGTGAGTTGAGAGAAACCAGAAATGAGAGAGTCTTATTGGTGAAAACCCTCGCGGGCACCTTAAGGAGAAAATGAGTTTTCAAATGAACAAACGAGAGAGGTTTGTGGGTGAAAACCGTTCATGGCACCGCAGGATGAACAAGGATAAGGTTTGGGTGAAGAAATCAGGAGATGGAATTCCGAGGCAACAAAGTATGGCAACAGAAAGTTGATTGGTTGGACAGATTGGGCCGATTAGCCCAAAATGCATGTCATGATCAATGGTACCATCCGTTCCACTCAGATAAGTCTCTCTTCCTTCTTTCCTTTTAGTAAGTCGTCCAATTTTGGATTCTCTTTATCCTTAACTCTCAAGGTCATTGCATTTCATTCCTTTTGGGTTTGTTCTCTAAGATGTTTCAATGTCAGTTTTGTTCAAAGCAAATAAGAAAGGATTTCAAAGCCCACTACCAGCTTCCAAAATTGCAAAACACAGTGTGGCCTGAACATACCAAAGATAGCATGATGCAAAGTAAGATACAAGGGGTCACCGGAAGTTTGTTCGGTGGGTTGGTTGGGTAATTTAATGGGAGATGCAAAGTTTCGGATAAAAGGGGTCAGAGATGTGAAACAACAGTCTGGGTATAAAACACTCGGTTCATCTAAGGTCATGGGGTTTGAAAGTCAGTCAGAAAGTCAAGCGGTTCAGGGCCAGTTCGGGAAGCAGGGCAAAGCAAAACACAGCATCGGAGACATCTTCAGCAAGAATGCCATCAACTAACCACCATTTAAACTGACAAGATTTTTCTTTGATTGAAATAGGGGCAGAAAGTTTTTGTTTGTTTCGGAGAAACTCTCCGTAGGGGAAGAGCAAGCACCAAAACAGGTTTGACCGTAAACTCTCAGGACCTTCCTGAAAAATAGGGCTTAGATAAATTTCAAAACAAATTATAGAAGAATGTAAGTTGATTGCAATGTTTGCATGGTTTAAGACAGGATTCAATTAGTAGTTGTGAGGACCCCCTTGAATGGTGGGACCAAGTTTTAAGATATCCATTAGATAGCAAGATGTAGCATAAATTCCGTTGTAGCGTAGTATGATTCAATCGTAAAAGTGTCAGTCTTTAGGATACGCCTTGATTTGATTTTCAGGACCTTCCTGGAAAATAGGATGTAGTTTCAGACCCTTTTAGATAATAGGACTTAGTACCTTTAGAAGATATAACTTAGGTTTAAAATTGTCTTTCAATTAAGAGTTGTCAGGACTTCCCTGGATAATAGGACTTAGCTTTCAAATTCCTAATATTAGTTGGTAGAATGATTCAGTTTAACACTCACCGATGTGCACCCAGCCACCAAACTGGGGCAGAAAATTTTCTTTGTTTTGTCTATTTTGTCGAAGTTAGGAGCCCGTCTGGAGAACAGAGGCATACATTTCAAGTTTCAGCTGTCAGGAGCCCGCCTGGAGAATAGAGGTATACATTTCATGTTTCAGCAGTCAGGAGCCCGCCTGGAGAACAGAGGCACACATTTCAAGTTTCAGCAGTTAGGAGCCCGCCTGGAGAACAGAGGCATACATTTCAAGTTTTAGCAGCCAGGAGCCCGCCTGGAGAATAGAGGCATACCTTTCAAGTTTCAGCAGTCAGGAGCCCGCCTGGAGAACAGAGGCATACATTTCAAGTTTCAGAAGTCAGGAGCCCGCCTGCCTGGAGAACAGAGGCATACATTTCAAGTTTCAGAAGTCAGGAGCCCGCCTGGAGAACAGAGGCATACCTTTCAAGTTTCAACAGTCAGGACCCCGCTTGAAGATCAGAGGGAGTACAATTCAAATTTTAGCTTTCAAATTCTTATTCAGATCTGGTAATATGAGGCCCAGTCACCAAACTGGGGCAAAAAAGTTTCTTTGTTGAAGTCAGGAGCCCGCCTGGAGAACAGAGGCACACATTTCAAGTTTCAGCAGTCAGGAGCCCGCCTGGAGAACAGAGGCATACATTTCAAGTTTCAGCAGTCAGGAGCCCGCCTGGAGAACAGAGGCATACATTTCAAGTTTCAACAGTCAGGAGCCCGCCTGGAGAACAGAGGCATACATTTCAAGTTTCAGAGTCAGGAGCCGCCTGGAGAACAGAGGCATCCATTTCAAGTTTCAGCAGTCATGAGCCCGCCTGGAGAACAGAGGCATGCATTTCAAGTTTTAGCAGTCAGGAGCCCGCATGAAGAACAGAGGTATTACAATTCAAGTTTTAGTTTTCAAATTCTTATTAATATCTGGTAATATGATGCCCAGCCACCAAACTGGGGCAGAAAATTTTCTTTGTTTTGTCTATTTTGTCGAAGTCAGGAGCCCGCCTGGAGAACAGAGGCATACATTTCAAGTTTCAGCAGTCAGGAGCCCGCCTGGAGAACAGAGGCATACATTTCAAGTTTTAGCAGTCAGGAGCCCGCCTGGAGAACAAGGCATACATTTCAAGTTTCAGCAGTCAGGAGCCCGCCTAGAGAACAGAGGCATGCATTTCAAGTTTTAGCAGTCAGGAGCCCACCTGGAGAACAGAGCCATGCATTTCAAGTTTTACCAGTCAGGAGCCCGCCTGAAGAACAGAGGTATTACAATTCAAATTTTAGTTTTCAAATTCTTACTAATATCTGGTAACATGAAGCCCAGCCACCAAACTGGGGCAGAAAACTTTCTTTGTTTTGTCTTTTTTATCGAAGTCAGGAGCCCGCTTGGAGAACAGAGGCATACATTTCAAGTTTCAGCAGTCAGGAGCCTGCCTGGAGAACAGAGGCATACATTTCTAATTTCAGCAGTCAGGAGCCCGCCTGGAGAACAGAGAAAATTTTCTTTGTTTTGTCTATTTTGTCGAAGTCAGGAGCCCGCCTGGAGAATAGAGGCATACATTTCAAGTTTTAGCAGTCAGGAGCCCGTTTGGAGAACAGAGTCAGGAGTTCGCACGGAGAACAAGGGAATACATTCAAGTCAGCAATCAGGAGCCCGCCTCGAGAACAAGGGAGCACATTTCAAATTTAGCAGTCAGGAGCCCGCTTGGAGAACAAGGGAGTACAATTCAAGTTTTAGCTTTTAAGTTCTGATTGATACTTGGCAATATGATTCGGTTAACCCTCATGTATGAGCCCAGCTACCAAACTGGGGCAGAAAATTTTCTTTGTTTTTGTCTATATTATTGAAATCAGGAGCCCGCTTGGAGAGCAGGGAATACATTTGAGTCAGCAGTCAGGAGCCCGCCTGGAGAGAAGGGAATATATTTTAGTTCAGCAGTCAGGTGCCCATCTGGAGAAAGGGGTGATAGCTCAAAAAATAGTTCAGCAGTTAGGCGTCCACTTGGAGAAAAGGAAAACAGCCCAGATTACAATTCGAGTCCACAACAGAGGAGTTTCACTAGGAGAATACAAGTAAGTATGGAAACAAGAGCTGCAGGATCAAGTTTAAAGATATAGATAGGTTTTGCAATTCATAGATCATAGCTTAGTCTAGCTTCTGTTTATTTTGACACGGTGTAATAAGGGGGTTCAGTAAGCAGTAGTAGCAGCAGAAGCAACAGTGAAACCACAGCTTCATGGTAGTCCCAGCTACCAGACCTTCCCGAACTACACTGACCTGATTCCTTTTTAGCCAAGGATATGTAGGCAACCTCAGAAGCTGGGTGCGGTCAAACTTTTCAAAAATGCTTCACATGGAGTATTCAAACGGGCAAAAATCGCTCGTATTTGCTCACTTATCTTTGCACGAAAACTCTGCGTGTTTCCGAGCAAAGAGGGGAAGCTGTGAGCACGTGATTTTTGCCCTATATGAATTACTCCCAGAAATTCATGCAAAATAAATTCTCTTCATTATTTTTTAATTTTGTGGCATTTTCTGTTAATTGTTTACATTTGTTTGTGCATTTTCAATTCATATAAAAATACAAAAAATATATGCATTGCATTTTTTGGGTTTAATTTTGCATATTTTTGGAATTAATTGGTAATTAGGAGTTTACAAAATACAAAATCACAAAAAATAGTTTACTTTTGTTTTAATTTTAATTTTGGAATTTTGATAGTTTTCCCTTTAAATTTGGTTTCTTAATTATTAGTGGTAATTATTAGTTATAGTTAGTTAATTCAATGTGGTAGGACAATTTGATTTAGGAATTAATTTATGTTTTAATTTAAAAGAAATTAACAAAAGAAAAAAGGGGGAAAAGAAAAGGAATTGAATTAGAAATAAGAGGAAATAAAGAGAAGAAGAAAAGAGCTGGGCCAGTCCAGGTCTGCTATTCAGGCCCAAGTCCTTCAGCCCCAAATAAACCCCAAAACCGTCCAACCCCAGCCCAAACCCATTCCCCCAACCCGGCCTGCCCCGCCCATAAATGAAACGACGACGCTTCGTCAAGGAGCAATCCCAGCCGTCGAGGATCTTTGATCCAACGGCTGGGAAGTGGGGTCTTTTAATATAAAAATGTCCAAACGCCCCCTACCCCCCCCCCCCTCTCAAGCCGTCTCCCTCACACGCCCCCTAACCCTTCAGAGACCCCCTGCTTCTCCGCCGCTTTCCGCCGGCCGGAAATCGCCTCCGCCGGCGGTGATTATCCAATCCCTCTCAAATTTACACCATAAAATCCCCTCAATCTCATCTTTCCAAACCCCCGAACCCTGTCTCTCAAATCCCAACCCATCTCCTCAAATAACCCAAACCCTAGGCGCTGCCTCCGCCGCCCATGGCGGCGCCGCCTCCGCCGCCTCCAAACAACCTCAAAACAATACCCTATGGCCTCTTTGACATCCTTATCCCAAATTTCAAACCAAAACTCTTCAAAATCAAGCAGAACTCCACGAATTTTAGATATAGGGTTCGAAGAATTTCGATTTTCTGGATTTTCAAGTATTGACTGATTCTAATTTAATGTTATGTGTTTATTTTTGGCAAAATAGACACATAAAATTAGCTGGGAATCAATTTGAAATCAGTCGATTTAAGGCCCAAGTCAGTAAGTTCCTTAATCTCCCTTTCCTCCTCTACTTGTTCTTCTTTCTGTAATGAATTTTTCTTTTAATTAAAATTAGTTCCACTCCATGTTCAATCATTTTTTTCGTTTTAGGTTTTGTTCAGTCGATTTTATCTTGATTCATATTTGTTTATTTTCTCTTTTGATTCTGTTCTTTAATTTTGGTTCATGATTCATAATTTTCTATTTAATTAATAAATAGCATGAATTTGTATTTTATCAATCCTGGTTTTAATTTTGGTTTGATTAGCATTAGAGTTAATTCCAGTTGATTAGCTTTGATACTTGAAATAGCTTAATTAGACCACTAATTCGATTTTAGGTTCTTCCTTTAACTGTGGTTAATTTTTGACCAGGGTAGCAACGTTGGGGAGTTGGTGATTTAGAACTAAATAAAGGGTAGTATGGGTAGTTTACATAGGGAATCTTTTAGTAACTGAAAATGGAACTCCCTAGGACCTTCTAGATGGGGATTTAATCTGAAATTCAACAAATAGGTGTAGTACAAGAATTTAGGGACCCCTAAGCTAAAATGAAAACTTAAGAGGGGACTAAAGGGTAAATAAATATTCTGCAGGGATGCCCTATAGTGGAGCCTATATAAGGTAGCATTCTTGCCTTTCAAGGCAAGGTTTTAGGAGCTGAAAAATCCAGAAAAGAGCTGCATAAGTTTACTATTTTAGAAAGAACTAGAGAGCTAAATCAAAAAGGGGGCTGCATAGTCTACTAGAAGCAGAAAGTTCAGAAAAATAAAAAAAAAACAATAAAAGTTTCTTTCCCGAAATCACTGTTTCATAGAGTGGTTTGCTCGTTCCTGAAGTTTTGTAGTTGTAGAACACCTTCTTATTCATTTGAGGTACAAATGGATTAAATTATGGTGTTAAGAGTTTAGTGTCGAAGATTATTTTTGGTTATCATTCAATGGAAATTGGTTTAGATTGCTGCATCTCTTTTCCTGTTTGAAGTTGAAAAATCTGGGTTGATTCTGCTGGTTTGTTCATTGTTTCGTTAAGTCTGTTGGTGGGATTTCACTTGTTGCATCGCTAAGTGTTGGGATCTGAGTTGACTGCTCCTGCCTGCTGCTGACCCTCTCATTTTTCTGTTATTTTTGCTGTCCAGGTATTCTCTCTATTCACAAGCAACAAGTGAATGCTAGCTACGTGATTCGAATGGAAATTTAATAAATGCAAGTTACATTTACTCAGTCTTCTTTCTAGTTCTCCTGTTGTTTTCACTAAGTAGGTTTCTAGCTATAAACATCTATCAGGCTTTCACCTTCATTGTATGTGTATTCTGAATCCATGTGTGAGGACGAAGTACGCTGAGTCTGTGTTTGTGAGTAGGGGTAAATCTAGGCTTGTAATGATATATGAGTTGCGGATTGTGATACATTCAGTTTTACATTTTGATTTAATGGTAGAGATTACTATTCTGTATTCATGCTAAGAGCTGGTGGGATTTTGGTCATTGTGAATCGTGTGTTTAAGCTGACTTACTGCCAAAGGCTTGAATCTTGGTTTGTTCATCTCAGTAACAGTGCTTTGTTATTGATTTTAATGTTGGCTATACAAACCTGTTCCATTAGCTTTGCTTAATTGATGATTGCATTTATGTGTGCCTTTTATGTAGTTCAATCTCTGGTCTCGTGAATACAACCCATGCTCACTCACGATTGGGCCTCCCATTTGGCCCATATATTTGGTTGCAAATCACTCATCCAGCTCTATTTAAGACGTAACCGTACCCTAGTAAAATCTTCCCTCTCCATGTTTGAATAATTAATTTGTTAGCGGAGGCGAGCCAAAGTAGGTAATGATTAATTTATGGCCTTCCAAGCTCTAGTTTAAATGACCTTTTAAATTAGAATTGAGGTCTGCCGTGCCAAACAAATATGACAATTGCACGACCCTCGTTTAATTAATCTTGTTCTATCCTTAGAAATCGAGGCCTGCCATTTAGCAAATCACGTGGCCCTCGCAAAGTGCAAACGCGTAGTTACTTTAGGCGCGTATTTAATAATCTAATTTCCTAAATTCGGGTGCACATTTATGTGACCCGAATCCAAAGCTCTACGGTATTAAAATATGTCAAATATTACGGGTGCATTTATGTAACGTGGTTCGAGACGTGTTTTAATAACGTTGCAATTTTCCCTAAAAATGAGTAAAAGCGGTTAAAGTTAAAATTTGCACATAGGTTCATAATTGTTTAAAATAAGATAATTTAAGCCGAATATGACAGTTGAGCGACCGTGCTAGAACCACGGAACCCAGGAATGCCTAACACCTTCTTCCGGGTTAACAGAATTCCTTACTCGGATTTCTAGTTCGCGACTGTTAAACAGAGTCAAACCCTTTTCCTCGATTTGGAATTCAAACCGGTGACTTGGGACACCATAAATCTCCCAAGTGGTGACTCTGAATCTCTTAATAAATGAATCCCGTTTCGATTGTCCTTTAATTGGAAAAACTCCCTTAATTATATCCCTTCCAGGGGTGTAGTAGTGAAAGAGGAGGTGTGACAATAGTATACACACACCATGACTTACCCATCCTTCTTCGGAACTAGCACAATGTTGGCCAACCAAGTCGGATATTCGACCACTTTAAGAACCTTAGCTTTGATATGATTGGTGACACCTCTTTGATTTTCAGACTCATATCTGGCTTGAACTTTCTGAGCTTTTGCTTTACTGGCGGACACATCAGATTGGTGGGCATCTTATAAGCCACTATGGATGTGCTCAGACCCGTCATATCAACATAAGACCATGAAAAAATGTCTTCATACTCTTTCAGTAAACGGTTATATTCTTCTTTCTCTGGTGGTGACAAATGAATGCTTATGCAGGTTTCTTTGACTCTTGCAGAATCTCCCAAGTTGACTATCTAGTTTCGTCTAGGGTGGACTTAGGCGTTTTCTCAAAATTCTCAACTTCTCTGACAATTTCCTCAAGTATCACATTCTCTTAAACTATCTCTTTTGAGTCACTATCCTTATGTTGCATTGTCTCGTTACATGTCACAGTTGTGCGTTCATCAGGATAAGTAGTAATAACACAAGGAACTCGACGGGCCCTGGACGGTGCAGCAGTCCAGTTCTTGAGAACAACTCCTTTCTCCATGGTATTAATGGTAAGGTCTTCCTCCTCCTCCTCAACTATTGTATTGCAGTCCATTTCATTGTCCAATAATAGATTCCTCAGACCGGCTAAAGCTTCATCCTCTTCAGATCCCCATATCACGTAAGTCTGTTAAAATGTCTGGTGCAGATGCAGTATTGGCTGCTAAAGTGGGTAATAAGGACCACGCAGTGGTGGTGACCAATTTTGATACTCGTGTCAGGTGTATTCATACCCCAGCCAAAAGTTGTGCCATGGCGCTTTAGCTATATCGGTTTAGTGATACCTTGAAGATTCTTACCGAGACCTTTGCCCGGTTTATACCCTGTCCATGCAAATATACTTTCTATCTTGCTACTCCGCCATTTGTCTTTCTCAATTGCGTTTACACGCTCTATGCAGTGGCATGTCTCTCCACCCAACATCCTTTAATTCTCGACAACCAGAACGATTTGATTGGTGTAAATGGGACTACTTCTATCTCCATGAATGATCACCTCCTAATGGTTCCATTCAAATTTCATGGCCTGGTGTAGCGTAGAAGCTACAACTCCAGCAACATGTATCCAAGGTCATCCTAACAATAGATTGTATGTGGCAGATATATCTAACACTTGAAATTCAACATCGAACCAGGTCGGGCCCATCTACAAACATAGATTGATTTCCCCGATTGTGGCCCTCTGGGACCCATCGAATGCTTTTACATTCATGGTTCCTGCTTGTATATCATGCAAACGTTTACCCAATCTTTTCAAAGTAGTCAATGGACAAATTTTGAGGCTCAAACGCCCATCTATCAGGACCCTTGCGATGAATTTATCCTCAAATTGCACTGTGATATGTAGTGCCCTGTTGTGACTCTGTCCTTCAGGTGGGCAGTTCGTCTTTGTGAAAAGTGATCTTGTGGCTCTCCAATGCTTGCCCTACCATGTTGGTCATCTATCCATTGGTGATATTATTGGGTATGTATGCTTCATTCAACACTTTCATTATTGCATTCCTATGCGTCTCCGAATTCTCTTGTAGTGATAGGATGGATATCTGAGCAGTGGTTCTGTTCAGATGATCAACCATAGAATACTCTCTTGGTTGCACCTTTCTCCAATGATAATCCAGGCCTGTTTCAATGATCGGCTACTTCAGAGTGTCTTCTTTACTTGTTCCTCGCAAATACTCCGGTGTGTAAACCCTATCGGTCCTGGTCATGCCTTGTTCTGCATCTGTTTCTTCCATTTTCCCTTTTCCTTTCCTTCTTGCCTCTACAACATATTCCCTGTTGATACCCAATTTCCCTATAATATTTTTCAAAATGCATATGTACCTCCAAAACTATGCATTAGCATCAATTAATATTTTTCCATTTTTTTTGCATTTTATGGGTTTTAATTAATTTATCCCAGTATTTTTATTTGTATAAACAATTACAATTTCATCACAAATAGTTTTATCATAATTTTGTGGCTTAATTTTATCATTTGCATTTGTACTAGATATTAATTATTTCACGAGTAGCCATATTTGCATTTTTGAGGTAATAATTGCAATAACTTTAAATTATAGCCCATGCATGCATTATTACATAATTTAACCAGAAAATAGCTTTTTATATTTTTTAAATACTAAGTAATTGTTTTAAAACATTTCTAGGCATGAAAATCGTTATTATAATCTGTTAATTATTTTTTAAAATTGTTTTTATCAATTAAATGGGTATTTAACAAATAAGCCTTTTTATTTTTTCGGACCTAGCTTCCTTAACTAGCCCAATTTCAATTCCCCAATCCCAATCTAATTAGAACCAGGCCCAGATCCACCCCAACCCAAACCTAAAGACTCTACGCCGCACCAAACCCCTTTGATCTTGGTCGTTGATCACAGAGATCAACAACCACCATTTCCCCTTTCCTTATTTAGTCCAAAAGTCCCATAAACCATAATCACTTCTCCCGTTCAGCCGCCCTAAAATCCTCTCCTCTCCATTATCTCTGAGACCCAACCCTAACCCTAATTGCCGCCACCTAAATCTAGCCATAATCCCTTCGATTCCCACCTGTTCTATGAGGTTCCACAATCGTTTCAGACCTTCATTGGTCTCTTACTTCTTTTAGTTGTTTGATTTTGCTATTCCATGAAAGAAACCCAAAAAGGTGTAGCCCAGATCTTATTCGAGACTCTTTAAGAGTCGCCTAAGGTCACCTCCGTTTTTGAGTGCTACTATCTGGATGTTTATAGTTCAAATCTCTCGTTCAAAACCAGATTCTCTTTACCCTTCCCCTTTTTCACATAACCCTATGCTTTGGACATTCCGTCCAGATCTTTGTAAATGTGGAATGATTCTGAGTTTGTCAATGACTTTTCTTTAAAGATCTCTTGTTTCTTACTGTTAGTCGATTTTGGTACTTTGTTATTTTAGTGTTTTGGTTTCCTTGATTATTGGTTGGTAAAATCTCTGTGTTTGAAGTGGTTTCAAATTTCCATGACCATTTTCTTTAAGAGTCTTCTTATTCCCCTATTGTTAATCGACTCTAAGTATTTTCAGAATTATGGTTTCTACTTCGTGTGTTCATGCAAAAGGCTTTTCCAAAATTTCTTATGTTTTTTTAATCTTTCGGTGATAACTATGTTCCAGGCTTGTTTGTATGGATCTTCGTTGTTCAATTCAACATTTTGTCTGTTATTATTTTGAATAATTGACTGACTAACTCAACTATCTAGGATTTCATTTTCTGCTGAAATGATTTTACTGAATTTCTGCTTGCTTTCCTTAATCATGAGATTCTTAATTAATGTCTCTTGCCTATTTAGGGGTTGTTTGACCCCAGAATGGTCTCTAATTGCCTGGTTACCTTATTTGTGTGATTGATTACTTGATTTATGGGTTCTAACCTTAATTGGATGTTAGACTCACTTCTTGCCGTATTTGAAACTCAATCAAAGTTATTTATTGGAATAATTCCCTGATTGTCTGCCCTGTCAAGCTTAATTGACTATTTGATTGCTTTCCTTACCTTATTTACAATATTAAGTTGCCTTTCCTTATTTACTTTACATTACTCGACTCCTATATGTACAGGATTCTGTTTCAAGCACAAACACACACAGACCTAAGAAAAAAACACTTAAAAATTCATTGCAACCTACTGTTACTTGTCTATTGAACTATCTAGTCAGCTGCAAGCCAACACTAGATCTTGGATCCTATTTACTTCACTCTCCTACTGCAAATTTCCAACCGGTATGCCTCCATTACAGCAATTCAATTAAACTATGTGTTTCCTATTATTAGTATGACTATTTTTAGATTTATATTCTCTATGTTTACTATGTTTATGGCTATGCAATTACACTATATGTTTCCTGCTATTCAATTTATCTTAGGTGTTCCCTTGTAGTCAACATGTCTACTTCTGTTCAATCTATGTGTTTACTAGCATGTCCAATTCTGTTCAATCTATGTGTGTACTAGCATGTCTAGTTCAGTTCAATCTATGTGTTTACTAACATGTATACTTCTGTCCAATTCACGTGTTTACTGAATAACATGTCTATTTCTGTTTGATTAAACCTATGTGTGTGTTGCTTTTAGCATGTTTACTTCTGTTTTGATTTGACCTATGTGCTTCTGCTTTCAGCAAGTCTGCGTGCTTGTTCCTTCTGTCCTGTTCTAAATGTTCACCTCTCACAGACTCCTATTCAATGTTGCTCTCAATCCCTGCTAATCCTTTTGTATGTGATTGTTTGATTAATCCCAACATGCCATGTCTTTGTGTTTACTCACCTAGTAATAGCAAAACTAAGTGATCCGGTTTCTGAATGTTGTTTTCTTGTTGGACCCTATGCTTAAGTGCCAAGAATTGAATGATCCTGTTTGCTCCTTATTTCCCAGGAGTCTAAAACTATTTTTTGAAAACTATCTCTTGTAAAGCACTCTCACTCCAATTTTTAGAATACGTAAGTTCCTGCCCCTCCAGTGTGAGCATTGCTTTGGAGTCCATGAGACTCCTCTGAACTTTGACACACTGGGGCTGGCTATTCCACACTGCACAAGCTACTGATCTTTGAAAGTTTTCTTGTGTGAGCATTGCCATGGGTCCCTGAGGCCCTTGGGAACTTTGACACACCATGATACTATTGGGTGAACTATGAGACTATTGCACTTTGGACTGTTGAAGGCTTGTTTTTTCCAAGTTCATGTTGGGCCTATTCAGGCTCCTTATAGCATAGTTTTGTTTATATTTGCAATTCATTTATTTTATGGTCTGTATTAATCTTTGTAAGAAGACATTGGGGATTATTAGTAAAATGGGAGGGATTTTTTTTATATATATTTTGTGGGAAATCGGGTATAAATCATGCTCTTAGGATCATTATGATTATCTACTTGCATTAGAAACCATGGTTAAGGGATTATTTTTGTGCATGTTTATAGGTGCATTATATCATTTGTTCTAAAACTTCTGCTTTCTAATGTTCTGCATTATCTCATGCCTGTTTGGGAATTCTGTCACTAGGTTGCTATTAACTCTGCCTAATAATCATGTTTATTCTCTTACGTGCATTAGAAACCATGCTTTAGGACTTTTTATTACCCTCACCTAAATGTTATGACTGCATCTAGATCGTACAAAAACAGTTTCTTCAGTAGTATGTATGTCTATAAGAGTAATTTTAAGAAGCAGCATCCATACTTAGGTATCGTGCCTATAGAGATAATGTGTATAAAAAATGTTCTGTAACGTTTCCACCTAGACAGCATGCCAATAGGACACAATGAACTCAAACTGCCTTTAAAACTATTTTTGCTGGTCTATTACATTTCTGATGAAAGACTAGATACTATGTTCATAGGACATCACTGTTACACGCCTAGGCCAGCCTGTAGGGCGACTAAAAGCGCTTATAAGGGGATTCGCTAGGTGGCCTTAGGACATCCCTGGTTTATTGGCACCAGAAAATCGCACCACTAGGGGATTTTTAAAGTTGATGGGGTTAAAGAAGAATGATGACTTGGAGTGCCTACAAAGCTCCTACATAACTTTTAACTTCCTCTATGAATGATACGGTCACATCAGCTCTTACCATATTTTTGATGATGAATTCTCCATCACCTTCTTGGGTTGGATTCATCGTAGGGTCTTTGTGTTCATTGTATGTTTCTTGGGCATGCTAGTGTTCCCGATCTAAGGGGACATAATCCACACCAAGCTGGCCATGGTGGCCAAAACATTGATGGACGGTATCAAATGCAAACATATACCATTGTTCCTATGATCATTGCAGATATGTACCGGGCCTTGGAACACTGTCAGAAGGGGTTCAGATTCTTCGAGGGTTGCAATTTGTTGCTGCAAGTTTGGCTGCTAGAACATCTCCAAAAGGGTCAATACCGTCAGGAATTTCCGCGAAGGCCGTGGAATGATCACATAGCCTTCCATCATCCCAAGAGAATGACCTATATCGCAGACATGTTTTCTCAACATAAGATGCTGTAGGATGGGTGCAGTTTTTCAACAATTTGACTGAGGTCCAGTTAAGTGGATGTTTGAGTGGTTCCTTACCAACGAGTTCATCATCAGATCCAGGGATGTTCCCCACTTGGTAGTGATTGGGTTAAGGGGCATATACCCTTATGCTCCCCTCAGGGTTATGAGACAGGCAGGAGGGAGACAAGTCATACTGCGAGTCGCTAATGAATCACTTGATAGCCGATTTTTAGGGTGATGCCATCCCATATAATAATGAAGCTCGACGCATGTGGTACTTGAATTTTATCGTTGAAAAGGATACCACCGAGCCAGATCGATATCATGCGGGTCATACATACTTCTACCCCTCATGTTTGGATGATAACATAACAGGAATCTTCGAGCCAAGGGTTGGTCAAGGAAACAGGGTCATAGACAAAGTTGCCGAAGCACAGGTGAAGTATAACAAACTGCACAAAAGAATTCGTGAATCTGAAGCTGAGCATATGGAGCAGCATAAAGCCGACATGGAAATGATCAATGAGTGGAAAGAGAAGGCTGTTAAGTCTAGCGAAAGGCTGGAATATCTGGAGTACAGTCTGATGGAATTGGAAGGGAAAATGAGAAAGAGAGTCACTGATTGCCAGAACGCTGAGGTAAACGAAGGAGGACATTCGGCAAGGGCATTCTTACTGATGAACCTGCATGAACTGGGGGAACTGGTCCTTCTGGGACCAAGTAGATTATGTTTACTTGGTTTTGAAATGTAATAAGGCCAAGTGCCATTAGTGATTTATCTTATTTAGTGTCGTTTTGGGTCGTCTATTTATAACATTAATGAAATGAGGCAATTATTGGAACTGAATTTCTCCAAATCTATTTGTTGATAGGCCTACCTCGGGCACTACGAGGCTCCCAAATTAGGACGCGAATTTACATTACTGCAATATGTGTTTAAATACTGCAAAAATTTTAGAATCCTTACTAAATTGTCTACGTTTTGTCTTTATTTTTATTATTATTCCTATCCCCTAAGGATGGTTCGCACATACTGACATCATCGGCATATTACACCAGATCTAGAGGCCCTCCACCTCCTCCTCCTCCAAGTAATACGAGAAGCGGAGGGAAAGCTAAGATGGATGACATAAGTGGTATTCGAAAGGAGAATTCTGAGAATGCGGAAACTTCAGACGGTCGGAGTACTCCGGCACCAAATGACTTGGTTTTGCGGTTGGAACAAAAGATACTGGAGTTATAGGGTGAACTTGAGCTGGTCCGCAACTTAGCAAACCTTTCCATCACCCTAAACGTCCCTGACATCAACCAACAAAATATGAAAAACCCAGCACCTCCCCGAAACAGACCAAACCAGCTTCATCCCGCACCACATCAATATGCAACTCCACCTCAAAATTCCAATCCTTTGCCAATACAAACTCCACCACAACACCATCATCAACCAATACAGTACCCACAAGCCAATACTTATCATACTCCTCAGCACACACCACAACTCATTCCCGACTCTCAAAACTCAACCAACGACCACCACTACACCCAAGTCCCTGGCACTCACAAAAACAACCCTATATATGTGGAAACTATGCCTCACTCTACTCAACCGATCTCCTATACACCAGAATCTGCTGAGAAGGACCTGCTCATCAAGCACATGGCCGAGGAACTCAAGAAATTGACAAGTCAAGTTCAGGGTGTTGAAGGAGGCAAAGTGGTAGAAGCTCTGAATTATGAGGATCCGTGCATAGAACAAGACGTGGAACTGCTAGAGGGTTACAAACCTCCCTAGTTCGAAATGATTGATGGAACAGGTGATCCCAAGGTTCATTTGAGAATTTACTGTGACAAGCTCGCGGGGGTCGAAAAAGATGAAAAATTCGAACGAAGCTCTTCATGAGAAATCTTACCGAGATGCCTTCTCCTGGTACATAAGCCAGAACCCTAAGAAGTGTGCCAATTGGGTGAGCATGGCATCAGAATTTATGGACTGGCTCAGGTTCAACACGGAAAATGCAACGGATGTCTTCTACATCATGAATTTAAAGAAGAAGCCAACTAAGACCTTCCGCGAGTATGCTACTCAGTTGAGGTCAGAAGCAGCCAAGGTCAGACCAGCACTAGAAGAAGAACAAATGAACAAGTTCTTTGTCAAGGCACAAGACCTACAGTATTATGAAAGGCTAATGGTCATTGAGAATCACAAGTTCTCCAATATCATCAAACTAGGAGAAAGGATTGAAGAAGGTATCAAAAGCGGGATGATGACAAATTTTGAGGCGCTGCAGGCCACGAACAAAGCATTACAATCAGGCGGCATATCAAAGAAAAGAGAAGTGGGGGCAGTAATGATGGCTCAGGGCCCAAAATCTCCACTCACATACCAAATACCTCCACCACATACCAAACACCTCCACCCACATACCAACCCTCATCTCCCAGATATTCTCAACTTGCCACCGCCTATCATACTTATAACACCCAACCAGCCTACTATCATTCACCTCCAACTCGTCCAAATTACCAGAAACCCCGACCTAACTTTGATCGCAAACCACCCTAACAATACAACGCTATTGCTAAACCCATCGACCAGCTGTACGAAAGGTTGAAAGCCACAAGTTATGTCACTCCTATTTCCGCTGTGGCAGTGGATAACTCATCTTAATGGGTCAACCCATACAAAACCTGTGTATATCATCCCGGTAGGAAATGGCACACCATTAACGAGTGTTGAACATTGAAAGATAAAATCCAGACATTGATTGATAGCAAGATCGTACACGCCAATGATGCTACACCCAACATCCCCAACAATCCTCTCCAAGATCATAGGGGTAATGGGGTACATGTGATAGAGACGAACAAAGAATAGGATACCGAAGGGTCAATCGGGCTTATTAGGGATGGCGATGATTTTTAACCTACAGTCACACTCACTCCTATTGTGGTGCAGGCGCAGTCGTCAGTCGAGGTTGAGGTAACCGCATGGGTTCCATTTGAGTTTGAGGTATCTCCGTCTACAGCCACACCTGCTCCATTTGAATTATAAATGTCCACACCTTTCACAGTGACAGTATCAACCATACCTCCTATCAATTCCAAGGTCATACCTTGGGATTATGTTGCCAAAGCTAGGCGCAAGGGAAAATAGAAAATGGAAAAATCTGATGCTGCATAAGGTATGACCAAAACAGGAAGGATCTATACACCTGAACACCTAGGAGGATCGAGGAAGGAGGCTGCTACTAAATAACCGGTCATTGAAACTGGACCGGATGATCTTTTGATGAAAGCACAGGCGAGGGAATACGCCATCATTGATCATCTAAACAAAACCCCTGCTCAGATATCCATCTTATCACTATTGCAAAATTCAGAGGCGCACGAGAATGCTTTGATGAAGGTGCTAAATGAAGCTTGTGTGCCCAACAATATCACCTTCGGAGAAATGGCCAACATGGTGAGGCAAGTGCTGGAAAGCCATAAGATCACCTTCCACAAGGATGAATTACCGTCTAAAGGTTTGAATCACAACCGGGCACTGCATATCACGGTACAATTTGAAGACAAATTCCTTGTAAGGGTCCTGATCGATGGAGGTTCAAACCTCAACATTTGTCCGTTACTCCGAAAAGATTGGGCAAAGGTTTACATGAGATACGGGCGGGAAGTATGAACGTGAAAGCAGTTGATGGGTCTTAAAGGGCTACAGATGGGGCCAACTTGGTTCGATGTTGAATTCCAAGTGCTTGACATATCAACTACATATAATCTTCTGTTGGGTCGACCTTGGATATATGCCGTTGAGGCTCTGGCTTCCAAACTACACCAGGCCGTGAAGTACGAATGGAACCATCAGGAGGTGGTCATTCATGAAAATGGAAGTAATCATATTTACACCAATCAAACCATCCCGATTATCGAGAATAGAAGAAGGCTAGGAGGGGAAACTTATCACCATATCGAACATGTCAATGCGGTTGAGAAAGACAAATGGTGGAGTAACAAAATAGAAATCATACTAGCATGGTCTGGGTATGAACCCGACAAGGGGCTTGGGAAGAATTTTCAGGGCATTACTAAACCAATACAATTGAAACGTCATGGTACAACCTTCAGGCTCGGATACGTGTATACATGGCAAGAGTATGATGATTGGTCGCCTCCATGGCGTTGTCCTTATTACCCTCTCGAGCAACCCATGCCACATATGGGTGAGACATGTCACCGGGCTGATACAATATGGTGAACGGCAGAGGAAGAAGCTTTAGCTAGGTTGAGGAATTTGTTCCTAGAGGACGAGGACATGGATTGCAGTGCGATAATTGAGGAGGAGGAGGAGGAAGAGGAGGAAGAAGTCCTCACCATTCAGACTGTGGAGAAAGGTCCGTTCTAAGGAATTGGTCTTCCATGCCACCCCAAGCCCGCTGACTCCCTTGGTAGCTTGGCGTTTAGCCTAATGTGCATTTGTGGTTCCCACATGAATGCTGTTGGGATTCATTATCAGCCACAGGGGATTCGAGTTGGATCCGTCCAAAATTATGGCTATTCAAGAGTTACGGCCACCAAAGAGCAAGAAGGACGTGATGAGCTTCCTGGGACGTCTCAACTATATCAGTCGCTTCATAGCACAATCCACAGTCATATGTGAACCCATCTTCAAAATGTTGAGGAAAGATGCTGAAACGAGTTGGACCGAAGATTGTCAGAAAGCTTTCAAAAAAATCAAGGAGTGCCTGTCCACACCACCAGTCCTAGTCCCGCCGGAACCTGGGAGACCTTTGCTACTCTATCTATATACATTTGATGGAGCTTTCAGATGTATTTTGGGACAACATGACGAGCCAGAGAGAAAGGAGCAAGCCATATACTACTTAAGTAAGAAGCCTATGAAGCACGATACTCTCTGCTGGAGCGCACTTGCTGTGCTTTGAACTGGACAGCTCAGAAATTGAGGCATTACTTCTGTGCCTATACCACATACCACATATCTAGGATGGACCCTCTGAAGTACATCTTTCAGAAGCCCATGCCGACAAGAAAGTTAGCCAAGTGGCAGATACTGTTAAGTGTGTTTGATATCGTCTATGTAACTCAAAAGGTGATCAAAGGACAAGCATTAGCAGAGCATCTTGCTGAAAATCCTGCGAGAGGAGAATACGAACTCTTGAAAATGTATTTTTCTAACGAAGAAGTATCATTCGTAGGAGAGGACATTACTGAAAGCTTACGACGGTTGGAGGATGTTCTTCGATGGAGCTCCAAACTTCAAAGGAGTGGGCATTGTAGCGGTTTTGGTATCAGAAACATGTCAACATTACCCGATATCTGCAAAGCATAGGTTTCCATGCACCAACAACATGGCGGATTATAAGCTTGCATCATGGGGCTCAATCTGGCCATTGATATGAATATACAAGAATTGTTGGTAATCGGTGATATGGATCTTCCGGTACATCAGGTTCAGGGAGAATGGGCTACAAAGAATACCAAGATACTGCCATACATGCATCAGTGCAAGAGTTAATGAAGAGATTCACAAAGATAGAATTCAAACATGTGCCCAGAATTCAAAATGAGGTCGCAGATGCACTGGCTACTTTATCAACAATGATACAACATCCAGACAAGAATTTCATCGGTCCCATCCCGGTGAGGATCCACAATAAACCAGCTTACTCTGCTCATGTTGAAGAGGTAACATATGGAAAACCTTGGTTCCACGACATCAAAGTATTTTTTGCAAGAGGAGAATATCTAGAGTAGGCAAACCACACTCAGAAACGCACTCTGCTGAGGCTATCCAATCACTTCTCCCAAAGCGGAGGGACCCTGTATAGAAGAACTCCTGATCTAGGGATGTTAAGGTGTGTTGACGCAAAGGAGGATTCCAGATTGCTTGAAAGAATACATGCCAGAACTTGTGGACCATATATGAATGGTTTTGTTCTAGCAATGAAGATACTCAGAGCTGGATATTTTTGGATGACCACGGAAACGGATGGCATCCGGTACGTACAGAAATTCCACCATTGCTAGGTACATGCATACATGATAAAGTTACCACCAAAAAAGCTCAATGCAACAAGTTCACCTTGGCCTTTTGCTGCCTGGGGAATGGATGTCATCAGTCCAATCGAGCCCACTGCTTCAAACGGGCACCGGTTCATTTTAGTGACCATTGATTACTTCACAAAATGGGTAGAGGCTGCATCCTACAAAGATGTAACCAATAAAGTTGTTGCAGACATTGTCAAGGATCGTATTGTCTGCCGATTCGGAGTTCCTGGGCCATTATCACAGTTAATGCCGCCAATATAAATAGTGATCTGATGAAAGCCATGTGTGAAACCTTCAAAATCATGCACAAGAACTCCATAGCATACATGCCTCAAATGAATAGAGTCGTGGAAGCTGCTAATAAGAACAGAAAGAAGATACTAAGGAAGATGGTAGAAAACCACAAACAATGGCAGGAGAACTTACCCTTTTCCCTATTGGGGTACCGTACTACAGTCTCCACATCAACCAGAGCAACCCTCTATTTTTTGGTTTTTGGTACCGAAGGTGTCATCCCAACCAAGGTCGAGATTCCTTCTTTAAGGATTATACAAGAAGCCAAACTTAGCGATGAAGAATGGATAAGGAGCCGCTATGAGAAACTGGCCCTTATAGATGGAAAAAGAATGAATGCAGTATGTCACAGTTAGCTTTATCAGAAAGAATGTCAAGATCTTTCAACAAAAGAGTCAAACCTAGGCAATTCACACAAGGACAGTTGGTACTGAAGAAGATCTTCCCGCATCAAGATGAAGCCAAAGGGAAATTCTCTCCCAACAGGCAAGGTCCGTACATGGTTCATTGGGTGCTAACAGGAGGAGCACTCATACTTGCACAAATGGATGGAGAAGTTTGGCCGAAACAATCAATTCAGGCGCAGTCAAGAGATACTATGTTTAGACTGTTTATATTTCTTCATCTGATGTATTTTAACTACGCTTTACCTGATTCTTGTTTAAGAGGGGACACTCAGGCAGCCATGTGAGTTTGGCCATATCTTAATAAAATTATAATTTTTCCTAGCACCAGAAATCGGGGCAGAATTTTGAGGAGGATACGAGAAAGCTACGATGTCTGTGAAATGTGTTAGTCATTAGTTCATTTAAAATTACTCAATATTTCACTTTGTTTTCTTAAAATAACTTCATTTTTTTTATCAATAAATGCATTTTTTTGAAAAATCTATTTCCGTGACAGTCAGGTGCTACACAGAGCAACTTAAACAAGGCCTCCAGAACGGAGCGAAGCAAAGCCAGCAGACGAAGGCACGAACCAACCTCCCCTTATAAAACTTACAATTTTTCTTTGGATGCAGGCATGGTGAACATAACAGAAGCATTCACAAACATACACATACCGAAGTCCTAACGATAAGTCTACCAGACACCAAATATATCTCCAGCTAAGACACATTTTACTGCTATTTGCTACGTGTTCACAGCACAAGACTAAACATTTCCTTCTCTTTGCATGAGACTAAGCTCTGTCTCAAATCTTGCATAAGGCTAAGCCCTGCCTCCACATTTGCCTAAGGCTAAGCATTGCCTTATCTTTGCATGAGACTAAGCTATGTCTCAAATCTTGCATGAGGCTATGCCTTGCCTCCATATTCGCATATGGCTAAGCATTGCCTTCTCTCTGCAGGAGACTAAGCCCTGTCTCAAATCTTTTCATGAGGCTAATTCCCTGCTTCCATATTTACATAAGGCTAAGCATTGCCTTCTCCTTTCATGAGACTAAGCTCTGTCTCAAATCTTGCATGAGGATAAGCCCTGCCTCCATATTTGCATAAGGCTATGAATTGCCTTCTCTTTGCATGAGGCTAAGCCCTGCCTCCAAATTTGCATAAGGCTAAGCACTTCCTTTCTCTACATGAGACTAAGCACTGTCTCCTCTTTGCTGGGGAATGCGTTCCAGTGGCCTTTGAAATGACCTCTGATTTTAAGGTCGAGAGGCCTTCTTCAAAGCCAGGACAATGCAAACCCGCGTCTCGATAAGCTAGTTTAATAACAGACATCGAAATGGTGAAAATCGACTGTTGTTGGGGAGATGCGGTGCTACTGGAGGTTCCTTCCCGGAGGGAGGATGCAACGACGTATAAGGCCGACTTCCTCAGTGTATACACTTATCCATTTACCCTTTGGCCCGGCGGTGCCCTCTGTCACGACCCAAACTGGAGGGCCATGACTAGCACCCGACCATACTTACTGAGTACCAACATACATTTTATCTAACCTTCTTTATTATCTTTTAGGGCTGGCGAGATCAATATAAATGGTAGACATGGGTCATGGACAACCAACAATAAAATATGATGGCATGAACATACATATCATGGGATGACTAGACAATCAAGAAACTATATATAAGGTAC
This sequence comes from Nicotiana attenuata, assembly GCF_001879085.1. Taxonomy (NCBI): domain Eukaryota; kingdom Viridiplantae; phylum Streptophyta; class Magnoliopsida; order Solanales; family Solanaceae; genus Nicotiana; species Nicotiana attenuata. Next base: position 48,564,650 of record NC_031997.1, read on the forward strand.
GAGCTACCACACTACCATGAGAGACTATACAACAAAAACCAGCCGACAAGGCCTACCAAACTATACATGAGTCGACACCTGTCTATGAGCCTCTAAAGGAACATAAGTGTTGCAACATAGCCGGAACAGGGCCCCGACATACCCATAATATCTATGACAAAAATGCATACCAAGACCACGGCAAGTCCGAAGAAGGGATCTCGCCAATCACCGCTGAACTGGACAGCCTACTATGGTGGGGGAGCTGCGCCTGCTTGTCTATCAGGACCTGCAGCACGACATGCAGCGTCCACAAATAAAAGGACGTTAGTACGAATAAAGTACTGAGTATGTAAGGCAGGGAACCATAAGTACGAACAGTAATGTAAGCAGGGATAGAGAATAAACAACCTGTAACATCGGGTACCTCTAAGGGCTACTGACATGAAAGGCGTGATACATATGTATATATACATAAACTTTTAAAACATACGCCTCTGTGGGCATCATCATCATCATATGTACCCGGCCGTAATAGGCTCGGTAAAAACGTACCCGGCCACGTGGAGCTCGGTAAAACCCAACAGATCAGTGGTTGCACAATAGGTGCCGTACCCGGCCGACTATAGCGCGGCTCGGTAGAGTAAAATAGATACATATATATAATGCATGCTCGACTCATGGACTCACGTTCTAAACCCTTCGGAGTGACGTAAGGTCGGTATCCTCTGTACACGTTATTAGGACTAACTCTTCACCATGAACCTTATAAGAATCAGGAAGTACCAATAACATTGATAACATAAGAATAAGAGAAGCAACATCAACATCAATCGTTCCATAAGAGGGGAAACAATGTAAGTACTGCTAGCTTCTAAGAGTAGAGTATCTTTGGAAGCTCGTTCATTACATTATGTACAATCGGAGTCGTGCAAAAGAAGGAAAGGGATAGCCTCACATACCTTGTATATACTGCCCCAATCTCAAGCTATGCAATTTTCACGACTCCTTAGTCTACAATAAGAGAAACGATACTATAGTTACCATTCAAGCGTCATAACTATTATGTATCGACCACAACCTATTTTACGATGAAACGGACAGCACCTCCCCTATATATATGACTTCACACATTCCAAACAATCACCAAACAGCCCAAACAACATCAATAATAATCATATTGAGCCTCCCAAAACAGTCCACGCACAACCAAATCACTTCATACATACGACGGCCACCGTAGTCGTGTCAAACGACCCAGAAATGTTACGAAGAACTACCAGCCCACAACCCTACATCTATATGGTGTTTCTCCACACCCTTCCTCCTCCAAAACTCCACAAAAACAGTAGTAAAACACGCAGCCCAACAGCAACACAAAACAGTCCACAAAACGGTCCGCTACAAGTGAATAACTCGAACTCACGACTTCCGATCACCGTCCCGTGAGTTCTTACATGTATAGAACGAATTACCATGAATTCACAGCAGAATAAATGTATGAAAGATAGCAGTAAACTCACCTTAGTTGTTGGATAACTCAGCCCTTATCTTGGTTCTTCAAACTCTAGGGTTTACCCCCAATTTGAACTTGAAAGAGAGGGAAAATCAATTAGGGTTTGTGGATAATTTTTGGGAGGAAGTTTGCAGGGGTTTAGGTCTGGTTATTTGTGAAATATAATGAGGGATATATTGCAGAAGATAAGCCTTTTAATGGGCTCTTTGTCTGACCCGAAATTGCCTCTTTTTGGGCTATCATTTAACCAAGTAGGTGACCCACCTACTTGTCACCTAGCAGCTTGTGCAGTCTCGCAAAAATGTCTATATCTCTCTACTCCAATGTCGTATTGATAAAAGGTTTAATGCGTTGGAAACTAGACTCATAGATCTTCAATTTGGTGGGTAGATCACCCCGTAATTCCAAGTATATTGGGAGAAAAGCTTAATAACATTTGACCTAAAGTTTAAGTAAAACTATGAACTTAAGTTGCAACAACTCTTGTCGACTTTTGTTTCATAACTCGTTTGACTTCAAGACTATGATACGGATATTTTATGATTCATATACCTTAAAATACGACCTCTTGAGAGTATTAAGCACCCCTAGGTTTACCCAAAAATACGGCTGACAACATCCTTGATTCGTTTAACTTCTAATACTTGTTAACCACCCTTATACACCTTTGTATCATTTAAGACCAATAGGATTAATCTCTTATCATCTCAAAGATAATCTCTTCATGGATTTACGTCGACGACCTTATGGCATGAACTAACGTATGTGAATATGGGTTGTAACACCCTCCCCCCCTTAGGAACATTCGTCCTCGAATGTAAGGGTTTATGGGGAGTCCAAATCATCGTGGATTCCAACGGAAATTCCCGGTCAATTTTCCCCTATAAAATGGTTACTAGCAAAACTTGCAAGCAGTTAAGCCCAACGTATGGCCTCACAAGGCTACACAAAGCATTATGGACATGTACATTATCTACATATCACCATTTTGTATTAAGGAAGAGTATTCTCAAGTTATTGCTTACCTCATAGAGCCGTTTCACCTTCTAATGTATCCTGCGTTCCACCAGCATCCTTGTTATCTTCATTCTGGAATAGGTAAGGATATTTAGAACTCATCTCCTCTTCCGCTTCCCATGTCATTTCTTCCATATTCTTGTTCCTCCACAATACTTTGACAGAAGCTACATCTTTTGTTCTCAGCTTGCGGACTTGTCGATCTAATATAGCCACTGGCACTTCATCATATGATAGATCCTCTGTAACTTGTACATCTTTGATAGGGACAACTCGAGAAGGGTCTCCAATACATTTCCTCAACATAGATACATGGAATACTGGATGGACAAATTCCAATTCGGATGGCAATTCTAACTCATAAGCAACCTGTCCAATTCGTCGAAGAATTTTGTACGGACCGATATACCGTGGACTCAGCTTACCCTTTTTCCCAAAACGCATAACACCCTTCATCGGCGAGATCCTCAGGAAAACCCAATCACCAACCTCAAACTCCAGATCACAACGTCGGACATCAGAATAAGACTTTTGCCTGCTTTGTGCCGTCCTCAATCGCACCTGTGTCACTTTCACCTTCTCAATGGCTTGGTGAATCAAATCCGGCCCATATAATTCTGTTTCACCGACTTCGAACCATCCAACTGGTGATCTATATCTCCTCACGTATAGTGCCTCGTATGGGGCCATTTTAATACTGGAATTGTAACTATTATTGTAGGCAAATTCTATGAGTGGAAGATGGTCATCCCAATTCCCCTTAAAATATAGAACACATGCTCGTAGCATATCTTCAAGTGTCCGAATGGTACGTTCAGCTTGTCCGACAGTCTGCGGATGAAATGCAATGCTGAGATTCACTTGTGTGCCTAAACCCTTCTGAAATGACCTCCAAAAGTTAGCCGTAAATTGAGCTCTTTGGTCTGATATAATAGATATTGGTACACCATGAAGCCTAACAATCTCCTTGATATACAACTTCGCATAATCTTCAGCCGTGTAAGTTGTCTCAACTGGCAGAAAATGGGCACATTTTGTAAGTCGATCAACTATCACCCAAATGGAGTCAAACTTATGATAAAAGCGAGGTAATCCAATAATGAAGTCCATATTAATCACCTCCCATTTACGGGTCGGAATCTCTATATTCTGAAGCAATCCACCGGGTTTCTGATGTTCCATCTTTACTTGTTGACAATTAGGACACTGGGCTACAAATTCTGCAATAGACTTCTTCATGTTATCCCACCTATACTACTCCTTAATGCCATGATACATCTTTGTCGAGCAGGGATGGATGGAATATCGGGATTGATGAATCTCAATCATAATCTTCTCTCGCAACCCTACCACATTAGGCACACATAGTCGACCTTGGTATCTTAGTGCCCCATCTCCTCCGATATCAAAAGCCATAATTTTACACTACTGAACGCTCTCTTTCAATCGTACTAAGATAGGATCTTCATATTGCCGTGCTTTTACCTCGGCTACCAAAGATGATTCTGATGTACTATGTACAGTAACACCTCCGTCATCAGAGTCTAACAATCTGATTCTCATATTGGCTAGCTGATGAAGCTCTTTAGTCAACCCCCATCTACCTGCCTCAATGTGTACTAAGCTTCCCATTGACTTACGGCTGAGAGCGTCTGCCACAACATTGGCTTTACCGGGATGATACAATATCTCGACGTCGTAGTCTTTCAGTAATTCAAGCCACCTACGCTGCCTCAAATTCAACTCTTTCTGCTTGAAGATGTATTGTAAACTCTTGTGATCTGTGTAGATGTCAACATGGACGCCGTATAAGTAGTGCTGCCATATCTTCAAAGCATATTACTGCAGCCAATTCCAAATCATGGGTTGGATAATTCTTTTCATGCTTCTTCAATTGTTTTGATGCATAAGCAATCACCTTCCCACGTTGCATCAATACGCACCCCAAACCTATACCTGAGGCATCACAATATACCACATAACCTTATGGTCTTTCAGGAAGAGTGAGCACTAGTGCAGATGTCAATCGATTCTTCAACTCCTGAAAACTTCATTCACAAGCTTCAGACCACTGGAATTTAGTAGCTTTTTGTGTTAACTTAGTCAATGGTGCTGATATAGAGGAAAACCCTTCTACAAATCGCCTATAATATCCTGCTAGCCCCAGGAAGCTGCGGACTTCTGATGGTGTTGTAGGTCTCGGCCAATTCTTTACTGCATCGATCTTCTGAGTGTCGACACTAATACCCTCGTCAGATATCACATGGCCAAGGAATGCTACTGAGTTCAGCCAGAATTCACATTTGGAGAGCTTAGCATATAACTTACGATCCTAAAGCGTCTGTAATACTATCCACAAGTGGCCCGCATGTTCCGCCTCCGAACGAGAATACACCAAAATGTCATCAATGAATACGATCACGAACACATCAAGATAGGGCCTGAATACAATATTCATGAGATCCATAAAAGCTGCTGGGGCATTTGTTAGCCCGAACGACATCACCAAGAACTCAAAGTGCCCATATCTTGTCCGGAAGGCCGTCTTTGGAATATCCTTCTCCTTGACCCTCACCTGATGATACCCTGAAAGTAAGTCAATCTTGGAGAAATACTTAGCACCCTAGAGTTGGTCAAACAAGTCGTCAATCCTTGGAAGTGGATACTTGTTCTTTATAGTAAACTTATTCAATTGTCGATAGTCGATACACATCCGTAATGATCCGTCTTTCTTCCGCACGAACAAGAATGGCGCACCCCAAGGTGAAGTGCTAGGCCTAATGAAGCCCTTATCCAGCAAGTCCTTCAACTGCGCCTTCAACTCTCGCAACTCTGCCGGGGCCATTCTGTATGGAGGGATAGAGATCGGTTGAGTGTCAAGCAACACATCAATGCTAAACTCAATCTCCCTTTCAGGAGGAAGGCCTGGGAGTTCATCTGGGAAAACATCTGGAAATTCATTGACCACGGGGATTGAATGTAGAGTAGGCGGCTTCGCCTCCGCATCCCTAATGCGAACGAGATGACAAATATAACCTTTTGAGATCATCTTCCTTGCCTTAAGATAGGAAATAAACCTACCTTTCGGCATAGCACTGTTCCCCTTCCATTTAATGACGGGTTCACCAGGAAACTTAAACCTAACCATCTTCGTACGACAATCAACATTTGCATAGCATGAGGCCAACCAGTCCATCCCCATTATCACATCGAAATCAACCATTTCTAACTCAAATAAATTTGTCGAGGTTTAACGACTACAAATCATCACTGTGCAACCTCTATATACACTCCTAGCAATCAGAGAATCTCCTATCGAAGTAGATACCGCAATTGGTTTACTTATCAATTCAGGTTCAACGCCAAACTTATTAGCCACAAAGGGTGTAACATATGATTATGTGGATCCCGGATCAATCAACGCATATACATCGTAATAAAACACAAACAATATACCTGTAACAACATCTGCAGATGACTCGAGAACCTGTCGACCTACTAGAGCATAGGTTCGATTTTGAGCACCACTCGAACTCTGCACTGCACCTCTACCTCTACCTCGACCTGTCGACTGCTGAAAACCCCGTGTTGGAGGTCGAACTGATGAGGAAGAACCAGACACAGATCCAGTCGACTGAGCCATACCACCACCTCCTCTGTTAGGACAATCCCGTATCATATGACCAGGTTGTCCGCAAGAATAGCACGCATCAGAACCTCGACGGCACAGTCCAAAGTGGGCCTTACCGCACTGATCATAACGTGGTGTTGGGGGTCTCGTCTGATTAGTATCTCTGTGATATTACGAGCCTGATGCCCGCGAACTATGACCTGGACCTAAATAGGTAAACCAATCATATAGAGGCCTCTGGAATTGTGGAGGAGCACTAGCTACAGATGGCGCTGAACTCCTCGAAGACTGGGGCCTGACATTGCCTCTGAAGTAATCAGAATACCCTGCAAATCTTGTCCTCTTATGCTGGCCCCTATCCTGCTCCCTATCTACCCTTTGCTGGCGCTTACGATCCTCTAGGGTCTGGGCAAAAGCCTGAATACGGGAAATATCCATGCCCTCAACCAAGGACGCAGTCGTGCACTCAGTTATCAGATGTGGTCCCAACCCGTTCACGAACAGATGCACCCTATCACTCATCTCTGCTACCATATGGGGAGCATACCTTGCTAAAGAATCAAACTGCATACTATACTCTCGCACACTCATATTACCTTGTCTAAGGTTCAAGAACTTATCAGCTCTAGCTCGTCGTATCTCAACTGGCAAGTAGTGACGAAGAAAGGCCTCAGAAAATTCCTTCCACACAGCTGGAGGAGCGTTCGGACCCCTGGATCTCTCCCAACTATCATACCAGAGAACCGCTAAATCCCGTAGCCGATAAGAAGCCAACTCTACTGCCTCTGTATCACTAGTATGCATAACCCGCAGTGTACGATGAACCTGATCAATAAAAGTCTGCGGGTCCTCCTTCGGATCTGATCCGGTAAACACAGGAGGGTCTAAATTAATAAAATCACGAACTCTCGTACTAACTGGTTTATCAGCAGCACCTGTATTCTGCCTCTGAGCCTGAGCAGCTACCAAGCTAGTCAATAACTGCAAAGCACTCCGCATATCCTGGTCTGTAGTGCCAGACGGAGGAACTGGAGGTGCTGGGTTCCTCCTAATATCCTCTGGAGGAGACGGAGTAGATGAGGTATGAGACGGCATCTCACTCTGAGCCTCATTTTGGCCCGCTCTGGCTTGGGGCACCTGACTGGTACCCTCTCCCGCAGCTGTATCAAGCCGTCTACTAATTGTTTGCTTCCTAGTCGAAGGCATCGCTGAAAGAAAACAAGGTGAATATTAAAGATGAACACTTACGACTCAACTCTACGCACGATCTAGATTCAGGAAGAAGGTAACAACCCTAGATGTCATGTAGCCTCCTGATTATAAATGTGGCGCGCTACACATCCATAATCAAGACTCTACTAGACACGGCTCATAGACAATCCCTAGGACAGACTTGCTCTGATACCAAGTTTGTCACGACCCAAACTGGAGGGCCATGACTAGCACCCGGCCATACTTACCGAGTACCAACATACATTTTATCTAACCTTCTTTATTATCTTTTAGGGCTGACGAGATCAATATAAATGGTAGACATGGGTCATGGACAACCAACAATAAAATCTGATAGCATGAACATACATAACATGGGATGACTAGACAATCAAGAAACTATATATAAGGTACGAGCTACCACACTACCATGAGAGACTATACAACAAAAACCAGCCGACAAGGCCTACCAAACTATACATGAGTCGACACCTGTCTATGAGCCTCTAAAGGAACATAAGTGTTGCAACATAGCCGGAACAGGGCCCCGACATACCCATAATATCTATAACAAAATGCATACCAAGACCAAGGCAAGTCCGAAGAAGGGATCTCGCCAATCACCGCTGAACTGGACAGCCTACTATGGTGGGGGAGTTGCGCCTGCCTGTCTATCAGGACCTGCAGCACGACATGCAACGTCCACAAATAAAAGGACGTCAGTACGAATAAAGTACTGAGTATGTAAGGCAGGGAACCATAAGTACGAACAGTAATGTAAGGAGGGATAGAGAATAAACAACCTGTACCATCTCGGTACCTCTAAGGGCTACTGACATGAAATGCGTGATACATATGTATATATACATAAACTTTTAAAACATACGCCTCTGTGGGCATCATCATCATCATATCGTACCCGGCCGTAATAGGCTCGGTAAAAACGTGCCCGGCCACGTGGAGCTCGGTAAAACCCAACTGATCAGTGGTAGCACAATAGGTGCCGTACCCGGCCGACTATAGCGCGGCTCGGTAGAGTAAAGTAGATACATATATATAATGCATGCTCGACTCATGGACGCACGTTCTAAATCTTTCGGAGTGACGTAAGGTCGGTATCTTCTGTACACGTTATTAGGACTAACTCTTCACCATGAACCTTATAAGAATCAGGAAGTACCAATAACATTGATAACATAAGAATAAGAGAAGCAACATCAACATCAATCGTTCCATAAGAGGGGAAACAATGTAAGTACTGCTAGCTTCTAAGAGTAGAGTATCTTTGGAAGCTCGTTCATCACATTATGTACAATCGGAGTCATGCAAAAGAAGGAAAGGTATAGCCTCACATACCTTGTATATACTGCCCCAATCTCAAGCTATGCAATTTTCACGACTCCTTAGTCTACAATAAGAGAAACGATACTATAGTTACCATTCAAGCGTCATAACTATTATGTATCGACCACAACCTATTTTACGATGAAACGGACAGCACCTCCCCTATATATATGACTTCACACAATTCCAAACAATCACCAAACAGCCCAAACAACATCAACAATAATCATATTGAGCCTCCGAAAACAGTCCACGCACAACCAAATCACTTCATACATACGACGGCCACCATAGTCGTATCAAACGACCCGGAAATGTTACGAAGAACTACCAGCCCACAACCCTACATCTATATGGTGTTTCTCCACACCCTTCCTCCTCCAAAACTCCACAAAACAGTAGTAAAACACGCAGCCCAACAGCAACACAAAACAGTCCACAAAACAGTCCGCTACAAGTGAATAACTCGAACTCACGGTTTCCGATCACCGTCCCGTGAGTTCTTACATGTATAGAACGAATTACCATGAATTCACAGCAGAAAAAATATATGAAGGAGAGCAGTAAACTCACCTTACTTGTTGGATAACTCAGCCCTTATCTTGGTTCTTCAAACTCTAGGGTTTACCCCCAATTTGAACTTGAAAGAGAGGGAAAATCAATTAGGGTTTGTGGATAATTTTTGGGAGGAAGTTTGCAGGGGTTATGATACGGATATTTTATGATTCATATACCTTAAAATACGACCTCTTGAGAGTATTAAGCACCCCTAGGTTTACCCAAAAATACGGCTGACAACATCCTTGATTCGTTTAACTTCTAAAACTTGTTAACCACCCTTATACACCTTTGTATCATTTAAGACCAATAGGATTAATCTCTTATCATCTCAAAGATAATCTCTTCATGGAGTTACGTCGACGACCTTATGGAATGAACTAACGTATGTGAATATGGGTTGTAACACCCTCCATGCCTTCGATAGACCCAGTGATCCTCGACTTTTGCGAACGATATCAAGTGACTCTTGGTCAAATTCATCTATCATTCAGGCGTATTGTTTACATGACCAATTATTACGTGAATATGATTGAAGGGATGCCCTTCACCCTTGACAATTTGATCAAAATGTACAGTCCTCGACTCTTTCGTGGGGGCCTGAGTAAGCTCAGTTGCCAGGCCTCGAGGTCCCTCTATGCTTGCAACGATGAAGTAAGGAACAGGGGATGGATGAGCCATTTCGTCCGAGTTAGGAATTCAGACTTGATCCCCGCAGAGAGGATGCCGCTCCCCGAAAGATGGAACATGAAGCGTAATTAGACATACTTAATTAACTGCCTATTTCTTTCTTTCGAATACATTTCTTCATAAACTGTCTTCCTCCGCTAATACAGCTACCGCGGTGTACCCTGATACGGTAAGAAATCTTTCAGCCTAGGTAGCAAAGCTAGACTCGATTTTCCCATACGCCGAGCGCGTGTGGTGCGATTTATCCACGGCTCGATGGGAAGCCAAGGATCACGGTGGAACTTCATTCTCTACTATTGTTTCAGTTTTAAAAAGGCTGTTGCTGATTATGCTCTCATTCCTCGTGCTTATTTTTGTATTTGCGCAGGTCTGGGGTAGGCCTTCTTGATGAGAGAAAATTTGCGCAATGAAGCGGGTGCTTCGATACCCGATGAAGAGAGGAAAAACGAGGGGGATCGTCGGCTTGCCCTATGAAATCCAAGAAAATTAGAACGGAAGATCCTTAGGATGGTTCAACACTCTTAATTCCAGAAGGGTTGGGGGAGTCCCCGAGATGGAAGCGAAAGGAAAGATGATCCTTTGACAGCACCCGAAGGAGGAGAGGATTTGATTGTCTCTCGTATTGTTGGGTCGGCGACTTCCGACTCGTGGCTCGGTTCCGTCATTGCCCCACCTTGGGCTGAAAAGGCCTGCGAGGGTGTATCAGATGCTATAGCCGACGGCTAAAGTTTCCCTCGAGTCGAGATGCGCTTGGCAGGCAATCTAGGGGACCCCAATTCCAAAGCTCTTCAAAAGCAAGGGGCAGCCTCGATTTGCCCGGTCGAGGCAGTTGGAGTGAGTGATTCCCCTTTTTAATTGGCCTTTCCTCCTAGGGGGATGCAATATATCCCCAATATAGAGTCTCTCGGTGTAGGGACGCCTGTTGGTGATAGAGATGTGTTTAGATAGCCTTTTGCTACGCTTGAGGAAAAGCCCGAGCCTGATATTTTTCTCATTTTTACTAAGATCGACAAGCTATGAGAGCAGGTAATCTATTTGTAAATTATGCTTGGTGCCTCAACCTTTGCCTTCAAACCTTATTTCTTTCATGGTTCCAGGCCAAGGTGCTTTATCACCAAATGTTTGCCAATTTTGAAGAACTTCGTGATCTTTGCGATCGCTTGGAGGCGGAATCCCGGGAAAAGGCTCGTCTTACTAAATTGGTTACATAGCTCCTGTTTTTTGCCTATACGTCTGACTGACTTCCGTATTTTACTATCTTTGTAGCGATTTGCAACTTAAGGAGAAGTATGTCCTTATGGGGAAAGGCTCCGAGCTAGGGGTTTTGAAATTCTCGAGCTTAAGCGGCATCTGAATGAGGTGATCTTTGAGAGAGATGCCCTCCGGGGAGAGGTAATTTTGATCGGGTGTTGCCTTTAGGATGCGAGGATTGAGAGCAATAAGCATAAGGATCTCCATACTGAGTTGGTCGTTACACTATCCGAGGTCAAGGCTGAGGCGCTCGTGACCTCGCATAAGGAGGACGCTGCCACTCCAAATGCTCAGGCTTGGAAGATGTCCGAAGAGGCTGAGCTGAGCCTGACCCGAGAAGTGGAGCGTGCCTGGTTTGAATCTCGAAGACGGATGCTCGAGGATATTATGCGGGGGGAGTTGATTTAATCGCTAAGATTGAGAGGGTGCAGACCCTAAAAGAGGAAGTTGTGGCCCTGCTCCCTTCCTAAAGTGAGTCAAGCAGTGACTCGGGAGCTGATGAAGAGGGACGGGGCCGTTTGAAAACCGGAGGTTATGGCCGAGGTTGTTGAAATCTACCTTCTGAGGAGGCCATTAACGGCGTAGCTTCGATGATAGATTAATGTATTCATTGGCTTTCTGCCTTCGTAAGGGCTCCTAATGTAGGCTTTGAAATTGTACTTTTATGAATCTTTTTGTATCCGTGTCAACTCTTTACCTTTTTTCTGTTTTCCATTTGAACGACTTGCGACATTCGTTTGGCAATTGATCCAAAGATATGGCTCTTAAAATTAGTTTGTTGGGTTCTTGCTACCGTCTAGTGTTTCGCAATGGTCGAGAATCGACTTGTAAGTCTTTCGTGTTGGCTCTGAGGCTTTTTGCGTGGATTTTTTAGGTTCTCACAAGTCGGGTCGGTTTGACCTTTTTATGTAAGCTGGCGACTTAGGCTCTTATGCTTTGGGTCGATGCAACTCTTTAATATAAGCTAGCGTCTTAGGCTCTTATGCTTTGGGTCGGTATGACCCTTGTTATGGGCTGGCGACAGTGGTCCTTATGCGTTGGGTCGGTATGACTTTTTAATGCAAGCTGGCGACTTGGGCTCTTATGCTTTGGATCAGTGCGACCCTTTTAATGTAAATTGGCGTCTTAGGATCTTATGCTTTTGCTCTTGGGTGTATTCAGTTAACTGGTTCGGGTTCGGTCTCCGAGTCAAGTTTCGACTCGAGCTCATTGACTCTTTAGTTTATGAATTTAAAGGTTGCCCTTAGGCTCTTATGTGTTTGGTTTGTACGACCTTTTGTATGGGCTGGCGTCATTGGCTCTTACGCTTTTGGTCGGTACAACAATTTACATGGGCTGGCGTTAATGGCTCTTACGCTTTAGGTCGGTATGACCTTTTATATAAACTGGTGATAGTGGCTCTTACGCTTTAGGTTGGTACGACCTTTAATATTGCTGGCAACAGTGGCTCTTACTCTTTAGGTCGGTATGACCTTTTGTATGGGCTGGCGACGATGGCTCTTACACATAAGGTCGGTACGACCTTTTATATGGGTTGGCATCAGTGGCTCTTACGCTTTAGCTCGGCACGACCTTTTATATAGGCTTTATTGTTCCCTTATTAAGGACTTTTTGAGATTCTATTTTTCCTGACTCTTCGACGGTTCAGTAGATCCTCGATTGCGAGTCGTTATGTGGCGATGATCGAGCACCTCGGGAGGTTTTAGCTCGGTGGTTGAGTCTCTCGAAGCCTATAGTTCGGAGCTGACCTGGTCGAAGATCTTTGCCTATGTCGAGGGTAGCATATTTAACCGGTTCTTTTCGAAAGAAATTCGAAGTAATTGAAGGCCTGTGATTTTATAGCAACGGTCGAGCGTCCCTGAGTCGCGTTAGTTTCGCTGGTACAGCCTTGTGACCATTGTCAGTCTGTTTGGCCGGAGCCTTTTAGTCCCCGAGTGAAATAGTTTTGCCGTCTATATCGAGGGTATGCCTTTTTAGGGGTTTTACAAGTTTGATATATAGCCTTAACTTTAAGATCGGGTTCATGCCTTGCTCGAGGTCTTACAGATATTGTTAGTTTGTACAAGTATGGTTCATTCCTTGCTTGAGGTCTTACGGATATTGTTATTGCCTTATATAGGTCTTACGAGACCGAGGCTCCCCACTTGGGGTCTTATGGCCTCGGGTTTTTGATATGCCGATGGGGTTGGCCATTGGCGGCAGTTCCCGAGTCATCAAAAACTTTTTGGCTCGGGAGCAATTTCAAGTAAACTTGGTACTGCCTCATTGAGGGCTTACGAGTTTGAAGCTCTGACCCGGAGGTCATGCGGTTTCAAATTGTTGACGCCGGCCCCCGGGTGTTTGGGATGTTTTTTTTGATTTGTAGCCGTTTTGTAAACTTGATGTTGCCTCATTGAGGGTTACGAGTTTGAAGCTCCAACCCGGAGGTACGGCTTCAAATTGTTAACGCCAGTCCCGGAGTTTTCAGGATTTTTTTTGGCTTTGTAGCCGTTTTCGTAAACTTTATGTTGCCTTATTGGGGGCTAACAAGTTTTAAGCTCGGACCCGGAGGTCATACGGCTTCGAATTGTTGACGCCAGTCCCCGAGTGTTCGGGACGTTTTGGCTTTAGAGCCATTTTTGCAAAATATACCAGACTCTTTTCAAGTGCGCGCTTTGGTGGAAAGTATTCCTCAATTAATTGATACAAGTGTGAACGTTTTCGCTATTAAGGACACGATTATTCTATAGGGGAATAATTTATTCGATCGTTTGGCTCGGTACTTAATTTTCTTATCGAGACCCCATTTAGCGCATCTTGGCTTCTCCGAGGAGGTGTTCTTCCGGGGGGAAGCCCCCTAGTATTCGAGGTTGATTGAAAAGAAGCCTTGAATACTTGTTGAGTCTTCCTTAGGTAGCATATAGATGTTACCTCATTAAAAACCTTGCCGGTAAAACCCTTCTTGGATACAAACCCGATCGAAGGAAAAGAGTGCAACATATGCTTTCGGGACCTAAGGCCTTCGTGTTTTTAGAAGTAATAGCATTTGAGCATCGATACATTCAAATTGCTTGGAAGTTTTTCACCGTCCATTGTGCCGAGTTGTAGGACCCTTTGCCAACTACTCCGAGGACACGGTACGGTCCTTCCCGGTTCTGACCTGGTTTTCCTTCATTAGGATTTTGAGTATTCAGGGTGACCTTCCTCAGGACTAAGTCCCCGATTCAAAAATGTTAGAGATTTGTTCTTTTGTTGTAGTATCTTTCGATCCTCTGTTTTTGCGCAGCTATTCGGAACAGTGAGGCTTCTCTCTTTTGGGGTGTTGAGCAAAGGCGGGCTTGTTAGGTATCGCTTCAATTCCTCTAAAGCGCGTTGGCATTGCGGAGTCCATTTAAAGTTGCTTTTCTTTTTGAGCAAGGAGAAGAAATGGTGACTCCTGTCTGATAATGTTGATATGAACCGGCCGAAGGCTGCTATCCGCCCAGTCAGCTGCTGTACGGCCTTTACGTTATTTATCACCGTAATTTCATCGATGGCTTTGATTTTATCAGGGTTGATCTCGATTCCTCTGTTCGATACCATGAATCCTATGAATTTGCCCTAACCCAATCCGGAAGGCGCACTTCTTGGGATTGAGTTTCATGTTGTAACTTCTGAGGATATTGAATGTTTCCTGCAAATGAGTCAAATGGTCCTCTGCGCACAAGGACTTAACTAGCATGTCGTCAATATAAACTTCTATGTATTTGCCTATTTGTTGTTGGAACATCTTATTAACTAGGTGCTGGTACGTGGCCACTGCATTTTTTAGCCTGAAGGGCATTAAATTCTAGCACTACGTACCGTACTTCATGATGAATAAAGTCATTTCTCTATCCTCGAGGTTCATCTGAATTTGATTATACCCCGAATAGGCATCGAGGAAAGTGAGGATTTCATGGTCAGCCGTGGCATCGATCAAACAATCGACGTTGGGCTGTGGGAACGAGTCTTTTGGGCATGCCCTATTTAGATAATTATAATCTACGCACATTCTTAGTTTATTTCCCTTTTTAGGAACTATCACCACATTGGCCAACTATTTAGGATATTTTACTTCCCTAATTGACTCTATCTTGAGGAGCTTTGTTAGCTCATCTTTGATGAATGCATGCTTTATCTCAGAATGGGGTCTCCTTTTCTGCTTCATCGGTTTATATCTAGGGTCGATGCTGTCATGCCCCAACCTCGGGAGGCGCGACCGGTGCTCAATTGAGTGAACCTCAACTGAGCAAGCCTTATTAATACTTTTCTACCCAAATCAATACGATTGAGGGAACCGCGCTATCATTTATTTAGACGATAGCAAAATTTGAACATTCACATTTTAAACCATTTTCATGCCACAAACCTTAAACCATGGTTAAGTTTTCATGATTTCATATAGTTATAATTTAGAAGAGCTAGAGTACAAAGTTACAACATGGTTCATTGACCTATCCAACACCCGTACATAACCCACACTAATGTCTACGAAGCCTCTAAGGATACAAAAGACAATAATGACAATGCCGGCAACAAGGCCCCGGCTATACCTCAATAGTGGATATCTATAACAAAAGGTGTACAACATAACCCCATGAAGGAGAAAGGGGCTCACCATTACTTTGAGAGGAGGATGCTCCGCTATGCGTGATCAGCACTATCCGGTATGGAGCCACCTACATTCATTCAAAAATGTAGCGCCCCCGGCAAAAGGGAAGTTAGTACCATGGAATAGTACTAGTATGTATAACTAAACACCATCCTGTTAGAAAGAACAACCATACGACAGCAAAGAGGAAATCATAAAGACAAGAAAGCTTCAAATAAGCACCACATCAACAACATAAGAGGTTCACATAGTTTTCAAAAAGTTTCTGAAATTTTAGATTAGAGCATCCCACATTGTTGCATCATTATCCACATTGCCACCGCCTCCTTGAGCGGAGTCAGATCACGGCCTAATCGGCTAAGCCGTCTCCCCGAGACGTTACCATTAATTCATTCTCACTTTCCAGTTTTAATCATCAATACATTTTACCACCACGTGTGTATAATATGGCGTCCGATCACGGCCCGATCGGCTAAGCCGTCTCCCCGAGACGTTACCATTTTTCGTTAATCATCTCACTCCAATCTTTGGTTACACATGTATTAGTTCATCGGCACTTGGGGCCACAATTACCACATTTCGTAACTCACATTTCACATTATTCCCAATTTCAACATTTACTTTTCCACTTAAGACCATAGGCACATACAACAGCAGTTTAGGTTATAAGCATAGAGAGGAATTTATCTAGTTCGGCATATCGATCACAATTCAACCTTGACTTGACATTTAGGAATTTAGCACATAGTTCATGTTCAATTTACCACACATTCTCAATTTACAAGGAGTAACACATTAAACACACGAAGAAGTACCTTCCACAAACATTTTTACAACATCAATTCATTTAACATAACAAGTACTGCATCAATGAAGTTTCGAACTTACAACAATTGCATGGGCACCATGGAAGCTCAATTTCTAAGAGGAGGGTGTTTTAGCCATACATACCTCAATGAAGCTTTCCATAAATCTTTATAATAAATTCCGAGACTCTTAGCACTTCAATCTATTTTATAAAAATTTACAAATTGAACCAAGAATTAGTGACATGATTAGGATTCTAGCTCATTTGAGTATATTACCAAGCACTAAGTGTGCACAGTGATTCTAGGATTCTTTTGTGAGAGGTTTCTATCATTTTATACCCCAGTTGCTATCTTTTTAATTCACAACCTCCCAACACTCTATGATCTTATATGCATGCAAGAAATCCATTTTCATACCCATGAACTCGCAAGCTAAGTATTCATACTAGTGTGAATTTCGAAACCAGAGATTTGGGCTCAAGTTTCTTACCTCTTGGGGTGGAAGCCTAACAAATTTTTGCTTGAGAGTCTTCAAGGACTTGGCAAGGATTGAGAGTTAGCTTCTCCCTCTAGAGCTCCCTCTCTCTCTCTCTCTCTCTCTCTCTCTCTCTCTCTCCCTCTCTCTATTTTGCAGTAAAAAATCACATAAATGAGGTCTAATAGGTGTTTTTAATGGGATGGGTCGGGTTTTAAAAGTTAGAAAATAGGAGCTCCGATGAAATCTGCGATCGCATACCTGATATGTGGCTCGCAAAATGGACCGCAAAAATGGTCCCAAAACCTGAACACACTACCTGGGTATGATGACTGTCACACCTCCTTTTTTCCCACACCTCGTGAAGAGGGTATGATAAAGGGAGTTATTTCCAACTTGAAGTGACAATCGGAACGGGATTTATTATTAAGCTTTCAGAGTCGCCACTTGGGAGATTAATGGTGTCCCAAGCCACCGGTTGAATCCCGATCCGAGGAAATTATGACTCTGTTAACAGTCTGCGAACCAGAAATCCGAGTAAGGAATTCTGTTAACCCGGGAGAAGGTGTTAGGCATTCCCGGGTTCCGTGGTTCTAGCACGGTCGCTCAACTGTCGTATTTGATTTTACCTGATTTCAAAACATGTTCTAACTCGTGTGCTTTTATTAGTAAACCGCTGTCATTTTTTATTTTTAATAAGACTTACAACGTCGTGAAAATGCGTCTCGAACCACGTCGCACCAGTGCACCCGTGATTGTTAACACATTTCGACTTCGTTGAGATTTGGATTTGGGTCACATAAATGTGCACCCGAATTTAGGGAAGTAATATTATTAAAGTACGCGCCTAAAGCAACTACGTGTTTATTATATTTGGGGAAGACCATGAAATTTGCTAAATGGTCCGCCCGAATTCTAAGCATTTTATATAACATCTATTGAGGGCCCCGCATTTTATTTTGTGAGGCTCGTCTCACTATTTTATTTAAAGGCCACTCCTAAAGTGACTACGATTTTCTACTCACTTTGTCTCTAAAATAAAATAACAGAAAACAAAACCTAGTTAATTAATCGTGCTGTAAACTTATTACCATTAAATCCTGAATCTTTCATTTAACTCATAATTCTAGCAATTTTGGGCTTTGATATCGGTTGAAGCAACCAGCGAGCCCAGTTGGTTTAATTTTGAATCTGCCCGGTTTTGCCTGTTGTTATTACCTTTGGGCCCAAATCTTCAGTTCTTACTAACATGAATCAATTTTCCAGCACCATTAACAATAAAGTCCAGGTTACTTGATTCTACGGACATTCACGAGCAAGTCAGTTTATTCAATCAATCCAATTAGTGATGCACGTAATTCTCAAGTAAAATGCTGATATTAACCACCAACACGCGATTATTTATTCCTACGTTGAAATAGGGAGATTAATGAAACGAAAGAGATGACGTCAACAACTAGCGTATTGAAAAGCAACATTTAGCTCTGAGATTAAAATCGAAACAGGCTACTTTCTAAATCAATTATGGATCAAAACCAGTCATGATTTTCTATTTTTAACCAAGTACTATACTGAACAGGTACTGAACTATTCAAAATCTACAGCTGATAGCCACAAATTAATAGTCCAAACAGTCCTATTAGGTACAAATTATGCAATCTGAGTTTCATTTGAATGTGGATCTAAGTAAACTTCATTGTACAATACATATCACTAATGGCTACTTAATTATGAATGCATCCTCTAGCAAACAACGGCTGAATACTTTCATTTCATGCTCAAGCTCGAAGCTACATCAATTTTGAGTTCAATTGTGTACCTGGATATAAAAATACAATGAGAATGAGGAGGACAGCAACAAAAGCATAACAGTAGCAGTAATTGGAGCCAAAGCAGCAGCAAATTCAATTTCCACCCAGAATCACACTTAAATACAACCCGGAAAGTTGTAAAACCAACAGCAATAGCAAATACCCTCACTAGACTCAACTGGACTCGAATTAACCCACAACCGGACCAACAGATCCCAGAAGAAGCTCCAGCAAATTGGAATTAAGCTAGAAAATCCAAATTACCTACTGAAGATCGAACTGAACCAAAATGTTCCAGGGAATAGTATTTTTTTTTTTGAATTTTCTGCTATATTGTGGTTTCTACTGGACTTGTTTGCTTTTTTTTGATTTTTCTGTAGAAATTAAGAGCTAAGGGTTTTAGGGGGAATTGTGAGCTTCCAAAACTTGCTCCCCAAAAACTTCTTCCACAAGGCAAAAGAATGCCTCTTTTTATAAGTGAACTTAGGGTCCAATTTCAGATTTTCATTTCACCCCTTAGTCCCTTATCTCAATTCTATTTTTACCCCTTGTTTTCTTAGCTTGTTACACAAGTAAGTGCACCTATTTATCTAAAATCTACACTAGAGTCTATTCTAGAAGATTCTATACCCCTTATAATCCCCATCTAGGAATTACTACCCATACCCAACAGTTCCCTGGACCTAATTAAGGGTCAACTACCTCAAAATAATTAATGAATACCTATAATTCTAATCAGAAAAACAGAATTAACCTAATCAAAATAAACAAAAGTTGAACTAACAAATTAACATCCAAATAACAGAAAGTTCTATGACTTAAGGCTATCATTTGAACATTTAATAACATCAGGTCAAGATGACAATTAAACTAGCAGTATCAAATCAGTCAAGGATGATGAAACAAAGAAAATTAACCAAGTCAGAATTATGCGCCAAGGCCACTGAAACTAACCTAATTGCTAAAAATCAGAACTAATAAGCAACACAAGAAGGCAACTGATGACTAAACACATGCAAACAACAAAATAAACAAAGAAAGGACACTGTTGAAGAAAAACTTATCTAGGGTTCCGCCGGAAAACTTTGAAATTGAAATTCGAACCATTCCGGTCACATTTGAACCGAACGTCCATGGGGGTCTGATAGGGGAAGACCAGGCGGTCCTATGGTGTTAATCTGGGCTCGATTAGGCTACTTTGAACTTTGGCCGGAAAATTTCAGTCCAATATTCGAGATGCTCGGGTCAGATTCGAGGGGCGGGACTTAGGGGGTTTGAAAGAGAAGGTGAAGGCGGTTAGGTGGTGTTAATTTGGGGTGGTTTGGGCAAGGTTGTGTTTTGGCCGGAAATTTCGATCTAATATTCGGAACGATTGGTTATGATTCGAATGGAATGGTTATGGGGGTTGGAAAGAGGAGGGGAAGATGAGTTTGTGGTGAAATTTTGGGGTCATTTGGAGCTTCGCCGCCGGCGGCGACGATTTCCGGCCGGCGGCGCTAGGGTGGAGAATGGGGGAGAGGGGCGGGGTAGCGGTGGTGTTATACCGGCGGCTCTAGGGTCTCTGAGGGATGGGGTGAGAGAGAGAGACGGAGGGGTGGGGGGGTAGGGTTCGGACACTTATATATTAACACCTCATCAGTTCTCAACCGTTGGATCTCTTTACCTCGACGGCTAAGATTAACTGGAACCAAACGGTGTCGTTTTTGAGGATGGGGGACATTGGATCGGGTTTGGGGTGGACTTGGGCCAGGCATGGGGCTATTTGGACGGGTTTTTGGGGAATTTGGGATGGGTTTGGGAATTTAATCAAGACAAGCCCAAGTTCAATCTAATTTCCACAATTTTTTCCTCTTTCCCCTTTTCTTTTCAAGATTAAACTAAAATCTAAATTAAATTATAAAACCAAATTAACCTATCAAAAATGCTAATTAATCCTAAATAATAATTATCACAGATAATTAAAATAAATTGAAAGAAAAACCACCTAAAATCAAAGTTAAAATTAAAGGTGCAAATTAAACAAAAATTTTTTTTTTTGTGATTTTCTTTTTTTTAAATAAAACGACTAATTACTAATTAGAAAAAATGTCCTAAATGCAGATGCACGTATATTTTGTATTTTTTCATTTAATTAAAACGAAATAAACATGCACAAACAAAATGCAAACAATTAGCACAAAATGACACCAAGATTCACCAAAATTGTAAAAATAGTAATAATAAGAAAAACAAAAATCATTTTGTTTGAACTTTGGGAATAATTTGCTTAGGGCAAAAATCACGTGCTCACAATGACAGAAATGCGGTCCGCATACTTGTTCTGCGGTCGCATAATGCACCGCAGAACTGCCCCTTACAAAATCCCAAGGGGATAATGCGATGACTATGCAGCCCGCATAGTGGTTATGCGATCGCATAATTGGCCGCATAGGTGACCTCAAATTATCCATCACACTGACTGACTCTACGGCAACTGTGCGGTCCGCATAGCTATTCTGTGATCGCATAGTGGACCGCAGAAATGCACATTTCTTGAAAGTATTATTCCTTGACTTTTTAATGCATAGATCAGTCCAAAGGGTCTGAACCACGGCGAGCTTGCGGTTTGGAGTAGAATTTTTCACGGGGTTTTACAGATGCTTAGTAAATGGGTAGTTATCTCCGGTGGGATTCCTGTCATGTCTAAATGGGACCAAGCAAAGAAATCGATTTTGTTAATAAGGAATTGAATGAGTTTCTTCTTGAGTTTGGGGGTTAATCCCATCCCTACGTATACCTTCCGATCTAGGAGATGCTCGACCAATACGGCTTGCTCCAACTCTTCGATAGTCGACTTTGTTGTGCTCGACTCTTCGGTGGCAATGAAGGTTCTGGGGGCGAGGAAATCCTCTGCATCATCCTTGGGGGTTGGTTGGCTTTCCGACTCTTCAGAGCCGGAGTATACAAAATTTGGTACCTCTTTACGGACCGCGAACATTTCCTTTGCTGCATGTAGCTCTCCATATATTGTCTTTATTCCGTCCTTTGTTGGAAACTTTATCATCTGATGCAGGGTGGATGGTACCACCTTCATGCTGTGTATCCATGGTCTACCGAGCAAGGCATTGTACCTTGTGTCACCTTTAATGATGTGGAACCTAGTATCTTGAACTACATTAGATACGTTAACCGGGAGGGTGATTTCTCCTTCTGTTTCTTCGCCGGCCATATTGAAGCCGTTGAGGATTTGAGAGGTAGGTATGACCCGATCGAGCAATTCGAGCTGTTCTACCACCATTGATCTAATTACGTTGGCCGAGATACCTGGATCCACGAGCACGTTTAATTTGGATGTTATTTAACAGAAACAAGATTACCAGCACATCGTTGTGTGGACGAGACAAAGTCTTGAAGTCTTCTTCGCTAAACGCGAGGATGTGCTCAGATGCCCGGCCCCGGGTTTGTCCTTGTGGTGTCGCAGAAATCTTTGTCCGCTTGGTTACGGGCCCTTGGGGAATTTTAGTCCCCCCGATAATCATATGAGCGATGTGCTGAGGTTTCCGCATTTTGCTTCCCTTATATGCCTTTATTTCTTCCCTGGTGAGGTGTTTTCAAATGTTTTGTTGATTTCCTTGGTGTATAGTCCTGTTGGTGTGGGAATTTTTGCCAACGTGTCGAGTGCCGCGTGAGACCACGTCCGCGGGAATTGGTTCTAGTGCATACTCGGGGTTTCGTCGTGGTGCACTAACATCTGGAACATCCACACCATTCTCTCCATGGTCCTCAAGATTGTTGTTTTCACGTGCGTTTACTGAGTTAGACATTTTGACCTCAAATCAAAAGATCTTGGACAACAAAAAGTTCGAAAGGTAACTTGCGTTATGGAGTGAACCAACAAGAAAATAATCCCTATTATTTTTAGCCCCACGGTGGGCGCCAAACTGTTTACCTTGAAAATGGTAATTACAATTAGATTTGATTTCGTGGTTCTAAAAATACGTGATCTGTTTTTATGCTAGTTGTTTAGGCAATAGATGCTAAGCACTAGATTCTAGTTGTTTAGGCTTAATCCTCATACAAGCTTTCGAGTTTTGAGCAGAAGTTTTCACGGGACCTTACATCCTCCCCCACTTAAGATCATTTGTCCTCGAATGAGGATTAAGGTTTGATTATGAGCAATCTTTATGCGACCTCGGCTTTTTACGACACGAAACATAATGATAACCCCAAATTTTGTTAACTCCCTAAAGTTTCAAAAATTTTGCCTGAGTTTCCTTTGCAACTAGGCCTATCCACCTATCAGAGAGCCCCAAAGACATAATCTAACAGCATATACATGTTCCACAGACAGAACGTAACTTGTACAACACCAATCCTCTGAATGATTCTGTACGGTCTGACGTACCTTGGACTCAATTTTCCTTTCTTCCCACACCGCATGATACCCTTCATGGGGGAAACCTTCAGAAATACCTAATCATCTTCCATGAACTCCAAATCTTTGCGTCGAACGTCCGAATAAGATTTTTGGCAACTCTGACTAGTTTTTAACCTTTCCTGAATAATTTTGACTTTCTCCATGGTCTTGTGCACAAGGTCCAGCCCTATCAGTTCAGCTTCTCCATCCTCGAACCACCCAATGGGAGACCTACATCTCCTACCGTACAATGCCTCAAATGGCGCCATTTGGATACTAGCATGAAAGCTATTATTAAAAGCAAATTCTATGAGCGGTAAATGGTCATCCCAGCTACCCTTGAAATCAAGAGCACAAGCACGCAACATGTCCTCAAGCGTCTGAATAGTCTGCTCTGCTTGCCCATCGGTCTGGGGGTGGAAAGTCGTGCTAAGATTTACATGTGTTCCCAAACATTGCTGAAATTTCTTCCAAAAGTTAGCCGTGAACTGAGCCACTCGATCTGAAATGACTGAGACTGGAGTACCATGCAACCTGACTATTTCGTTGATATACAACTGAGCATACTGTTCCGCTGTGTTGGTAGATTTGACTGGCAACAAGTGCACTGATTCCGTGAGTCGATCAACAATCACCCAAATTGAGTCAAACTTGCGCGGAGTGCGCAGCAACCCTACCACAAAATCCATGTTGATCATTTCCCATTTCCACATTGGAATTACTATGCTTTGAGTCAGTCCTCCGGGTCTGTGATGTTCAGCCTTCACTTGCTGACATTTCGAACATCTAGCCACAAAGTCCACCACATCCCTTTTCATGTTATTCCACCAATAAACTTCCTTGAGATCATGATACATTTTCGTAGAGCCTAGGTGCACGGAATACCTAGAAGTGTGAGCTTCTGCCATGATCCTTTCCCGAAGACCGTCGATATCCGGAACACATAGGCGACCTTGGTACCGTAGGGTACCATCATCCATGACAAGGGAAAAAGTTGTGGTGTTGTGTTTATGAATCCCCTCTTTCAGTTGTACTAACAATAGGTCGTTGAATAGCTTTTCCTTTACCTCCGCCACAAGCGACGATTCAGCCCTATCCTGCACAATTACCCCTCCATCATTAGAGTCCGCAAGGCGAACTCCCAAACTGGCCAATTGATTAACCTCTCGGGCCAACGGCCTCTGATCTGCCCTCAAATGAGCCAAACTTCCCATAAATTTTCGACTAAGAGGGTCTGCCACAACATTAGCCTTTCCCGGGTGATAGAGAATATCAATGTCATAATCTTTGAGTAACTCTAGCCATCTTCTCTGCCTCAGATTCAACTCCTTCTTCTTGAAAATATATTGAAGGCTCTAGTGGTATGTGAATACATCCATATGGACCCCATATAGATAATGTGGCCAAACCATTAGCGCAAACACCACTGCCGCAAGCTCTAAGTCATGATTTGGATAGTTCTTTCATGATTCTTGAGTTACCTGGAAGTGTAAGCTATAACCTTGTCGTGTTGCATTAACACACACCCAAGCTCGATCCTTGAAGCATCGCAATACACCACAAATCCCTCTGTACCCTCTGGCAGGGTTAATACCAGTGTTGTAGTCAGTCTTGATTTCAATTCCTGGAAGATACTTTCACAAGCATCGGACCACTGGAACTTAACTGCTTTCTGGGTCAATTTAGTCAAGGGAGAGGCAAGAGTAGAGAATCCCTCTACAAACCTTCTGTAGTACCTAACCAAACCCAAGAAACTGTGAATCTCTGTTGGAGTGGAAGGTCTAGGCCAATTCTTCACTGCTGCAATCTTTTGAGGATCAACCATAACTCCTTCCCCGGAGAAGGCATGACCCAAGAACGTGACGGATTCAAGCCAAAATTCACATTTTGAAAATTTTGCATACAGTTGATGTTGCTGAAGAATCTGCAGAACTGCCCTGAGATTGTTAGCATGATCTTCTTGACTTCGGGAAAATACGAGAATATCGTCAATGAATACTATCAAAAAGGAGTCTAGAAAAGGCTTGGAGACTTGATTCATAAGATCCATGAAAGCTGCCAGGTCATTTGTTAGCCCAAAAGACATCACCAGAATTCAAACTGCCCATGCTGAGTCCTGAAAGCTATTTTTGGAATATCCTGCTCCCTTATCTCAATTGATGATACACGGACCATAAGTCAAACTTTGAAAAACACATAGCACCATCCAATTGATCAAACAAGTCATCTATTCTAGGTAGGGGATACTTATTTTTAAGTGTAACTTTGTTGCGTTGTCGGTAGTCAATACACATCCGCAGCGACCCATCTTTCTTCCTTACAAACAAGACCGGTACGCCCCACGGTGACACAGTCGGCCGGATGAAAGCCTTTTCTAGCAAATCCTTGAATTGTTCCTTTAGCTCTTTCAATTCTGCCGGTGCCATTCTATAAGGTAGAATTTATATAGGCTGCGTGTCTGGCATCACATCGATCCCAAAGTCAATCTCCCTGTCTGGTGGAATCCCAGGGAGCTCATCTGGAAAGACATCTGGAAATTCATTCACAATAGGTACATACTCAAGGCTAGGTGCCTCGGCATCGGTGTCCGTAAAATTGACTAAATGATAGATACACCCCTTCTTGATTATCTTTGCGGCCTAAAGGAAAGAAATAAACCGACCTTTAGGCACTACATTATCTCTTTTCCATTCAACAACGGGCTCATTAGGAAACTCAAGCCTCATAGTTCTAGTTCGACAATCAAGCTTGGCAAAATATGAATAGAGCCAATCCATTCCCATTATTACATCAAAATCCACCATCCCTAATTCAATGAGATCGGCCATGGTATCCCTACCACGCACCGTGACAACACAACTTCTATAAACTCGAGTAGCCAAAATTGACTCACCAATCGGAGTAGATACCGAGAATGGTTCATGAAGTTGTTCTGGTTCTATCCCGAACTCCATAGAAACAAAAGGGGTAATACGGGACAGGGTGGAACCGGGGTCAATAAGTGCATACACATCATGGGATTGGACAGTCAGAATACCTGTAACAACATCTGGAGAAGCCTTTGCAGTCTGGCGACCACTCATAGCATAGAACCGGTTGGGTCCTCCTGAACTCTGCGCACCACCCCTAGCTGCACCCCGCCCTGCGGGTGCTGGGGTACCTCGAGCTGGAGAGGGGGCTGAAGATGTAGCAACTGTTGGACTGGATGAATGTGCCGTGCCCCTACCCGCTCCCTAGCGGGATGCATGACAATTCCTCTGATGTGGCCCCTCATCCCGCATCCATAGCATACGGGTAACTCCAAGTAGCAAACCCCTGAGTGCATCTTCCCGAACATGGGGCACGGGCACCTTTGCTGCTGCTGGGATCTCTCTTCTGATCGACCCCACTGATGGGATCCTCTGTTGCCCTTATCACACCACCTTTTTCCTACACCCCGCAAGGGTGTAAAAGAGTTTTTCCAATTAAAGGACAATTGAAACGGGATTTGTCTATTAAAATTCAGAGTCGCCACTTGAGAGATTTATGGTGTCCCAAGTCACCGGTTGAATCCTGAAGCAAGGAAAAGAATGACTCTGTTTAACAGTCTGCGAACCAGAAATCTGAGTAAGGAATTCTGTTAACCAGGGAGAAGGTGTTAGGCATTCCCAGGTTCCGTGGTTCTAGCACGGTCGCTCAACTGTCATATTTGGTTTATTTACTTGATTTTAGTACATGATTTAACATATGTGTTTTTTATCTTTGAACCGCTATATTATTATTATTATTTTTAAAGAGACTTGCAACATCGTGAAAACACGTCTCAAACCACGTCACATAAATGCACCCGTAGTTTTTGACACGTTTCGACTTCGTTGGGATTTGGATTTGGGTCACATAAATGTGCACCCGAGTTTAGGAAGGTAATATTATTAAATGCCGGGCCTAAAGCAACTAGCGTATTATTAACTTTGTGGGAGGCCATGAAATTTGCTAAATGGCTCTTCCCGAGGTCTAAATATTTTATTGAAATAGTTTAGAGGGCCACGCTATTTATGCATTTTTATTTGGCGTGGCGCGCCTCGTTTTATTTTTAAGGCCAACCTAAAAGAACTACGATTTTCTGTCAAGTATTATCTCTAAAAGGGCCTAATTAACTAGTGTTACTAACTGAAAATTAGTAGAGGCAGCCCAAGAATGGTGTTCAACAAATTGGGCTTCAGACCGATCCAAAAGGAGGCAAGTTTTAAGCGTGGTCTTTTATAAGGGATTGCCCAGTCATGGGCCTCTGCCCAAACCCAAATGGGAAAACAAGCCAAGAATTGGCACTCAGCGGTTTAATTTCAGGTCAAGCCATCACACAACTCATATAGGTTAACTCAAATATTGGGGCTTCCTGACAGGCCTAATCTTAGTGGGCTGTGCGGCCCATTATATGAAAGATAGCTTCGGATTTTTAACCAGTTCCTTTTAAGCTCGAAATCAGACCAATATCAATATGCTCCAAAAGTTAAAATTATTTGCAATGAACACAAAGATTAAATGCGAACAGATTAGTTAAAGTACCGAAAATAATTTGAAATGCCTAACGATTTCAAACAGTTGTGGCATTTGACATAACTAAGCCTTCTAAACAAGCAACTAATGTAATTCATGACCCAAATGCAAACTGACTTAGGGAGTTTAAGCCAGTGAGCTTAGCTAATCTTAACTCGGTTATAAAACAAAAACGACACAAAATCAACTCAAATCCCTGGTCATTTACACCATTAGCTACTAGGATAATTCAACATGATACTTTGATTTTCTGATTTCAATCTAACACATGACAACATAGACTTCAAACTCAAGTTAATTCAAATTCAGCCTTACTAAGCATAATACCCACATGATCATGAGAAGGAATAAATTCAGTTCAATGGTCTTATACAGTCCTGGACAGTCTAATTTAGTTACAAATGAGAACCTACTGAAATCCTAACACTAACGATATACACTATGAAAATCAATAGAGATATCATGCTGCACTTCATTTCATTTCCAGAATTTGAGAGTTACACGATGTGTACCTGGGATTTGAATCACAATAAGAAAAAGGAGAAGTCAGCAGCAACAGATGACAAACAGCAATCACAACCAGCAACAACAGGAGTAATTTTTGAACCAAAACAGCTTCTCAAAAACCAAGGAATGAACTACAGAAGAACAACACCTAATAGATGACCAAAAACAGCTTGATTGAACCCAAAACCACTCGAAATTAAACCAGGAGCACTTTGAAGTTTCAGCAACCAAACAACAAGGAATTCTCAAGTCGTTTTCATATTTTCTAAGCTAGAAATTCGAATATGAAGCTAGTACTTGAAATTAATCTAAGAAAACTCAATGTAACAGTACTTTTTTTTTGGAATTTTCTGTTTTTTTTTTTTTTGGTTTTTGAAGATCTAGATCTAGAATTTGGATTCGAAATTCAAATCTTCAGATTCTGAAGGCTTCTGGACACTTGGGGGAAAATTTTCAGAGATTAAAACTTGTCCATTAAGGCATTAGAGGCTGCCTTATATAAGCAAAACTAAGGGCAGCCATCAGATTTCTATTTTGCCCTTTAGTCCCTTTTTTATTTTCAGTATTTAGTTAATTAGTCCTTTATTTGACTGACGTATTGCCCAAGTTATACCACTTAAGTTTTGATATTCAATTTAGAACCCCATCTAGAATCTTCTAGGGAATTCCATTTTAGTTACCGCAGGGTTCTTTCCCTGATAAATGCCCTACCCTTAATTATTTCTGTATTTACCTCTAAGTCATTAGCCTAGGTTAAGCTAAAACTATGTCCAATTTCGACAAACCCTTTAACTGAGCTGAGACTAACCCTGATTAAATCCAAAAGTTTGAGACACTTCAGTAATGAACTCCAATCAAAACAGATCCCCGAAAATGGAATACAAATTCAAACGACCCTAATTTACACTTGAATTAACTACTAGGAACAGAATTGAACTATTGGTCCAACAAGGATAGAATTTTAACACAGAATCATGCAGTATGAACAAAGGTGAAACCTAACAGTCAAAATGAGAAGAACAAATTAAAGAGGAGAACTGGGTTTAGCTAATTTCAAACGGAAGAACAAGTCAAATATAAAAAATGACATAAACAAAACAAGAATAAGAGAACTTACTGATTAAGACTCGAACACGGTTGACCTTTCAATTTCAACCGTGGGATAATATCAATCAACTGTTCTTAGTCAAGAACAGTCAAATAACCTTATTCCACGATGAAATTGAGCCTAAAACTCGTGAAGAAATCGGAGAAGAAACGATGCCCGCTCAGGTTCCGAATTTAGATTCAATATTCGAGAAGCTTAAGGAACATTTGAAGTAACAGGGGTGTGGATTTGTGATGTGGGGGTGGAGGTGAACCTACGGTGTAAGTTTGGTTGGGATTGGGGACGGCGCCGCCGTACACGGCGGTGGCGGCGCTAGGGTTTGAATTATTTGAGACGTTTGGGTGATGTTTGAAAGAAACCAATAGCAGATATGGAACGGGGAGGTGACGAAGAGGACATGGTGTTAATTTCAGGGCCATTGGACAACCGCCGCCGGCGGAGGCAATTTTCGGCCAGCGGCGTGCAGTGGTAGGCGACAGAGGGTTCTCTGAAGTGTGAGAGATGAGTGGTAGGGGGGGTTTGAGGGGGGGGGGGGTATCGTTAGGACGATTATATAGTTATGGATGTAGGCTTCTCGACCGTTAGATCTTGTAACCTCGACGGTCCAGATTTAACAGGCTGAAACGACATCGTTTTGGGACGGGGGCAGGCCGGGTTAGGGAATGGGTATGGACCAGGCGGGTTTCAGGGGTTTAATTTGGACTCAAGACTTGGGCCTGGTGGAGAAATGGCCCAACTGCTCTCTTCTCTTCATTTGCCTTCTTTTCTTTTTATTTCTTTTTTAATTTGTTTTAAATTACAACTAAAAACAAATCTAAATTAATTCCTAAGCCTCGATTAACCCTAAAACTAATTAAACCTACATGATAATTAACACAAAATAAATTCAAAAGAAACACTACTCAAAATCAAAGTCAAAATTAAAATTGCGAATTGAACTATTTTTTTGTGATTTTTTTTATTTTTTTTATTAAATAACGTGATTACTAATTAATGCAAAATGCTAAAATTAGCTCCTAAATGCACATGCAACACTCCTTTTTAGTATTTTTCATTAATCAAAATGCACAGACAAAAATGCAAACAATTAACAGAAAATGCCACAAAAATTGCAAAATAATGAAAGAAATCATTTTGTTTGAATTTCTGGGAATAATTCATATAGGGCAAAAATCACGTGCTCACAGCCCTGACTGGGCCTGAAACGACTCCACTGCTGCTGCTGGCTAGACCCTAATAGCGGTGCACTAGCTGAAGACTATGCAACAGATTGGGATGGCACTGATGTCTCTCCCCGAAAAGCTGATCTTCCCCCTCCTAGTGACTCATCCATATTGCCCGTAGACCGGGTCTTTCTGTTACCCTCTCTCTCCATTCTGTTTTTCAATTTACGGTTCTCTGCGGCCTGAGCAAACGCCACCATCTTGCCATAATTCATGTCAGAATTCAATGCAGCTGTAGAAGCCTCGTTAATAGTTAAAGGATTAAGACCCTGAACAAATCGGCGCACCCTAGCCTCTATTGTGGGCAACATGTGAATAACATACTTGGACAAGCGGGCAAACTCCATATAGTACTCCCATACACTTCTGCTACCCCATTTCAGATTTTCGAACTCCACTGCACGGGCTGCCCTTGTCTCAACAGGCAGGAAATGATCTATAAAGGCATCAGCGAACTCACTCCACCTCGCCGTAGGGCTCCCCTCCTCGCGGGAATCTTCCCATAACTCGAACCACGCATAGGCCACCCCTTTCAGACGATAAGCAGCAACCTCTACTCCCTCTGTATCAGTTGCACGCATAAACCTGAGTGTCTTATGCATCTCATCAATAAAATCTTGAGGGTCTTCTTCTGGATTGGAACCCGTAAACACCGGAGGGTCTAATTGAAGAAATCTATTAAACTTGAACTGGTGGAATCCCCTTGCTGGCTAGATAAATTGGGTGCAACATTTGACCTCTGGGCCTGTGAGGCCACTAGCTGTGTCAACATCAAAATAGCTCCCCTAAGGTCCCCATCAAAGACACCAGAACCGGAAACTGGGACTGGAGGCGGGACAAGAATATCAATGGGAGGGAAAGTAGTATCCTCCGCAGGTTTAGGAACTGGGGTAGTCTGCTCTTGGATAGGAGAACTAGGCAGGGTGATAGCAGGGCGACTACCCTCACCCGCAGTATCAAGCAGTGATTCATCAGCCACTCCTGAGGTAGCATTGGCTCCTTGGCCAATTCTCGCTTTCTTCTTAGGTGCCATTTACTGAAAGATAGAGCAATGCACTAGTTAGAGGGGGGAATAGCTTCACAATTACCGCAAGATCCAGATTATTAAAGAAGGGTGTTATTCCTAATGCCCAACTAGCCTCCAACTTATAGATGTGGTCGACTTCACACCGATAAGAAGGACTCTACGAGACATGGCTCTGAGACGTCCTAGGACACTTCAAAACCTTAGGCTCTGATACCAAGTTTGTCACGCCCCAACCTGGGAGGCGCGACCGCGCTCAATCTAGTGAACCCCAACAGAGCAAGCCTTATTAATACTTTTCTACCCAAATTAATACGGTTGAGGGAACCACGCTATCATTTATTTAGAAGATAGAAATATTTGAACATTCACATTTTTAAACCATTTTCATGCCACAAACCTTAAACCATGGTTATGTTTTCAAGCTTTCATACAGTTATAGTTCAGAAGAGCTAGAGTACAAAGTTACAAAATGGTTCATTGACCTATCCAACACCCGTACATAACCCACACCAATGTCTACGGAGCCTCTAAGAATACAAAAGATAATAATGATAATGCCGACAACAAGGCCCCGGCTATACCTCAAAAGTGAATATCTATAACAAAAGGTGTACAACATAACCCCTTGAAGGAGAAAGGGGCTTACCAAGACTTTGAGAGGAGGATGCTCCGCTATGCATGATCGGCACTATCCGCTATGAAGCCACCTACATTCATCTAAAAATGTAGTGTCCCCGGCAAAAGGGATGTTAGTACCATGGAATAGTACTAGTATGTATAACTAAACACCATCCTGTCAGAAAGAACAACCATACGACAATAAAGAGGAAATCATAAAGACAACAAAGTTTCAAATAATCACCACATAAACAATATAAGAGGTTCACATAGTTTTCACAATGTTTCTGAAATTTTAGATTGGAGCATCCCACATTGTTGCATCATTATCCACATTGCCACCGCCTCCTTGAGCGGAGTTAGATCACGGCCAGAACGGCTAAGCCGTCTCCCTGAGACGTTACCATTATTTCATTCTCACTTTCCAGTTTCAATCATCAATACATTACCACCACGTGTGTATAATCTGGCGTCCGATCACGGCCCGATCGGATAAGC
Source organism: Nicotiana attenuata (assembly GCF_001879085.1). NCBI lineage: Eukaryota > Viridiplantae > Streptophyta > Magnoliopsida > Solanales > Solanaceae > Nicotiana > Nicotiana attenuata. The sequence goes on from NC_031997.1 coordinate 48,597,468, forward strand.
CGTCTCCTCGAGATGTTACCATTTTCCGTTAATCATCTCACTCCAATCTTTGGTTACACATGTTTTAGTTCATCGGCACTTGGGGCCCCAATTACCACATTCCATAACTCACATTTCACATTATTCCAAATTTCAACATTTACTTTTCCACTTAAGACCATAGGCACATACAAAAGAAGTTTAGGCTATAAGTATAGAGAGGAATTTATCTAGTTCGGCATATCAATCACAATGCAACCTTGACTTGACATTTAGGCATTTAGCACATAGATCATGTTCAATTCACCACACATTCTCAATTTATAAGGAGTAACACATTAAACACATGAAGAAGTACCTTCCACAAATATTTTTACAACATCAATTCATTTTACATAACAAGTACTGCATAAATCAAGTTACGAACTTACAACAATTGCACAGGCACCATGGAAGCTCAATTTCTAAGAGGACCGGGTTTTAGCCATACATACCTTAATGGAGCTTTCCTTAAATCTTTATAATAAATTTCGGGACTCTTAGCACTTCAATCTATTTTATAAAAATTTGCAAATTGAACCAAGAATTAGTGACATGATTAGGATTCTAGCTCATTTGAGCATATTACCAAGCACTAAGTGTGCACAGTGATTCTAGGACTCTTTTGTGAGAGGTGTCTATCATTTTATACCCCAATTGCTATCTTTTTAATTCACAGCCTCCCAATACTCTATGATCTTATATGCATGCAAGAAATCCATTTTCATACCCATGAACCCGCAAGCTAAGTATTCATACTAGTGTGAATTTCGAAACCGGAGATTTGGGCTCAAGTTTCTTACCTCTTGGGGTGAAAGCCTAACAAATTTTTGCTTGAGAGTCTTCAAGGACTTGGCAAGGATGGTGAGTTAGCTTCTCCATCTAGAGCTCCCCCCCCCCTCCCCCCTCTCTCTCTCTCTCTTTCTCTCTCTCTATCTCTATTTGTAGTAAAAATCACATAAATGAGATCTAATGGGTGTTTTTAATGGGATGGGATCGGGTTTTAAAAGTTAGAAAATAGGAGCTCCGACGAAATCTGCGATTGCATACCTGACATGCGGCCGCAAAATGGACCGCAAAAATGGTCCCAAAACCTGAACACACTACCTAGGTATGCGACAGAAATACGGTTCGCATACCTGTTCTGCCGTCGCATAATGCACCGGAGAATTGCCCCTTACAAAATCCCAAGGGGATTATACGATGACTATGCAGCCCGCATAGTAGTTATGCAATCGTATAATTGGCCGCATAGTTGACCTCAAATTATCCATCACACTGTCTGACTCTGCGGCAACTATGCGGTCCGCATAGCTATTCTGCGATCACATAGTGGACCGCAGAAATGCTATTTTCTTGAAGGTATTATTCCTTGACTTTTTAATGCATAGATCAGTCCAAAGGGTTTGAAAAGCGACGAGTTTGCGAGTTTTGAGTAGAAGTTTTCACGGGGCCTTAGAGATGCTTAGTCGATGGGTAGTTATCTTCGGTGGGATTCATGTCATGTCTAAATGGGACCAAGCAAAGCAATCGATGTTGTTAATAAGGAATTGATTGAGTTTCTTCTTCAGTTCGGGGGTTAATCCCATCCCCAGGTATACCTTCCGATCTAGGAGATGCTCGACCAATACGGCTTGCTCCAGCTCTTCGATAGTCGACTTCGTTGCATCCAACTCTTCTGGGGCAATGAAGGTTCTGGGGCGAGGAAATCCTCTTCATCATCCTTGGGGTTTGGTTGGCTTTCCGACTCTTCTGAGGAGGAGTGTACAGAATTTGGTACCTCTTTACGGACCGCGAACGTTTCCTTTATTGCATGTAGCTCTCCGTATATTGTCTTTATTCTGTCCTTTGTTGGAAACTTTATCATATGATGCATGGTCGATGGTACCGCCTTCATGTTGTGTATCCATGGTCTACCGAGCAAGGAATTGTACCTTGTGTCACCTTTAATTATATGGATCCTAGTATCTTGAACTACATCGGATACGTTAACCGGGAGGGTGATTTCTCCTTCTGTTTCTTCGTCGGCCATATTGAAGCCGTTGAGGATTCGGGAGGTAGGTATGACCCGATCGAGCAATTCGAGCTGTTCTACCACCGTTGATCTAACTACGTTGGCCAAGATACCTGGATCCACGTGTACACGTTTAATTTGGATGTTATTTAAGAGAAACAAGATTAGCAGCGCATCGTTGTGTGGACGAGACAAAGTCTTGAAGTCTTCTTCGCTGAATGCGAGGATGTCCTCAGATGCCCGGCCTCGGGTTTGTCCTTTTGTTGTCGCAGAAACCTTTGTCCGGCTGGTTACGGGCCCCTGGGGAATGTTATTCCCCCCGATATTCATATGAGCGATGTGTTAAGGTTTTCCCATTTCGCTTCCCTTATATGCCTTTATTTCTTCCCTAGTGAGGTTTTTCTGAATGATTTGTTGATTTCCTCGGCGTATTGTGCTGTTAGTGTGGGAATTTTTGCCAACGTGTTGAGTGTCGCGTGAGACCACGTCCATGGGAATTGGTTCTAGTGCATACTCAGGGTTTCGTGGTGGTGCACCAACACCTAGAACATCCACACCATTTTCTCCATGGTCCTCAAGATTGTTGTTTTCACGTGCGTTTACTGAGTTAGACATTTTGACCTCAAATCAAAAGATCTTGGACAAGAAAAAGTTCGAAAGGTAACTTGCGTTATGGAATGAACCAGCAAGAAAATAATACCTATAAATTTTAGCGCCACGGTGGGCGCCAAACTGTTTACCTTGAAAATGGTAATTACAATTAGATTTGATTTGGTGGTTCTAAAAATACGTGATCTATTTTTATGCTAGTTGTTTAGGCAATAGATGGTAAGTAAGAGATTAGAATATGAGATAAGAGCTTGTAGATAGTATAATTACCAAACTGAATGGATGGATATCGGGGCCTCGAGCTGGCGTATACGGGCCTCGAGCTTGAGCCGGATACTCGGCTAAGGGCAATCAAGGGGGGATTAATAGTTATGATAGCTTTGATGGAAGCCTTTTATGTTCAATGATGAGCAACAAATTAAGAACAATAAATAGAACGCAATGGATATACAAAATAAATGTAAGTAATAAGAACAAGAGAATACGTTAAGTTAGTGAGAAGAGAGAATGTTCTTGTGTATTAAATATTGAGTATCCAAAAGCCTATAAAATGACAAGGGTCCCCTTCATATATGAGGGGGAATCCCAACGTAGTACAAATACATTTATTACACAGGGCTGCTGGTACAACCACTCAATCATCCTGGTGTAGGCTATCACCGTTTGCGCATGCGTTATCAGAAAGTACTGCTCCAAGGTAACTTCCTGCTTACACGCGACAAGGACCGGTTCGTTCTGCCCCGACACCATGCACGAAGAATCCCCGAAGACATCGAACCCTGGGCTATTCCCCATATCCTTCGAGATGAGATTATGCAATGCTTTGTCAACCATAAATTGGTCTTCCCAATTTTAGTCGCATACAACTATGTTATGGCTATGCAATTAGACTATATGTTTCCTGCTATTCAATTAAACTTAGGTGTTACCTTGTAGTCAACATGTCTACTTCTGTTCAATCTATGTGTTTACTAGCATGTCTAGTTATGTTCAATCTATGTGTTTACCAGCATGTCTACTTATGTTCAACCTATGTGTTTACTAATATGTATACTTATGTCCAATTCATATGTTTACTACAATAACATTTCTACTTCTATTTGATTAAACGTAGGTCTGCATGCTTGCTCAAATCTAAATTACATCTATTTCTGTCTACTCCCCACTGGGGTCCCTGAGGCCTTTGGGAACTTTGACACACCAGGATACTATTGGGTGCACTATGAGACTATGGCACTTTGGACTGTTGAAGGCCTGGCTTTTCCAGGTTCATGTTTGGCCTATTCAGGCTCCCTATAGCATAATTTAGTTTACCTTTGCAATTCATTTGTTTTATGGTTTGTAATAATCTTTGAAAACACATATTGGGGATTATTAGTAAAATACGAGGGAATTATATATATATATATATATATATATATATATATATATATATATATATATATATATATATATATATATATATATTGTGGGAAATTGGATAGAAATCATGCTCTTAGGATCATTATAATTGTCCACTTGCATTCGAAACCATGCTTAGGGGATTATTTTTGTTCATGTTTATAGGTGCATTATATCATTTGTTCTAAAACTTCTGCTTTCTAAAGTTCTTCATATGTCATGCCTGTTTAGAAATCCTGTCACTAGGTTGATATTAACTTTGCCTAATAATTATGTTTTTTCTGTTATGTGTATTAGAAACCATGCTTTAGGACTTTTTATTACCCTTGCCTAAATACTATGACTGCATCTAGATCGTACAGAATCAGTTTCTTCAGTAGTATGTATGTCTATAAGAGTAATTTTAAGAAGCAGCCTCCATACTTAGGTATCGTGCCTATAGAGATAATGTGTATAAAAAATGTTCTATAACGTTTCCAGCTAGGCAGCATGCCTATAGGACACAATGAACTCAAACTGCCTTTAAAACTATTTTTGCTTGTTTATTGCATTTTTGATGAAAGATTAGATACTATGTTCATAGGACATCACTGTTACACGCCTAGGCCAGCCTGTAGGGCGACTAAAATCCTGCAAACTGTAAAATTACATTTTTGTGAACTTCCCAGATTCAACAGGTCTTAAAATCAGTAGGCAAACTGATTAGGTCTCTATCACCTCCCTTTAACATGATGTTGCATACATTCTATTTGCTCACCTAGATATCCTTATCTAGGACCTTTAGGTATGTCTGAAATCTTGATGTTGTATGAAATCATGATGTTTGAGACGTGCTATTGTTTGTTTATTTGTGGAGGTAAACGTGAGCTCCTTAAATTGTTCTTTACTTGACAGTCCTAATTGTTTTGATTTTCTCCTAGATTTTTCAACTTTAAGTACCTTAAGAAAGTCTAGAACTGCCTAAATTAGAGGTCCTAAATACCTCCAGGCCACAAGGAAGGGATGGGTAATGCACGCATAGAGTTCGTTCAATTAAAAGCGCTTATATAACCATTAAGGGGAGGCTAAATGGCTAGTAAAAGAATATGATGACATGTGCGCTAATGCCACGTGTAACCCCCCCTAGTTGACAAAGGTTTACTGGGTATTGTACATATGTGATCCTGTAGGCTAAAAAACCTAGGACCCTTTTTACCCCTTTATTTTAAATATATTATCAATTTGTGTAATTTGCTTTATCTATTTACAAGACTAATTCACATAATTTGAGTTCAGTCGGGACCCACCGCTGTGGACCGCGAGGGATGCCTAACACCTTCCCCTCAAGGTTATTTTGAGCCCTTATCCAAGTCTCTTGTAATGCAAATTTGTTTTCTGAGTTACTTTCTTTAGGTTCCCTAACGCACCTTAAACCCGTTAGGTGGCGACTTTTCAAATTTCTTACCCAATTCCCAAAAGGAAATGAGTTGTTCCTGATGAATGTCGAAACCCGGACTCCGCGATGAAAAAGGGGGCACGACAGTCCCATGGTATAACATTGGAATTAAATTACGATCTGGGTTCTACCGTCACACTGAAGGCGTGGTCACTTCCACCTCGAACGGAGTTGCCGTGGCTTAAGGCGTTGTTATTTCAACCTCAAACGGGGTTGGTGCGGATATTTCGACCTCAATTGGTGACTAAGTCTACACCACAGTAGGTGTGAGAATAACTGTAGATATTTTAGGTTCATCCCCTTTACGAATGAGCCCGATTGATCCTTCCGGATCCCATTCCTCACCAGTTCTATCACATTTACCCCTTCCCCTCTATGATCTGGGAGGGGGTTGTTGCGTACATTTGGTGTAGCCTTCTTTTGCTTGTATAACCTTGGTGTCAATCAACGTCTGGATCTTATCCTTTAAAGTGAGACATTCATCAATTGTGTGTTCCTTCATGCCCTAGTGATAGGCACATGTCTTGTTTGGATGGACCCACTGTGAGGAATTTTCCATGGCAACGGCAGGAATAGGAGTGACATAACCAGCAACCTTCAGTCTTTCATACAACTGATCTACGGGTTCAACAATAGGAGTGTATTGTCTGGGGGGTCTGCAGTTGAAATTTGGTCTGGGTTTCCGATCGTATTGACGGGCTGGCGGTGAGCAGTAGTATGCTGGCTAGGTATTGTAAGTATGTCAGGCGGTGGCGGGTTGTGGATATCTGGGAGGTGAAAGCTGATATGTGGGTGGAGGTGTTTGGTATGTGAGAGGAGATTTAAGGCCTTGGGCTACCATCACAGCCTCTACTTCCTTCTTCATGGATATGCCTCCTAATTGCAAGGCCTTGTTGGTATCTTGTAATGCCAAAATTGGTTACCATCCCGCTTTTAATTCCTTCTTCTATTCTTTCTCTCAAGTTGATGATGTCGGAGAATTTATAATTTTCAATAACCATTAACCTCTCGTATGTCATGACCCAAATCGATGTGCTGCGACGGGAACCCGGTGCCTTACTCAAACGACTACCTACATAACGTATGTTTTCATGTCATACTATCATAGATAACTGATCTAGAAGGCTTCCATGAGATAAGTAGAATACAACATGTGATACCAACTTATACATAAGACATACGGGCCTATAAGACCAAAATAACCACATGTACACTGAACATAGGTTGACAAGGCCATATAATCTTTTACGTACATGACATCTGTCTACAAGCCTCTAAGAATACATAATTTCATAAAGGTCAGGACAGAGCCCTACCATAACAAACAAAATACATCTAAATCTTACTAACCAAACAAGCAACTCCGATGCAAGTGGAGCGCACCAACTGATAGCCTACTTGGAGGGCTCTCGACCTGTCTATCTGGACCTGCGGGCATGAAATGAAGCGTCCCCAAGCAAATGGGACAACAATACAAATAATTTATCGAGTATGTAAGGAATAAAAATTAGTAAATAATAGACATGAGAAAAACATAGTGTAAAAGACTCAACATGCAAGTCTTAACAACTTTATGAATCTTTTAATATTAAAATGTCGTACATATGCGTGTAAAAAAGTCATACCATGCATGGGTATATGCATTCATAACATCATCAAGCTCTGACAGCATCCCATCATATCATCTCGGCCATTGTGGTCAAATTATCAACGTATACCGGCTGAGTAGGTGCTGGTGCATATATAACGCCATAAACGTTCCCATATCCCATATACATATATATACATGTATAAGTCCATCTGGTCATGGGTCAATATTCATGTATAAATGCATGAAATACATATCAAATACGTTAATAAAATCTCTCGATACGTCATAAGACCATTATGCCTCCGATTATTATTAGGAAATAAACTTTATCAACTTACGTATTTTCTGAGACCCATGAACAGATGATAGAATAATATGACACATGGAGAATCAAGAACATACACATCTTTAGTATTTCTATGAATAGAGTCATTTATGGAAATTGTGCATTTGCTCGTTTCGCTTGTGTCGTATCGATCATGCCAACAGAAAGAAAGGATAACGTTAACATACCTGAGCCAATTCTCTTGATAATCCCTCTAACACATGTCAATTGTGACAACACTTAACGGCGAATCGAAGTAAGGAACAATCCGTATGATATTCTTGAGAAAGATTATACCGTGCTTCTTTAGAATTGAATATTTCGCATAATCAAATCTTGTATGAATTTTCCGAAGTAATTTCACGTTTTCAACTCTTGCGATACAACTTAGTGAGTAAGTAAAAGTTCGATTTTTTGTTGTGGAGATTATTGATTGAATCTAACGTCCCTTTTTAAATGTTTGTAACAGGGAGAAGATTATAAGATTGCCTTTGATTATTTTAAGGCCAAATAAAGCAAAATGTAAATTTTTTAAGTAGGTGAATACACTTAATAGTCACTTGTGTTAATCTTCTTAGATTTCCACCTTTCAATTTGACTTATGAGTCATTTAGGTTGAAGGATGGGCTGCCACATAGTAAGATTTTAATCATTGTCCAATAATTCCCTAATTAATTAGGTAATATCCCACTACTCAAGAATTAATCAATAGTCCACATAATTAGGAATTATCTCAACTTACTTAAAGAACAACTCACTTTTAACACACCGTATACACCTTACTATCATGGTCATGTGGTACCTTGTATGGTACTAGTCCAAAAGTATCGGGTATTTTAGCTCAGGCCATATTTTATCCCAAAATGAAAAACTTTGACAAAAATTGTTTTCTTTGATTACTTACCCTCTCACCTTCACGAATTTACTAAATCACTTGTTTGAGATAGCATAATGCCCATAATCAAAAAATAATCTCATTCCCGAACTTGCATCAATTAACTTACGACGAAACTTTAACCTATGAAAATATGGGGTATAACATCATCCCCCCCCCCCTGGAACATTTGTCCTCCAATGTTGATTGATGTACTTATAATTTTCATAACCTATAGCTCTTGCGAATATTTTAACATTCTCCTTTCTATTTAGGCAACTATTCTTTGAATAAATCCACATGCCCGGGTATTCCCCCCTTTAAGCCTCTTTCTTATACTACGACTTGTAGTCGGAATCCTTCTAATCTCGTAAGTGTTGCTACTTTTCTCATACACCCTGTACGATTCTAATTTTGTATGCGCGCATATGCGACGCTTCTCTCCTCTTTCCTCTAGCTTTTAGCCAATATCTAGGCCTCGCATTGTGAACATATACAAAATTATGTCAAGTTGTCCCTCTGGGTGTCATTAGCTTTACTACATCTAAGTAGGCGATGCTATACCATAACTCCTACTTCGATTTATTGTTACTGAGGTATGCGACCGAACTCCAGGTTACTCTCTCGCTACTTATCATGTATGTATAAATCTAAATCCTTTAATGCTTCCTCGCTACCATTTATCTTAAGAATGAATGCGTGATCTCCTCTCATACTGTTGAACTTAAGATCTATGATCAACCACTAATAACTTGACCTTATATGTAACACTGCCACTAGAGATCACGACTCATCGGGGACATCTGGAGTAATTAGATTGATCCACCGAGGGATGATGCTATACTTCCATAACTGTATTTAATAGCATCCCAATGTGACTCACCTTACTATGGTATTCTCGTACAATTCATTAAATCCTCTTCAAGTCATTACTCAATCAAAGGCCCAAATATCATCATTTATCAATCACAATCACATCCTCATTCTACTAACAGGGAAGCATTCCATCTCTTCTAAATGCTACTAGTCTTAGACTCATTTGAGTTCATTCAGGCTATACTAAGCTTTCTATGACTTAGAGAAGCCATCACCTCTCTTGTTTTTCATGGTCTTAATCCCGAGGATTTTTTCATTCTAGTGACCTTCTCACTTGCCTTTTCTTATCCTTACTCCTATCTTCCTAAAACCTTGTCTCTCTACCATACATTAACTTGCGACCAACACATATCTATTTATACTACTCGTAACCATCCGTAAACTTACTTGCACCATATATTTCCTTGTGTTATTCTGGAATATCAAGCGAGACATCGCATCGTCTCTAACTCTTCTTTACTCTCTTAACTAGAATTCTCGATACCTAGAAACCATAGGTTGGGAAGACATTCCACTAACAACGCTGCTATCATTCCTAGATACTGAATTTTGACACTTCTAGCCTTCTATCGGAAGTATGGACTATTCACAACCTTCTGCATTTGAGTATCTCTTACGTTGTTCAGCTTTAACTTACTTACTTAAAGTCTCGCATTACATCATCTATCTCTTTCATGACCTTCCTTCCACATAGGTATAATTCATATCCACAACCTGAACTTCTATTATAAGACTTGCACCTCTTTGGATGATTTGGTGAGAGCTTTATACTGACTTCTTATGAGGCTGGTACCCTTCTAACTAGCTTTATCATAGAGTCGTTATATAATGTTACTGTTGTACTATCTCTATGATTTAATCACGATTTCTATAATTTCCTTGGTCCAATAACCAGACACCTGATTACATGGTTGATGTAACACTTTAGATTCTTCTTTCCTCTAATCAACCTTTCTATAGGCTTAAGCTATCTTCCACTTTTGTAAATATATATGTTTCATGGATAATACTTCAAACTCTTAAGTGTGTTCATAATGTAACCAACTCTAGATAACTGATCGAATCATTCCTTTCGTTCGATCTTAGATTTCTTTTAACGTAAGATATTACTTTTACTGGTCTTTCTGCCCCCTTGTTGGGTCCCTACATAGCCTATCTTAGTGCCCATATATATTGGAGTTCCATACAACTCATATGATCTTGAATATTACTTCTTATTTTACTCCCCGTTCATTAACCATGGTAGGTGCCACCTTCTTATGGAGGCATACAATGTTGTTGTGAGACTGTTGTTACATGACCATTTCCTCTTTAGATCAATGTGCTTAGGTTGAAGCCTTCTTCCTTATTTCCTGAGCTAGTCTTTCATTGTAGTACTTTGGGAGGACCTTCTGATTCTTGCAAGGTTGCGATCTTATTACATCGTTTGTCCGGCGGAATTTTTTATGTTCTTTCTTACTTGTAATTATCCTACTTACTTACCTGTATGCCATTAGGCTCGTAAGGTTTCTTCTGAGCTGATATTTTGATTGTCTTCCCAGTAGCACTCTCTTTTCTCTCCGTAGCCCTCATACGGTACCTTTACTAACCCAACTTCTATCTTAATATTTCTCAAGGTTACGGTGTCATATCTATGAGTCTGAATGCCTCATGTTGGAGTTTACTATGTTTATCTTGCATTATATGTAATTTCATCCTTTTTCTTATTTTTGTCGCATTCTTTCTTTACCATTCCATATTGCTAGAACCACTTAATTCTGACTTAAAATCATGTGATTCCATATTCCCCCCTTTAGGGGAGTACTAAGACTTGGAGCTACGAAAATCTGCGTAGAGATTTTTTACCTCTTCATTTTTGGCGTCCTTTCCCATTATTGATTACCGTTAATCTCCATACGGTAATCCTTCTGTACTAAGGATAACGAAATTCCTTACTCGCGAAGCTGACTATAACTATAACTGGCACATATAGTCTCTTAACCTTACTTTAGGGAAGCATCTTCCTGAATGACCATTCTCTCAATTTCTCATGAATCTTCTTCCGCTGTCCATTCTCTTACTACCGAAATTAAATCTTAAATGCTCATGATGTCGACCATTATCAAATCACTAAATCCCTTATTCATATTTAGTTTATCTTATTCACCAGCCCATATTGATTTCTATTATTTTGGGCTTTAACTCTCCCTTCTGGTAGTCGCGTTGGAGTCACGAACTTATTCCCCGAAATGAGGATACGACTTTATGGCCTATACTCTTTTGTTGTCTCAAGGCCTGTCACCTTCCGTCTATTCTTCCACTTGACTGTAGACTCTGTAATACTGTCTTTTTTTGGCCTAACGTTGCCATGCATGTATCATATCTTACTCATAATGCTTCATTGACTCTCTTCTTATCCGCTAACATTTATGTCTATCACATTATTCTGAAAATTTCAATAAGACATTCTTTTTCTTTTAGCTCCCCTTGCTTCATTCATCGGCTCTTTGGGTTGCTCAACGTCCTTGCTCTACTAGAGACGAGAGTTACACTAAGGTAATATTTATCCCTTCCAGGCTTTCATTGCCTATCTTCTGAACTTTTTTTTATCATGCTAGTATTCACATCTAATTGGAAAATTCTAGAGTGTATCATCCGGGTTTCTCCCAAGAATATCTATTAGAACATTTGTAATATCCTTCAGAAAGGTCAACTAACGCAAACAATTCATCCACCATTTTGGGTCACTTTAACCCCAGCTGGATCCTGATATCCCGTCCTTCTCTTGAACCATTTCTGTTAGTTCTTATAGGACATAACTAAGATTGATGTAGCCAATTGTGCATACCTCTGTTATTTCTGAATGTAACTCAAAAATCTTACATTCCTCTTCCTAAATTGTAAATACTGTTAACCTTCATTAACTGGACGCCTCGTACCCATTTTTATCTTACTTCTTTTACTTGTTGAAACTTATAATTTTCTTCTAAATCCCTCATTGTCTTTCACTATTAAGGTGGATAGATATTCTTGCCTCAACTCTCCTTATCAAGAGGCTTACACGTCTTAGTACACACATGATCTACTGAAGACCTTACATTTACTTATCATAAGCATCATGAAAAATTGAGTCCCTCTAACTCAACTCTGCCTCTATCTCCTGGTTGACCATGTTTGATTTGTTCTTAGACCGGGTGTTGTAGGAATGGGTTGCCAGAATGCCAGTCAACTCATCATCAACAACAACTTTGTTAGAGGTTAGAGCATTAATAGATAGGTAACCACACATTTGGGAAATGAATGCACCTAAGCAGTTAACCATTTCTATTATGCCTTTGCTTGGTTGCATGCGTCATCCCGGCTGTCCTCTTTCTGTACTTGCCATGCCTTTTCTCTCATTCTTCCCCCTTGTTTATCCATTGTTTGTTTCTTGCCTTTCCCTCTTTTCTTTTGCTTTTCTCTCTTATTTTCCCTTTTTTTTTCCTTCTTTTCCTCTTGCCTTGGTTTTTCTTGTTCCTATTCTCTCCTTTCCTCAAAATTGTTTTTCCGCTCTTTTCTTTCCTTTTCTCTTGCTCTCTTTTTATTTTCTCTTGTTTGCCTTTTTTGTTTTTGGTTACGGTCGAATCCTATGGAGATTGCCTACGTATCATGACCCCGCATGAATCAGACCAAGCGTAGTTCTTGCAAATAAACGCAAAAATAAATTTTTTTGATTTTCACTTTTTCACTAATAAAACTCCAATTACAAAGATACTAGACTATTTGTTTTTCTTAAAAAGAAAAATTGCAAAACAGACTCAAAATAGCGAAATACAGACTCGATAACTAGGAATACATCAAAGCTTCAAATCCTGGGGCCCGCGGGGCATCATTCGGCATCGTCGCGGGCCTGCATGCAAGACCCCTTTGTAACTGCTCCAAATCATTCATAACCTGACGAACAAATATCATCACTGTAGCAAAGAAAGTGGTACGACCCATTCTTTCGCCGGCTTGACATTTCATGACAATATAATCTGCAATGCCTCTAATTCTTTCCCTGATCTGGCCTTTTTCCTGGAGTAGTCGGCTTATCTGCTGGTTGCGAGCCTCTAATACCTGGTACTCGTGGAAATGATGGTCTTGCAACAGCTTTACTTCTTTCTCCATCTCGGCCATTAGCCTATAGCACTGTTCACTTTCAGCCTGAAATTCTTTGTCCTGCCGGGCTGCCTTATCTTCAAGGGTGTTCATCTTTCTTTTCAGATTAGCAATGGTTTCCTCATAATTTCTTTTCATTTGTTGCACAAATTGGGCTCTTTCCTCTGTCTTCTTTGCCCATTGTGCCCGGAGTTTTGCCATATTCCCCTCAGATTTCTCCAACTCACCTTGGCCCTCTAAGACCTGCTTTTTCAGTCCATTTATCAATCTCTCATCGAACCGACTTCTTTCTTGATTTTTAGCAGCTATTTTCATTTGTCGGATTTGCTCTTTAAGAACCTCATTCTCTTGAATCAATTTCTTTTTGTCACCTTCGTCAGCCGCAGCTTGCACACTCATTTCAAATTGAAGATCTCGGACTTGCTGCTCTAGCGCCCCTATCCTGGCCCGGTATTCCTTTTCCTTGGTTAGCCAATCCCATTGTACCTGGGCTCCGTCAGTGAATTGTTGTACATGTGGCCTTTTGGCGGGTCTCTTGGGAATCTGAAACATTTTGCCGAACCAGGTCAAGTATTTGGGGTCTACTTCGCCTTTAGCCCGATCCTGTACTATAGTCTTAGGCTCAAGGTACCTGCACTCATTCCATATTTGTCGAATTTTTCCTTCCGGAAATGCAGCTTTTGGACCTAACTCAATGATTTGTCCGCTCAGGTCTTCATCATTGTGAACAGTTTGGAATCTTCCTAGTTGCCTCAGAACTCGGTAAGGAGCGTAGGGTTGGATGCTTCGAATGCCCATCAAAAGAATATAAGGTACCCCTGCCGATGTGTGCACAACCTCAGTAGCGGGAAGCCACCCAAAAGCCCATTCAACTTTATCCGCAGTCAAACATCTCAAACAAGATAGCCAAGCCTCGGTGCTCTCGGGGAACTCAATACCTGTTACCCGGGTTCCAAACTCCTAGATACAACTCAGCCCGGTTAACCCATAGTTCATATACCCCGTGCGATGACAAGGGTGCTCCTGTATCCATAACTGTAACAATAGATTACAACCCTGAAAGAATTTTACACCCTCTCGGCATAAGGTCAATGCTCGATACATTTCTGCCACAATCAGGGGAACTACCGTGTTGTTAGACTTCTTTATAGCAACATCCAACATTCCTACAAGGCCAATGTCTATGTGGCCGTCTTTTCGAGGACAGATTATAACTCCCAAAAAGGCTACCATGAACGCCAATCCCCGTCGGGCCTCCCATTTATCTTTGTTCCCGGCATGTGTCAAACCGGTGTTAGGCTCCTCGAAACCTCGCGGGTTGCCGATCGGTGGTATAAGAAATGGAGTGTGCAACACCCTTCTGCTAGATGCTTATCTTGAATGTCCCGACTAATGTTCCATAAATCCAGAATTCTGTGAAGGGTTACCGGTCTCGGCGCCAATGGATATCGACCCTTGAGGTTTCCGTTAAGACCCGCATATCCCGCCATCTCCTCTAGTGTGGGTGTAAGCTCGAAGTCCGAGAACCGGAATACGTTACGAGTTGGGTCCCAAAAAGGTACCAATGCTTCAATAATATCCGTTCTTGGCTTAATGTTCAGCAGTCCGACGAGGCCACCTAGAATCTTTACCACTGTTTCCCTGCTACCTTTTCCTAAGTCGTTCCACCACATGTGAAGCTTCAAAGGGATCTCACTCAGGACTGAGAAGGTTTCAATTTCAACTGTACTCATCCTGCACATTTATTTAAAGGAATTTAATGACTTATTTTAACCTAAAAAGAAAAGTGTGGCTATTTAAATGGCTATTTAATGACTCATTTTGACTTAAAAGAAAAAGCGACTATTTTTTCAAAATTTTCATTTAAGAAAACAAAGACTCGGTTTTGCAAATACGGCCTTTCAACACTTCCGGGATGGAGATTTTAAGGTTGTGCCTGCAAACCATTTAAAAATGACTCAGGGTGGCCGTTCTTGCAAAAACAGCCTTCTGGCGTCCTTTTGGGGACATTCGGCTTATATTAAACAAGAATGGCATCACCCGACTTATTTTGACAAGAATTAAAGTTTTGGTATTTTTGGCTATTTTTGCAAAAGGGGAGATTGGACCCGATGAGGGTTGCCTACGTATCTCACATCCGGTGAGAATCAAACCAGCGTAGTTCGGGCAATTTTGTCAAAACCTAAGATCATTTCATTTCTTTTCAAATATTCTATTTTTTTATTTTTTAAAAAATCTGGCAGCATTTCGGTACTATTTGGGCATCGGTTTTTCCAAACAAGTGGTTACCCTCACTTAGCCCTAACACTGCTATTTTTCTCAATTTTCTCTCATTATATACAAGCCGGTCAACATGCAAATCCAAAGCAAATGAATGCACAAGTAGCACGTAAGATGCATCAGGATGGTCTTTTCATTTCAGGTCATCTGTCCTAGACGGACCCAACCCCTGTGTTGAGTCCCCTAAGTCAAATGCACATGATGCAAACAAACGTTCCTACTAGGGATCCGGCATGAGGTTTTGTTCTTCTAGGTTTAAACCCTAGGTTTATTGGTCTAGACCTGGCTTACCCGAGCGGACAACTCTGGCCGAGGGGGAGGCAGCGTACCGGGGATACAGAAGCTCCGCCGGCTTAGAAACTTATCCAAACCTCGTTCTAAATGGGAAAAGACTCTAAATAGAAGAGAAGCTACACGAAGTTCACCCTTCTCCATGATGTAGAAGACTCGGAGAGAGGAAGGGATTCGTAACAGTTTATATATACAATTCAACAAATATCAAAGCGGTAAAACATTTAGCACGTATAGCATGGAACATGTAGGAAAATCAGATAAAGCCAAATATAACAATTATACTAAACTCGAATTCTAAACCCTGAACAAAAAGTTCTGGGTTCTTGTCCCCAGCAGAGTCGCCAGAGCTGTCACACCTCCTCTTTCACT
Source organism: Nicotiana attenuata (assembly GCF_001879085.1). NCBI lineage: Eukaryota > Viridiplantae > Streptophyta > Magnoliopsida > Solanales > Solanaceae > Nicotiana > Nicotiana attenuata. Next base: position 48,613,673 of record NC_031997.1, read on the forward strand.
ACTAAACCCCTGGAAGGGATATAATAAAGGGAGTTTTTCCAATTAAAGGACAATCGAAACGGGATTCATTTATTAAGAGATCAGAGTCGCCACTTGGGAGATTTATGGTGTCCCAAGTCACCGGTTTGAATCCCGAATCGAGGAAAAGGGTTTGACTCTGTTTAACAGTCGCGAACTAGAAATCCGAGTAAAGAATTCTGTTAACCCGGGAGAAGGTGTTAGGCATTCCCGGGTTCCGTGGTTCTAGCACGGTCGCTCAACTGTCATATTCGGCTTAAATTATCTGATTTTAAACAATTATGATCCTATGTGCAAATATTAACTTTAACCGCTTTTACTCATTTTTTAGGAAAAATTGCAACGTTATTAAAACACGTCTCGAACCACGTCACATAAATGCACCCGTGATTTTTGACATATTTTAATACCTTTGAGATTTGGATTTGGGTCACATAAATGTACACCCGAATTTAGGAAAGTTGATTATTAAATACGCGCCTAAAGTAACTACGCGTTTGCACTTTGCGAGGGCCATGGGATTTGCTAAATGGCACGCCTCGATTTCTAAGGATAGAACAAGACTAATTAGTGCAATTGTCATTTTTGTTTGGCGCAGAACACCTCAATTCTAATTTAAAAGGTCATTTAAACTAGAGCTCGGAAGGCCATAAATTATTCATTACCTACTTTGGCTCGCCTCCGCTAACAAATTAATTATTCAAACATGGAGAGGGAAGATTTTACTAGGGTAAGGTTACGTCTTAAATAGAGCTGGATGAGTGATTTGCAACCAAATATATAGGCCAAATGGGAGGCCCAATCGTGAGTGAGCATGGGCTGTAGTCATGAGACCAGAGATCTAACTACATAAAAGGCACACATAAATGCAATCATCAATTAAGCACAGCTAATGGAACAGGTTTGAATAGTATACATTAAAATCTATATCAAAGCACTGTTACTGAGATGAATAAACCAAGATTCAAGCCATTGGCAGTAAGTCAGCTTAAACACACGATTTACAATGACCAAACTCCCACCAGCTCTTAGCATGAACACAGAATAGTAATCTCTACCATTAAACCAAAATGTAAAACTGAATGTATCACAGTCCGCAGCTCATTTATCATTACAAGCCTAGATTTACCCCTACTCACAAACGCAGACTCAGCATACTTCGTCCTCACAATGGATTCAGAATACATATACAATGAAGCTGAAAGCCTATTCGATGTTTATAGCTAGAAACCTACTTAGTGAAAATAACAAGAGAACTAGAAAGAAGACTGAGTAAATGTAACTTGCATTTATAAAATTTCCATTGAAATCACATAGCTAGCATTCACTTGTTGCTTGTGAATAGAGAGAATACCTGGACAACAAAAATAACAGAAAAATGAGAGGGTCAGTAGCAGGCACGAGCAGTTAACTCAGATCCCAACACTTAGCGATGCAACAAGTAAAATCCCACCAACAGAATTAACGAAACAATGAACAAACCAGCAAAATAAACCCAGATTTTTCAACTCTCAAATAGGCAAAGAGATGCAGCAATCTAAACCAATTTCCATTGAACGATAACCAAAACTAATCTTCGACACCAAACTTTTAACCCCAAAATTTAATCCATTTGTACCTCAGATGAATCAGAAGATGTTCTACAACTACAAAACTTCAGGAACGAGCAAACCACTCCATGAAACACTGATTTAGGGAAAGAAACTTGTATTGTTTTTTTTTTTTTAATTTTTCTGAACTTTCTACTTCTAGTAGACTATGCAGCCCCCTTTTTGATTTAGCTCTATAGTTCTTTCTAAAGATAGTAAACTTATGCAGCTCTTTTCTGGATTTTTCAACTTCTAAAACCTTGCCTTGAAAGGCAAGAATTCTACCTTATATAGGCTCCACTATAGGGCAGCCCTGCAGACCATTTATTTACCCTTTAGTCCCCTCTTAAGTTTTCATTGTAGCTTAGGGGTCCCTAAATTCTTGGCTTGTTGCCAAAGTTACTACACCTATTTGTTGAATTTCAGATTAAATCCCCATCTAGAAGGTCCTAGGGAGTTCTATTTTTAGTTACTAAAAGATTTCCTATGTAAACTACCCATACTACCCTTTATTTGGTTCTAAATCACCAACCCCTCAACCTTGCTAACCTGGTCAAAAGTTAACCACAGTTAAAGGAAGAACCTAAAATCGAACTAGTGGTCTAATTAAGCTATTTCAAGTATCAGAACTAATCAACTGAAATTAAATCTAATGCTAATCAAACCAAAATTAAAACCATGATTGATAAAATACAAATTCATTTATTTATTAATTAAACAGAAAATTATGAATCATGAACCAAAATTAAAGAACAGAAACAAAAGAGAAAATAAACAAATATGAATCAAGATAAATCGACTGAACAAAACCTAAAACGAAAAAAAAAAGATTGAACATGGAGTGGAACTAATTTTAATTAAAAAGGAAAATTCATTACAGAAAGAAGAACAAGTAGATGAGGAAAGGGAGATTAAGGAACTTACTGACTTGGGCCTTAAATCGACTGATTTCGAATTGATTCCCAGCTAATGTTATGTGTCTATTTTGCCAAAATAAACACATAAGATTAATTGAGAATCACTCAATACTTGAAAATCCCGAAAATCGAAATTCTTCGAACCCTAGATCTAAAATTCGGGGAGTTCTGCTTGGATTCGAAGGGTTTTGGTTTGAGATTTGGGATGAGGATGTCAAAGAGGCCATAGGGTATTGTTTGGAGGTGGCGCCGCCATGGGCGGCAGAGGCGGCGCCTAGGGTTTGGGTTATTTGAGGAGATGGGTTGGGATTTGAGAGACGGGGTTTGGGGGTTTTGAAAGAGGAGATTGAGGGGAGTTTATGGTGTAAATTTGTGAGGGATTGGAGAATCGCCGCCGGCGGAGGTGATTTCCGGTCGACGGCCGACGGCGGAAAGCGGCGGAGAAGCAGGGGGTCTCTGAAGGGTTAGGGGGCGTGTGAGGAAGATGGCTTGGGGGAGGGGGTAGGGGGCGTTTGGACATTTTTATATTAAAAGATCCCGACTTCCTAGCCGTTTGATCAAAGATCCTCGACGGCTGGGAGTGCTCCTTGACGAAGCGTCGTCGTTTCATTTATGGGCGGGGCAGGCCGGGTTGGGGGAATGGGTTTGGGCAGGGGTTAGACGGTTTTGGGGTTTATTTGGGGCTGAAGGACTTGGGCCTGAATAGCAGACCTAGACTGGCCCAACTCTTTTCTTCTTCTCTTTATTTCCTCTTATTTCTAATTCAATTCCTTTTCTTTTCCCCCTTTTTTCTTTTGTTAATTTCTTTTAAATTAAAATTAAAAATTAATTCCTAAATCAAATTGTCCTACCACATCGAATTAACTAACTATAACTAACAATTACCACAAATATTAAGAAACAAAATTTAAAGGGAATACTACCAAAATTCCAAAATTAAAATTAAAACAAAAGTAAACTATTTTTTGTGATTTTATATTTTGTAAACTCCTAATTACCAATTAATTCCAAAAATATGCAAAATTAAACCCTAAAATGCAATGCATATATTTTTTGTATTTTTATATGAATTGAAAATGCACAAACAAATGCAAACAATTAACAAATTATGCCACAAAATTAAAAAACAATGACGTGAAATTATTTTGCTTGAATTTCTGGGAATAATTCATATAGGGCAAAAATCATGTGCTCACAACTATCGGGACCTAAAAAGAGCAAGTCCAAAGATGATTTCCCACTACCAAACATATACATACTGATCGACAACGACACCAAGCATGAACTCCAATCCTTTGTAGATTGCTTCACGGGTTATCACCAGATCTCGATAAATGAAGAAGATGCCGAGAAATCAGCCTTCATCACACCATTGGGAGTGTATTGCTACAAAATGATACCGTTTGGTCTAAAGAATGTTGGGCCACTTATATGAGGGCCATGACAACTATTTTTCATGATATGATACTAAAGGAGATAGAAGTATATGTGGATGATGTCATCATCAAATCTAAGAAGGGTACAAATCACATAGCACATTTGAGGAAATTCATTGATCGTCTTCGGAGGTGCAATTTGAAATTGAATCCCGCAAAATGTGCCTTCGGGGTCCCTACCAGAAAGTTGTTAAGATTCATCATTCGCGGTCAAGGAATTGAACTAGATCCATCAAAGGTTAAGGCTATTAAGGATTTGCCGCCACCAAAGAACAAGAAAGACATAATGAGTTTCTTGGGGCGACTCAATTATATCAACTGCTTCATAGCACAATCGACCGTGATCTGTGAGTCAATTTTCAAAATGCTAAAGAAAGATGCGGCAACCAGTTGGACCGAAGACTGCTAAAAAGCTTTTTACAAAATCAAAGAATATTTGTCCACAACACCAGTCCTAGTCCTGCCAGAACCTGGTAGACTACTGCTACTCTACCTCTCCATATCTGATGGGGCTTTCAGTTGCGTCTTGGGACAACATGAAGAAACGAGAAAAAAGGAACATGCGATATATTACTTGAGTAAGAAGTTCACACCCTACAAAGAACGGCATTCTCTGCTGGAACGCACTTGCTGTGCTCTGACATGGATAGCCCAGAAATCGAGGCACTACTTTTGTGCCTATACCACATATCTCATATCAAGGATGGATCCCTTGATGTACATTTCCAAAAGCCCATGCCTGCATGGAAGCTAGAAAATGGCAGATATTGTTGAGTAAATTTGACATCGTTTACGTGACTCATAAGGCAGTCAAGGGAAAGGCATTAGCAGATCATCTTGCGGAAAATCTTGTCAGAGGAGAATACGAACCACTAAAAACGTATTTTCCAGATGAATAGGTGTCATTCATAGGATAAGACATTGCCGAAGCCTACGACGGTTGGAGAATGTTCTTCGATAGAATTGCAAATTTCAAAGGAGTGGGCATGGGGGCTGTTTTGGTATCAGAAACTGGTCAACATTACCCGGTATCCACAAAACTCAAATTTCCATGCGCCAATAATATGGTGGAATATGAGGCTTGCATGTTGGGACTCAATTTGGCCGTTGATATGAATATCTATGAGTTGTTGGTAAGTGGTGCTTCTGATCAGCTGGTACATCAGGTGTAAGGAGAATGGGGAACGAAGAATATTAAAATATTACCATATATATATCATGTGCAAGAGTTAATTAAGAGGTTCATGAAGATAGAGTTCAGACATGTCCTGAGAATCCAGAATGAGTTCGCAGATGCACTAGCCGCTTTGCCCTCCATGATACATGCCGGTTAAGAATTTCATCGATCCTATTCCAGTAAGTATCCATAGTCAGCCGGCTTATTGTGCTCATGTTGAAAAAAAACAGACAAAAATCCATGGTTTCACCATATCAAGGAGTATTTGGTAAAAGGAGAACATCCAGAGCATGCAAATCATACTAAAAAACGCACGTTCCGGAGATTATCCAATAATTTCTTCCAAAGTGGAGGAATTCTGTATAGAAGGACTCCAGACCTAGGACAACTATGGTGCGTTCATGCCATGAAATCTTCCAAACTGCTCGAAGAGATACTTGCCGGAACTTGCGGTACATGAATGGTTTCGTTTTAGGAAATAAGATACTAACGGCAGGATACTTTTGGATGACTATGGAATCGGACCGCATCAGGTATGTCCAAAAGTGTCACCAGTGTTAAGTACATGCAAATATGATACGGGTACCACAAAATGAACTCAATGGAACAAGTGCACCTTGGCCTTTTTCCGCTTGGGGAATGGATGTCATCGGTCCGATCGAGCCTACCGCTTCCAACGGGCATAGGTTCATTTTGGTGGCCATAGATTACTTTACGAAATGAGTTGAGGCTACATCCTACTAGAGCCACTGTTGCCAGCCATATTAAAGGTCGTACCGACCTAAAGAGTAAGAGCCAGTATCACCAGCTTATATAAAAGGTCATACCGACCTAAAGCGTAAGAGCCACTGACGCCAGCCCATATAAAAGGTCATACCGACCTAAAGCGTAAGATCCACTATCGCAAGCCCATATATATGGTTGTACCGACCTAAAGCATAAGAGCCAATGACGCCAACCCATATAAAAGGTCGTACAAACCAAATGCAGAAGAGCTTAGGGGAAACCTTTAAATTCAAAAACTTAAGGGTCAATGAGCTCGAGTTGAAACCCGACTCGGAGACCGAACCCGAAGCAGTTAACTAAATACACCCAAGAGCAAAAGCATAAGATCCTAAGAAGCCAGTTTACATTAAAAGGGTCGCACCGATCCAAAGCATAAGAGCCCAAGTCGCCAGCTTACATTAAAAGGACGTACCGACCCAATGCATAAGGACCACTGTTGCCAGCCCATATAAAGGGTCATACCGACCCAAAGCATAAGAGCCTAAGACGCCAGCTTACATTAAAGAGTCGCACCGACCCAAAGCATAAGAGCCTACGTTTCCAGCTTACATTAAAAGGTCGAACCGACCCGATATGTGAAAACCTAAAAATCAACGCAAAAAGCCTCGGAGCCAACATGATAGACATACAAGTCGATTCTCGACCATTGCGAAACGCTCGACAGTAGCAAGAACCCAACAAATTAAATTTGAGACCCACAACTTCAGATCAATTGCCAAACGAATGTCGTAAATCGTTCAAATGGAAAACAGAAAAAGGTAAAGAGTTGACACGCATAGAAAAAGATTCATAAAAGTACAATTTCAAAGCCTACATTAGGATCCCTTGCAAAGGCACAAAGCCAATGAAAACCGTAATCTATCATCGGAGCTATGCCTTTAACGGCCTCCTCAGAAGGTACAGTTTCAGCAGCTTCGGCCATAACCTCCGGGTTTCCAACGGCCCCCTCCACTTTAGGGACTTTGCCTCCCTCTTCATCACCTCCCGAGTCACTGCTCGACTCACTTTTGGAAGGGAGCAGTGCCACAACTTCCTCTTCTAGGGTCTGCACCCTCTCAATCTCAGCGATTAAATCAACGCCCCCCGCATATATATCTTTGAGCGTCCGTCTTCGAGATTCTAATCGGGCATGCTCCACTACTCAGGTTAGGCTTAGCTCAGCATCATCGGACATCTTCCGAGCCTGAGCATTTGGAGTGGCGACGTCCTCTTTATGTGAGGTCACGAGCACCTCAGCCTTAGCCTTGACCTCGGATAGTGTAGAGACCAGCTCAGTATGGAGATCCTTATGCTTACTTCTCTCAGTCCTCGCATCCTAAAGGCAACGCCCGATAAAAACTACCTATCCCCGGAGCCGCTTAAGCTCGAGAATTTCGGAACCCCTAGCTCGGAGCTCTTTCTCCATAATGACATCTTTCTCCTTAAGCTGCAAAAATCGATATTAAGATATTAAAATATGAAAGTCAGTCATATGTATAAGCAAGAAACAGGAGCTATGTAACCTGTTTTGTAAGACGAGCCTTTTCCCAGGATGCCGCCTATAAGCAATCCCAAAGATCACGAAGTTCTTCCTCCCTCTTGGTAGAATGAGCCCTGAGCTCATCGACTTCCGAGGTAAGCTTCTTATGTTTGCCCTCGCGCTGAGTTAGCTCAACTTAAAAATTTGCAAACGTTTGGTCATAAATCACCTTGTCCTGGAACCGTGAAAGAAATAAGGTTCGAAGGGCAAAGTCGAGGCACCAACCATAATTTACAAATAGATTACCTGCTCACAAAGCCTGTCGATCTTAGTAAAAATGAGCAAAATATCAGGCTCAGGCTTTTCCTCAGGCGCAGCAGAAGGCTATCTGAACACATTTCTATCACCAACGGGCGTCCCGACACTAATAGGCTCTATATTAGGGATATCTTGCATCCCCCTAGGAGGAAAGGCCAATTCAAAAGGGGAATCACTCGCTCCAACTGACTCGACTGGGCAAATCGAGGCTGCCCCTTGCTTTTGAAGAGCTTTCGAATTAGGCTCCCCTAGATTGTCTGCCAAGCGCATCTCGACTCGAGGGAAATTTTAGTCGTCGGCAATTGCATCTGATACTCCCTCGCAGGCCTCTTCAGCCCGAGGCAGGGCAACGATAGAACCGAGCCGCGATTTGGAAGTCAGTGACCCAACAATATGAGAGACAGTCAAATCCTCTCCTCCTTCGGGTGCTGTCAAAGGATCATCTATCCTTTCGCTTCCAGCTCGGGGACACCCCCAACCGTTCTGGAATTAAGAGTGCTGAACCATCCTTAGGATCCTCCGTTCTGGTTTTCTTGGATTTCATAGGGCAAGCCGGCGATCCCCCTCATTTTTCCCCTCTTCATCGGGTATCGAAGAACCCGCTTCATTGGGCAGAGTTTCCCTCTTTAAGAAGGCCTACCCCAGACATGCCCAAATACGAAAACAAGCACGGGGAATGAGAGCATAATAAGCAACAACCTTTATAAAACCAAAACTATACCATAGAACGAAGTCCCACCGTGTTCCTTGGCTTCCCATCGAGCCGTGGATAAATCGTGCCACACGTGCTCGACGTATGGGAAAATCGAGTCTAGCTTAGCTACCCATCCTAAAAGATTCCTTACCGCATCAGGGTACACCGCAGTAGCTGTATTTGCGGAGGAAGTTAGTTCATGAAGAAATATATTCGAAAGAAAGAAATACTTAGTTAATTAAGTATGTCTACTTACGCTTCATGTTCCATCTTTTGGGGAACAACATCCTCTCTGCGGGGATCAGGTCTGAAGTCCTAACTCGAACGAAACGGCTCATCCATCCCCCGTTCCTTACTTCATCAGTGCAATCATAGAGGGACCTCGAGGCCCGACAACAGAGCTTAATCAGGCCCCCGCAAAAGAGTCGAGGATTGTACATTCTGATCAAATGGTCAAGGGTGAAGGGCATCCCCTCAATCATATTCACGTAATACTTGGTCATGTAAACAATACACCAGAATGATAGATGAATTTGACCAAGAGTCACTTGATGTCGTTCGCAGAAGTCGAGGATCACGGGGTCTATCTAAGGCATGGAGGGCACCACCAGGCCAAAGGGTAAATGGATAAGTGTATACACTGAGGAAGTCCGCCTTATACGTCGTTGCATCCTCCCTCCGGGAAGGAACCTCCACTAGCACCGCATCTCCCCAGCAATAGTCAATTCTCACCCTTTCGATGTCTGTGATTAAACTAGCTTATTGAGACGCAGGTTCGCATCGTCTCGACATCGAAGAAGGCCTCTCGACCTTAAAATCAGAGGTCATCTCAAAGGCCCCTAGAGCGCATTTCCCAAGCACTAGGAGATGATGTTGCTTTACCCTCAAAGGAGAGCATGGAACATGAAGGCACATCTCCCTGAAGGATAGAGGCGGAAGTATTTGTCATTTTTACCAGGGGATTACAAAGAAAAAACTAAGAATCACGCTTCAAGAAAGGGCACGGGAGAGAGGTAAGAAGAAAGAAAACTCCGTTGAAAGCCTGATGATGCAGTAGTGAGGTAGGGGCGAAGAAGTGAGTATTTATAGAAAACTAACATATGCGGTTGGAGCAAATCGAAAGACAGCCAACCACTATAATTAATTCAAAGATTTTGAGGATTGTCTGGACGCGACCTTTAGAAGCCCCATCTGTTACATCAGTCATTTGGTAGGGCACAACCATTTAGTTTGATACAGCACTGGAGGGCAAGATCACGAAGACGTTTATCTTCGTTTAACTCTGAGAAACGCGTGGACTATCTGTATGCGGCTAAAATCGGGAAGACCAATTTTACGGTTGACAAAGCATTGCGTAATCTCATCTCGAAAGATCTAGAGAATAGCCCAGGGATCGATGTCTTCGTGTATTCTTCGTGCCCGGTGTCGAGGCATAATGAACCGGTCCTTGTCACATGTAAGCAGGAAGTTACCTAGGAGCAGTACTTTCTGACAACGCCGTCGCAAACGGTGACAGCTTGCACCAGGCTGATTGAGTGGTTGTACCAGCTGCCCTATGTAATAACTGCATTTGTACTATGTTGGGATTCCCCCTCATATATAAAGGGGACCCTTGTCATTTTGTAGGCTCTCGGATACTCAATATTGAATACACAAGAATATTCTCTCTGCTCTCTAACTTAACATATTCTCTTGTTCTTATTACTTACATTTATTGCTTATATCCATTGTGTTCTACTTATTGTTCTTCATTTGTTGCTCATCATTGATCATAAAAGGCTTCCATCAAAGATATCATAACTGTTAATACTCCTTTTATTTCCCTTAGATGAGTATCCGGCTCGACCTTGAGGCCCATATACTCTATCGAGGACCCAATTTCCTGCCATTCGATTTTGTCATTATTCTATCTACAAGCTCTTATCTCATTTTCTAATCTCTTACATAGCATCTATTGCCTAAACAACTAGCATTAAAATAGATCACGTATTTTTATAACAACAAATCAAATCTAATTATAATTACCATTATCAAGGTAAACAATAGTAAACATAGAGCATGTAGATCTAAAAATAGTCATATTGATAACTGGAAACACATAGTTTAATTGAATAGCAGCAATGGAGGCATACTAGTTGGAGCAGTACGAGAGTGAAGTAAATAGGATCCAATATCTAGTCTTGGCTTCCAGCTGACTAGATAGTGCAATAAACAAGTAGCAGTAGGTTGCAATAGAGAGAGAGAGAGAGCAAGAATTTTTAAGTTTTTTTTCTTAGGTCTGTGTGTGTGTTTGTTTGAAACAGAGACATGTACTTATAAGAGTCGAGTAGTGTAAAGTAAATAAGCAAGGCAACTTCATATTGTAAATAAGGTAAGGAAAGCAATCAATTAATCTTTACAGGGCAGACAATCAGGGAATTATTCCCATAAATAACTCTAATTGAATTTAAAATACGACAAGAAGTGAGTCTAATAGCCAATTAAGGTTGGAACCCATAAATCAAATCAATCACACAAATAAGGTAACATGAGCAATTAGAGACCATGTTTGGGGTCAAACGGCCCCTAAATAGGCAATAGACGTTTATTAGGAATCTCAGGACTAAGGAAAGCAAGAAAAAATTCAGTAAATCATTTCAGAAAAAATGAAACCCTAGGTAATTGAGTCAGTTAGTCAATTATTCAAAACAATAACAGACAAAATGTTGAAGCGAACAACGAACAGTCAAACAATCAAGCCTGGAACATAGTCATTACCGAAAGATTAAACAAAAACATAAGAATTTTCGAAAAAGCCTTTTGAAAGAACAGACGAAGTAGAAACCCTAATTTTGAAAATGCTTAGAGTTGATTAACAGTAGGGGAATCAGAAGACTCCTAAAGAAAACGTTCATGGAAACTTGAAACCACTTCAAACACAGAGATTTGGCTTCTGACCTCCACCGAGTAGCATACTCGCGGAAGGTCTCAGTTGGCTTCATCATTAAATTCAGGAAGTAGAATACATCCGGCGCATTCTCCGTGTTGAACCTGAACCAGTCCATAAATTTTGATGCCATGCTCACATAGTTGGCCTACTTCCTAGAGTTCTAGCTTATGTACCAGGACAAGGCATCTCCAGTAAGACTTCTCATGAAGAGCTTCAATCGAATATTTCCATCTTTTCCGACCCCCACGAGCTTGTCACAGTAAATTCTCAAATGAACCTTGGGATCACCTGTTCAATCAATCATTTCGAACTTGGGAGGTTTGTAACCCTCTGGCAGTTCCACGTTTGGTTGTATGCACAGATCCTCATAATTCAAAACTTCTACCTCTTTGCCTCCTTCAACACCCTGAACTTGACTTGTCAATTTCTTGAGTTCCTCAGCCATGTTCTTGATGAGCAGGTCCTTCTCAGTGGATTATGGTGTATATGAGATCGGTTGAGTAGAGTGAGGCATAGTTTCCACATATATAGGATTGTTTTGGTAAGTGCAAGGGACTTGGGTGTAGTGGTGGTCGTTGGTTGAGTTTTGAGGGTCCGCAGTGAGTTGTGGTGTATGCTGAGGAGTGTGATAAGTAGTGGCTTGTGGGTACTATATTGGTTGATGATGGTGTTGTGGTGGAGTTGGTATTGGCAAAGGATTGGAACTTTAAGGTGGAGTTGCATATTGATGTGGTGCGGGAGGAAGCTAGTTTGGTGTGTTTCAGGGAGGTGCTGGGTTTTTGATATTTTGTTGGTTGATGTCAGGGACGTTTAGGGTGAGGGAGAGGTTCGCTAAGTTGCGGACCAGTTCAATTTCACCCAATAACACTAGTATTTTTTGTTCCAACCGCAAAACCAAGTCATTTGGTGCCGGAGTACTCCGACCGTCTGAAGTTTCCGCATTCTCAACATTCTGCTTTCGAATACCACTTACATCATCCATCTTAGCTTTCCCTCTGCTTCTCGTATTGCTTAGAGGAGGAGGAGTTGGAGGGCCTCTAGATCTTGTGTGATATGCTGATGATGCCAGTATGTGCGAACCAACCTTATGGGATGGGAATAATAATAAAAATAAAGAAAGAAAAAGGTAAAAAAGTTAGTAAGCATTCTTAAAAGCTTGCAATATTTAAACACATATTGTAGTAATGTAAATTCGCGTCCTAATTTGGGAGCCTTGTAGTGCCCGAGGTAGGCCTAGCGACAAATAGATTTGGAGAAATTCGGTGCCAATAATTGCCTCATTTCATTAATGTTAAAAATAGACGGCCCAAAACGACACTAAATAAGATTAATCACTAATGGCACTTGGGCTTATTACATTTCAAAACCAAGTAAACCTAATCTACTTGGTCCCACAAAGACTAGTTCCCCCAGTTCGCGCAGGTTCAGCCGTAAGAATGCCTTGCCGAATTCCATCAGACTAAACTCCAGATATTCCAACCTTTCACTGTATTTAACAGCCTTCTGTTTCCACTCATTGATCATTTCCATGTCTGCCTTATGTTGTGCTATGTTATCATCCAAACATGAGGAGTAGAAGTATGTATGACACCCATGATATCGATCTGACTGGATGGTATCCTTTTTTTCACGATAATATTCAAGTGCCACATGCGTCGTGCTTTATTATTATATGGGATTGCGTCACCCTAAAAATCGGTTATCAAGTGACTCATTTTAGTGACTCACAGTATGACCTATCTCCTACCTGCCTGTCTTATAACCCTGAGGGGAGCATAAAGGGTATATTCCCCTTAACCCAATCAGTACCAAGTGGGGAATATCCCTGGATCTGATGATGAACTCGTTGGTAGGGAACCACTCGAACATCCATTGAACCTGGTCCTCAGTCAAATTGTTGAAAAACCGCACCTATCCTACAACATCCTTAGGTTGAGCAAACATGTCTGGGATATAGGTCATTCTCTTGGGATCATTGAAGGCTATGTGATCATTCTATGGCCTTCGTGGAAATTCCTGACGGTATTGACCCTTTTGGAGATGTTCAGCAGCTAAACTTGCAGCAGCAAATTGCAACCCTCGAAGAATCTGAACCCCTTCTGAGAGCGTTCCAAGGCCCAGTACATATCTCCAATGATCATAGGGACAATGGTATATGCTTGCACTTTGATCCCGTCCATCAATGTTTGGGCCAGCATGGCCAGCATTGCGTGGATTATGTTCCCTTAGATCGGGAACACTAGCATGCCCAAGAAAAACACAATGAACATAAAGACCCTACGATGAATCCAACCCAAGGAGGTGATGGAGAATTCATCATCAAAAATACAGTAAGAGCTGCTATGACCGTATCGTTCATAGAGGAAGTCGAAAGGTATGTAGGAGTTTTTTAGTCACTCCAAGTCATCATTCTTCTTTAACCCCATCATCTTTAATAATCCCCTAGTGGTACGATTTTCTAGTGCCAATAAACCAGGGCTGTCTTAAAGCCACCCAGCGAATACCCTTATTTCTTCAAATAGAGGGGTCATTTCTATGTTTCCAAAGCGGAACACAACCCTTTCTTTGTCCCAGAACATGGTGGCAGCCTCGATCAACATTTTTTTTGGCTGAAGATCCAACAAAGAAGGAGAATTTCCTAAGACTCGTTTCACATGATTTTGGTCACTTGAGGGAAGATCTCTCCACCAATTTAGCAATAGTGAAGGTATTCTACCGACCATGTCGAACCTAGGGACTTCATGCCTCATTTTCTACAAAACAAATATAGTTAGGCCCTTTCCCCCTCTAGGTTCGTCTATTTATACAACAATGATTAGCATATTGGCACTTATTCTCCAAATTAATGCACACAATCGTGGTTCGTCCGTTGGGATTTTGGAAAACCCGATGGACTTTTGGGTGAGGCTTATCTTCAAGGGTTATTATGTGGACAACATATTAACCCGGATAGGTTTGACCATGTTGCATGCACAATTGATCAGAGTAAGGTTGCTATAGAGGTCTAGACTGGGACACTCAAGCGGAAAACTTTAGGGGGAAAGGCACGGAACCGTCGAACGCACCGCTGATCTACTTGTTTTACCGCAAATATGCCTTTCCGATTTTAAAAGGGTGATATATAGGAAAAGCATAAGCACTTATCAAGCGTTGCTATAGTATTGATTACGCACGAGCGGAATATGATGTTGAGCATGATTTATGAAACAATAAATAGCATGTTGTCAAGTATTTGCACGTTTAAAAATGATAAATGTGGTATTTAAATAATTGAAAGACATTTACAAAAAGAAAACAAAGAGACAAGTGACGTGGTTCGAGACGTATTTTCACGACGTTGCAAGTCTCTTTAAATAATAATAATAATAATAATAGTAATAATAATAATAATAATAATAATAGTAATCATAATAATAAAGCGGTTCAAAGTTAAAAAGCACATATGTTAAAACATGTACTAAAATCAATTAAATAAGCCAAATATGATAGTTGAGCGACCGTGCTATAACCACGGAACCTGGGAATGCCTAACACCTTCTCCCGGGTTAACAGAATTCCTTACTCGGATTTCTAGTTCGCAGACTGTTAAACAGAGTCATTCTTTTCCTCGCTTCGGGATTCAACCGGTGACATGGGACACCATAAATCTCTCAAGTGGCGACTCTGAATTTTAATAGACAAATCCCGTTTCGATTGTCCTTTAATTGGAAAAACTCCTTTACACCCTTGCGGGGTGTAGGAAAAAGGAGGTATGACAGCTCTGGCGACTCTGCTGGGGACAAGAACCCAGAATCTCTGGTTCTGGGTTCAGAATTCGAGCTTAGATATGTTGTTGTATTTGGCTTTATCTGATTTTCCTACATGTTTCATGCTAAATGTGCTAAATGCTTTACCGCTTTGATATTATCTGAATTGTATATAAACTGTGGTGAAACCCTTCTCTTCTCACCTCCGGGGATGTGCTCACTGGTTGAGACTCCCTATTCTGTTAGTGTCATACCTTAAAGTAAGAAAGAGGCCGGACAAGTTACTAAGACGGATGGCCTTTTGGTTCCCGGTACGTAGCCCCCTCCTCGACTCGAGTTGTCCGCTCGGGTGCACAGTCTAGAACATATACCTAGGTTTTGAACCTAGAATAACTCAGCATCATGCCGGATCCCTTGTAGGAACGCTTATTTGCATCACGTGCATATGACTTAGGGGACTCAACACAGGGTTGGGTTCGTCTAGGACAGGTAACCTGAAATGAAAAAGACCATCCTAATGCATCTTACGTGTTGCGTGTACATTTATTTGTCTCGGACTCGCATGCTGACCGGCTTTGAATATCTGGAAAAGTTGAAAAACAAAAAGAGAAAAAGAGAAAATAGCAGTGTAGAGAGTTAACTACCTATATTAGAAAAACAAATGTCCAAGTAGTGCCGAAACTCTGCCGGATTTTTGAGAAAAATGAAAGAAAAAAAGAGAAGTGTTTTTATAGTTTGTTTTGTTTGCCAATGGAAAAGAAAAACAAAAAGAGTTTTATTTTCAAATTAGTTTGTTTTATTTGCCACTGAAAAAGAAAATATAAAAAAGAGTCTTGTTTTCAGAAATAGTGTATTTGCCAATGAAAAAGAGTTTTGTTTTCGAAAATAGTTAGTTTTATTTGGCCGAACTACGCCATTTTGATTCTCACAGGATGTGGGATACGTAGGCAACCCTCAACGGGTCCAACTGCCCTTTTGCAAAAATAGCCCAAAACAACAAAAATTTCAAGTCAGGTGAGGCTATTCTTGTCTAATACAAGCCGAATGCCCCTAAAAGGGCGCCGGAAGGCTGTTTTTGCGAGAACGGCCACCTTGGGTCATTTTCAACGGTTAGCGAGCACAGCCTTCAAATCTTCTCGCCGAAGTGCTGAAAGGCCGTATCTGCAAAACCGGCTATTTTTTTTAAATTAGAAATTTGAAAAAAGATAGTGTCATTTTTCCCTTTTAGGTCAAAATAAGTGATTAAATCACCTTAATAAATGTGCAGGATGAGCACGATTCAAAATGAACCTTTCTCAATCATGCATAAAATCCCTTCGGAGATGCGTCTGTGGTGGAACGATCTAGGAGGAGAAGGGCAAGATGAAGTCAAAAAATATTTGAAGGGGCTTACCGCTTTGCTGGAGATTGTGCCTCGGGGAGACATCATAAGAGCATTGGTCACATGCTGGGACCCGGCACACAACGTGTTCCATTTTTCAGACTTTGAACTCACCCCGACTTTAGAAGAAATAGCTGGATACATCGGAAATGCTGAGGTCCCTTTAAGAGACAAGTACTTGGTTGCCTGAGAACCGTAGCTGTGCACAGATTCTTAGACTCACAGAAGATAAGCAGGATGGTCCACAACCCAGATCTGGCAAATGGATTTTGTACCCCGCACTTCATATACCACAGATATGGCCACATAGGAGGGTTCAACAACCCGAAAAACAAGATATGTAGCAAAGGAAACCGCCAAAAATGGGAAGAACATAGGCGTTTTGCTTTTATGGTAGTCTTTTTGGGGCTTTTGGTATTCCCGAGGAAAGATGGAAACATTGACATAAAAATAGTCGGGGTCGTCAGCACTCTACTCACTCAAGCCAAAAGCACTCTTGCGCCCATGATATTAGCCGAAATCTTCCGCGCTCTTACAGCCTGCAAAGCCGGAGGAGACTTCTTTGAGGGGTGCAATCTATTGTTGCAAATGTGGATGATCGAACACCTGTGCCATCGTCCTCAGTTCCTGAGTTATGGGTCTACAGAGAAAACCTGTATGGAGGCATTTTATACGAGGATTAAAGGAGTCACGGGTTGGACATCATACTTTCGGTCCCTCACTGCTAGTCAAATTGAGTGGACGTTTGGATGGTTACCTGTCAATGAAATCATATATATGCCAGCAGCGGGGCCGCACATCCTCTTGATGGGTCTTAAGAGCATTCAGCCTTATTCTCCGTATCTGGTTTTAAGGCAACTCGGGAGATGCCAAGTAGTGCCAAAAGACGACGATCTTAGTATCCAAGTGGTTGAGATTAGTCCTGATGGCCAATTTCTTGAAGCAAAGGTTCGCCTGGTCTGGAGCGAATGTCAATACTTGGCGGCGAATACCCGTGTACGGGATTGATCTAAAGGAGAAGTTTCACCTGAGTATCACTCCTAGTATAGAAGCGAAGTTGCAATTGGGAGGCCGGCCTAAAGACCTCACCTCCAAGATTTTGCCGAATCATCGCAAGAACAATGGGTCTGGTTAGCTAAAGAAAATAATACAGAGCTAAAATAGGAGAATTAGAAAGGCAAGTCCGAGACCTTTAGTTTGAAAACAGTGTGCAAGCCGCAGCCGATGAGGGTGAGAAGAAGAAATTGCCCAAAGAGAATGAAGCCTTACGAGCCCAAATCCAAAAGATGAAGATAGCGGCCGAAAATCCCGTTAGGAGTGCCAACGATGCAAAGCTTATCGAAAATCTATGACAAAAAGTGAATGGCTACAGTTTTGACCTCAACAAGGCAGAAAGGGAATTAGACGGGGTTCGAAAACAATTGGCTAAAAACATGGAAGAACGGGCCCGCATGGTTAAGCAGTTGAAAGAAGAATACGATAATGAGTTCACGGGATTAATGAAAAGGGTCATTGCCACGGAGAACAAAATGATCAAACAGGCGAAAGAATTCAAGGTTGAAAGAGAGCACTGCTACACGGCGTTGGCACAAATAGAAATGGACTTGCAACAACTCCAGGAACAAAACCAGGTAGCCGAGCAGACTTTGGAGGCCAGGGCCCAACAGATAGGGCGGTTGCTTCAAGAAAAGGGCAGAATCAGAGAGAGAATCTTAACCGTTGCTCACTACGTTACTAGGAAATGCCAAGTGTGCGAGAAAATGACTCACACCACCTTCTTTGCATCGGTGATGACATTTGTGAAGCAGATAATGAGTGACCTAGACAGACTTCAAGGGGAACTTGCATATAGGCCCCCGGCGAGACCGAACGATGTCCCGCGGGCACTAGGAGCTTTAATGTATTCATGACTGTCATTTGAGTCTGTATTTCCTTTTCTACTAGAGTCTGTCAGTTATCTGAATCTGTATTTTCTTTTCGTTAAAAGTCAGTCAGTTAATTGAGTCTGTATTTTTGTTTGAAATAGAATAGGGATGGTGGAGTCTGTAGTTCTTCTCTTCATTAGAGTCTGTTAGTTGTTTTAATCTGTTAGTTTTGAGTCTTTGTAATCAAAGTATTTGCTATCAATAAAATTGAAAATCCCAAAACATTTTGTTTCTATTTTACATCTATTTTTCAAGAACTATGCTTGGTCTGATTCATACGGGGTCATGATATGTAGGCAATCTACATAGGATTCGACCGTAACCAAATAACAGAAATAGAAAAAGAGAAAAGAAAAAAGAGGGGAAAATAAGAGAGAAAAGAAAAAGAAAAAGGGAAAGGCGAGAAACAAACAATGGAAAAAACAAGAAGAACGAGAGAAAAGGCATGACAAATACAGAAAAAAGAAAGCCGGGATGACGCATGCAACCAAGCAAAGGCATAATAGAAATGGTTAACTGTTTAGGTGCATTCATTCCCCAAATGTGCGGCTACCTATCTATTAATGCTCTAACCGCTAATGAAGTTGTTGTTGATGATGAGTTCAGTCAGGTGGTTAGTTGACTAGCATTCTGGCAACTCATTCCTACAACACCCACTCTAAGGACAAGTCAAACATGGTTAACCAGGAGATGGAGGAAAGCATTGTCGACCCGTCTAGGGAGGATGAAGAATTGGACGTCAATACAATGAAGGAGGAAATGTTTAAGGTGAAGCAGCAGATGGCCAAGATGTACCAGGCCTGGCCAAAGGGACACCCACCACCAGCCTACCCTGCTAACCCTGCTTACGTCCCACCGTTAGCTCAGCCTCAAGACCCTCCCATAGTGAACTCGTCACCAAACATCCCTACTTACCAGTAGTACTATGGAACCACCTCCCAAACACTACCACCTCCACCACCCAAACAAATCCCATGCCCTCCACCACCAACTACTCATGTGTTTGTGGCCCCTCCACCTGCCGCATTACACAGATCCTCTAGTGAACCTTTGTTCCAAACCCATGATAACCAATATTACCCATCCGAACCATCCTTCAAACCACCAGAACCATGTTCTTACACTCCTCGTTTTGATCTCTCGGCTGAAGTAGAGAAGCCTCCTAACAACCCTGAGCAGGAGGAGATGATACGAAAGGTGAAGAGCTTAGAGCAGTCATTCAGAAATATACAGGGTATCGGGGGTCAAGTGAGTGTGGCTTACAAGGATTTGTGCTTGTTTCCCGATGTCCAGTTACCTGCGGGATTCAAGTTACCCAAGTTTGATATGTATGACGGACACGGTGATCCAGTGGCACATCTAAGGGGATTCTGCAGTAAAATGAGAGGAGCTGGGGGAAGGGACGAGTTATTAATGGCATACTTCAGTCAAAGTCTAAGTGGTGTGGCCTTGGAATGGTAAACTCGAGAGGATCATGCTCGATGGTACACTTGGGATGATTTGGCCCAGGCGTTTGCATGCCACTTTAAGTATAATATCGAAATTGTCCCAGACCGTCTGTCGCTGACAAAAATTGAGAAAAATCCCGGGGAAAGCTTCAGAGAGTACGATTTCCGGTGGAGGGAGCAAGCGGCAAGAGTCGATCCTCCAATGAAAGAAAGCGAGATGGTTGATTACTTCTTGTAGGCTTTGGAGCCCACCTACTATGGTCACTAAGTGTCAGCAGTCGGAAAATCTTTTAACGAGGTAGTAAAAATGGGATGTATGGTGGAAGAGGGGCTTAAATCCAACAAAATTATGTGCTATTCGGCGATCAAGGCAACTACCCAGGCTATCCAGAGCGGCACTGGAGGGGTATTGGGAAAGAAAAAGAAAGAAGATGTTGCAGTGGTTGAATCAAGGGCTTGGTCCAGGGGCCCATCACCATATTATAACCAACCTCGCCCCAAACCTACCCACGCACTCCATACGGCCCACCACAACACTATTACCCACTTCCTGATCCCCACTTCTCTGTCCACCATGCCCAGACATACCCCCAACCTCCTACCCATGCGCAATGGCGCGCACCCACCCCACAAAATACGTACCCAACTCCCCAAAACACCTACCCACCTACAAGAACCTACAAAAACCCCCCTGGAACAGGTTTTTGAGCTAATCAAACTTTCAAGCAAGAGAGGATACAGAAACAGAAGACTTTCACCCCTTTGGGTGAGTCATACACCAGTTTATTCCATAGGCTAGGGCAGTTGGGAATGTTGAGTCCAATTGAAGCTAAGTTACCAAATCCCCTTCCAAGAAATCTTGATCATTCATTGAGATGTGAGTATTGTTCGGGGGCACCGGGGCACGACACGGAAAAGTGTTGGAAATTAAAAACGGCCATTCAGGAGCTCATTGATACCCGCCGGATTAAGGTGCAAGCCCCAGAGACGCCTAACATCAATCAGAATCCACTGCCAGCCCATCATGAGTCCCATATGATTGAGTTAGTATAAAAGGGAGAGCATAAAAAGCCTTCGCAAACCGTAATGATGATCAGGGCTAGTGAGGACAGGCCAAATGAGAAACCAACTAGCGGAAGGACATTGATCAAGGTAGAGGAAACAGTTAGTGAACCAGTTGTGATGATGAGTTGCCTTTGGAAGGCACTGAGAATAATAGGGCACTCTACCTCACGGTGAAATGTGAAGACTCTGTGGTTACCCGGGTGTTGATCGACAACGGGTCCAGTGCAAACATCTGCCCTCTCTCCACCATGGACAAGTTAAAGGTGGACAGTGAGAGAATCCACAAGAATAGAATTTGTGTGCGAGGATTTGATGGAAGAGGAAAGGACACAGTTGGGGATATAGTGTTGGAACTGACGATAGGACCGGTTGAATTTACTATGGAGTTCCAGGTGGTCGATGTGGCCGTTTCTTACAATCCTTTTTTAGGCCGACCCTTGATCCATGCAGCAAAAGCAGTGCCATCAACCCTGCATCAGATGGTCAAATTCGAGTGGGAAAGGCAAGAGATGTGGTGCATGGGGAAGATAGTTCGTCTGCTCTGGGTGATGCCATCGTGCCTTTCATAGAAGGTGAGGACGATAAAGGTCCATGGGTTTATCAAATCTTGGACACGGTATCAGTTGAAAAGATCCCGGAAGAAGAGTGTATTGTTGTGCCAAAGGTGGCCGCTGCATCCGTCATGGTGGCTTCGGAAATGTTAAAGAACGGATTCGTACCTGGAAAGGGCTTGGGTGTTTCTTTGCAAGGCATCATACAACCGGTATCTCTTCTTGGAAACCTGGATACTTTTGGTTTAGGCTTCCATCCCACTACCGCAGACATAAGGCGAGCTAGAAAGATGAAAAAGAAAGCATGGACCCTTCCAAAACCTATTCCCCGCCTTTCCCGTTCCTTTGTCAGGCCTGGTACTAAGAAGCGCCTAGCAACAACAATGCCCAGTTGTGTGATTGATCCCGACAAGGAGCTGATCGAGAGGTTTGAAAAGCTGTTTGATGAAGTGAATGTGTTGGAGGCCGGAGAAGGTCCAAGCAAGACAGATGTTCAGTTCGTGGGGCCCCAGGCAAAGCTTGACAATTGGGAAGCAACTCCTGTCACACCTCCTTTTTCACTACACCCGCAAGGGCATAAAGGAGTTTTTCCACTTAAAGGACAATCGGAACGTGATTTATTATTAGGATTCAGAGTCTCCACTTGGGAGATTTATGGTGTCCCAAGTCACCGGTTGAATCCCGAACCGAGGAAAATATGACTCTGTTAACAGTCCGCGAACCAGAAATCCGAGTAAGGAATTCTGTTAACCCGAGAGAAGGTGTTAGGCATTCCGGGTTCCATGGTTCTAGCACGGTCGCTCAACTGTTATATTTGGATTTATCTGATTTTCAAAACATGTTTTAGCTTATGTGCCTTTTAACCGTAAACCGCTTTTATTATTATTTTTAATGAGAATTGCAACGTCGTGAAAACGTGTCTTGAACCACGTCACATAAATGCACCCGTGGTTGTTGACACATTTCGACTTCGTTGAGATTTGGATTTGGGTCACATAAATGC
Source organism: Nicotiana attenuata (assembly GCF_001879085.1). Lineage (NCBI taxonomy): Eukaryota > Viridiplantae > Streptophyta > Magnoliopsida > Solanales > Solanaceae > Nicotiana > Nicotiana attenuata. The sequence goes on from NC_031997.1 coordinate 48,636,115, forward strand.
GCACCCGAGTTTAGGAAGAAAACGTTATTAAAATACGCGCCTAAAGAGACTAGCACGTTATTATCTTTGGGGAGGACCGTGAAATTCGCTAAACGGCCCGTCCTGAAATATAAGTATTTTAAGACAACCATTTATTGAGGGCCCCGCCACTTTGCATTTTTATTTGGCGAGGCTCATCTCATTTTATTATTTAAAGGCCAGTCCTAAAGTAAACTGTGATTTTCTAGTTAATTTGTCTCTAATAATAAGAAAAGTCCTAATTTATTATTATTGTTTAAGAGCTACTTTACTTTGAGAAAGGACCTTGTAATCAACCCGCGTTGGTTTCATCTCTAAATTTAGGCACCGATTTCCTATGGCCTGGGCCTGAGGGCAGGCCCAAATTCGTGTCTTGTAAGCCTTGGGACTCAAGATTGAGTCTTAGGCGTTGTTATAGCCGGGCTGCCGCTTGGACCAGTTTTCTTCATAAATCAACGGTTGAACCACAAATTTGAGCAGGAAATTCAAAGTCTAAATATGAACATAAGAGACCCAAGATTTGATTGCTTTTTCCAAATTTAAAACACAAATCTCACCATATTACCATTCTAGATTTATCTTCCGTTTTCAGCACTAGCAAACGAGACACAAATAAACTCAAAAGCCATGGATTCAACTAAATACATATGACTAATCCCAGATGCATAAACTAATAACCTGATTGCCTATTTGTAACCTTCATGTCCATTAATATGTTCATTTAGTTTTTCGAACAATTCCACTATTGATTGAGTACAGAACTAGCTACTAGAAATTCATCTCATGACTGACTAGATTCCATATAGGAATCAAATGAAATTAGCAGGCCTACATGTCCATTCATATATTAATAAACTGGAATGCTAATATATAACACAAACAGTCCCATTACAGTTCAATTATCACAAAAAAGTGTTCCGATCATCCAATTCCCTACTACTACTACTACTACTACTACTACTACTACTACTACTGTGCAACTAAAATTCAAATAACACGACACTGGACAAATTCACATCAAATTAACATGATCTAGATTTCATTTCCTCAATTAACCAATACACACAGATTCAGTCCTTCAACATCAAATGAAGCTGGAAAAGTACCTGGAAGTCGAGATACAAAATAGAAGAAGAGGAGGTCAGCCACAGCAAATAACAGTGTCAACCACAAGTCACAGCAGTAGTAAATTAACGATAAAAAACAGCTCAGAAAACAGAATGTGCAGCCCAGAATGATTTTCAGAGAAGAACAGCACCGATAGTAGACCAAATTCACTCGCAGAAACCCAAATAGACTCAAAACTAATCCCAAAACAACTTCTGAAACCAACACTCAACAAAACCAGCCTAAAATTGCCTCTATTGGACCCAAACACACTCGAAAGACACCCAGGCACCACCGGAATGTATCAGCAAACAGAATATAGGCTAAGTGAGCTAATTCAGAAGCTAAAATTCAAAGTTAACTGGAAATTTTCAATGAAACAGTATTTCTGAATTTTTTTTAGTTTTTTCTAGAGGTTTTCTACTTTTTTTGGGGTTTTTGAATGTTGTATTTCAAAATCAAATCTGAAGACTAGAGAGCACCTTTTGGGGGGAATTTTAGAGGTAAAAAAAACTTCTGCATTAAGGCACTAAGGCTGCCTTTTATAGGCATAATGGAGGGTAGCCTTGAAACCTTCTATTTACACTATTGATCCCTCTTTTTTATTCATTTTTAATCAGGCAGTCCTTTATTTCCTGATTTGTGCCTCAAGTTAGTATACCTATCTTTTGCTATTTACCTTAAAATCCCCATTTAGAAACTTCCAGTAGGTTCTAATTCATTCCACTCGTAGGATTTACCATTTGAACTCCCTACTTTGCCCTTACCATTTCCCCTGAATTACCCCTGAATTATCCAATGAAGCCAACTGACCCCAGCCCCCTTACCCATGATTATCTAACAAATAACTATAGCTGACTAGCAAGATTCAGCAGCCCAAACAAACGACAAAGTAATCCGCTATGAAACACGAGATTAAACTAATATCAACTCATCACTCAACTAATAAACAAGAATCAAATGAACTACAATCTAATGGATGAACAATTAATCCCAAATTAGATCACCAAATTAGAACTGAATCAAAAAATGGGAATTAACCTAGACAATAAACACTACGAGAACAGATTAACTCATCAACATTACCTAAATATTTACTACCTAAACATTTAAACTAGCAATAACAGACAAAATCAGATTGATATTTAAACTAGACTATCAATTGAAATTATGCAGAACTTAAAACAATTTTTATTTATCAGCAAAAACACGAATCAAACTAATAAAAACCAAAACTAAAGAAAAAATAAAAAATAAAAAGAGAAGAGGCACTCACTGATCTGAATCCCCAAAACAGACTCGAACCTTATGAACCCTAGATCAACAATTCGACGAGTTCCGGTGGTATTTGAGCTCCAATGACGCTGAAATCCTTATGAGGAAGAGGAGGGGATCACATGGTATTGATTTGGAGTGGTTTGAGGCAATTAGGGTTTTGGCCGGAAAACTTCAAATCGATATTCGAGAAGTTCTGGCCATATTCGAGGGTCAGGGCCTTGGGTGTTCGATAGAGGACAGGGAGGCGGTCTTATGGTGTAATTTTGGTGGTGAACGGAGAGAGTTGTGTGGTGGCCGGAAAATCTTTGACCCAAGATTTGACACATTTGGCCGGGATTTGAGGGAAACGAGTGGTGGATTCGTAAAGGGGAGGGAAAGGGGAACCAGGGGTGTAATTTTGACGACGCCACCGTGGACGATTTTCGGTGGCGGCGCTACACAGGGTCTCTGAGGGGTGTGTTTGGGACGGTGATATGGGGGGGGGGTAGGCTTATCCTCGACGGCTCAGATCTAATAGAACTAAACGACATCGTTTTGGGATGGGGAAGGCTGGACCGGGTAGGAGACGGGTTTAGGCTGATCTTGGCCGTATCATGGGGGTTTTAAATTGGGCTGGAATTAGAAATGGCCCAAGTTGCACACCAACCTATTTAATCTTTTAAATTCTCAATTTATTTGTTTTTCTTCTTTTCTTTTTGTATTTTATGTTTTCTAACTTTATTAAAATGCAAAATCAAAGACCCACTTTGTTTCCAAAATTAACCTAATTAATTCCTAAAACTCTATTAAATCCTATTTAAAGCAAACCCATGAAAATTCAACAACTAACAATTAAAAATGCAAAAATGGACTATATTAATTATTTTCTTTAAATTTTCTTCTAATAACAACTTAACCACTAAATATTCCTAAGATATGAAATTAGATCCTAAATACAAATGTCATGTGTATATTCTTATAAAATGCAAACAATAACAAAAACCTCACAAAAGTGTAAAATAATGAGACAAAAATTATTTGTTTGAATTTTTGGGAGTAATTCATATAGGGCAAAAATAACGTGCTCACAGCTGCTCCTCTTTGCCCGAAAACACGAAGAGTTTTCGTGCAAAGATAAGTGAGCGAAAACGAGCGATTTTTGCCCGTTCGAATACTCTGTGTGAAGCATTTTTGAAAACCGTCTGACCGAACCCTGCTTCAAAGGTTCCCTACATATCCTTGGCTAAAAAGGAATCAGGTCAGTGTAGTTAGGGAAGGTTTGGTAGCTGGGACTACCAGCAGCTGTGATTTCACTGCTGTTGTTGCTGCTACTGCTCGCTAACCTCCTTATTACACCGTGTCAAAATAAAAAGAAGCTAGCCTAAGCTATGATCTATGAATTACAAAAGGGTCCTATCTATGTTTTCTAACTTGCTCTTTATGTTGCCTTGAACTTGTATTCTCCCACTGGAATTCTTGCGTTGTTGCCTTGCATTGTGATTGGAGATGTTTCGCCATTCCTCCAAGTGATGCTTGACCGCTGAGATTTGAAATATATGCCTCCATTCTCCAGGCAGGCTCCTGATTGCTGACGCTGGAAAAGTATTCCCTTGTTCTCCAGGTGGGCTCCTGATTGCTGAAGCTTGAAAAGTATTCCTTCGTTCTCCGAGGTCGGGCTCCGTGACTAGACAA
>NC_031997.1:48640208-48663909 GCF_001879085.1 Nicotiana attenuata
AGGCTAAAAGAGTGCCTATTATAAGTGAACTTAGGGTCCAATTTCAGATTTTCATTTCACCCCTTAGTCCTTTATCTCAATTCTATTTTTACCCCTTGTTTTCTTAGCTTATTACACAAGTAAGTGCACCTATTTATCTAAAATCTACACTAGAGTCTATTGTAGAAGATTCTATACCCCTTATAATCCCCATTCTACCCCTACCTCAATTCCACAATTACCAAATCAGATTAATATACCCTTTTCCCATGCCTAAACTACCCTTAGCACTCTCTGAAATTACTACCAAAACCCAAACAAAACCCCTGAATCTGTTTTGCAATTATTAACCCTCAACCCAAATCTCAATTCACCAATTAACATCATCAGCTTTAGCCAAATCCACCTAAACTAAGTATTGAACTAGAGAAGTACTGATTACTGGGTAAACACAATTAATCAAGAACTTATCAAAACAAATTAACGAAGAATTAGACTAATAATCACGACTGAAATCAGAAGTTAGAACAGATTCAAACAATCAGAACTTAACACATAGTCAAAATCAAAAACAAACTTGGCGAAAATCAACATAAAATGAACCTATAAATCAATTCATACAAGAACTGGTCGAACAAGGAAGAACTTAGATCACTTGCATAAAACTAACCTAAACTAATGGCAAAATCGCAAAACAGTTTCGTGTTATCAACTAATTACGGAGCAAGAACAATCATGGAATTACTTCAAGCCACATGAGAAAAGAAGAAAAAAACAGAAACAACATGGGGCGAACTCACCGATATGATTCTAGGGTTTTGCCGCCTTGTCGATTCAAAGTTCGACCAACTCCGGCGAGATTCGAGAGCTTCTGGTGACGGATTCGTCATGAGGGGTGTGTGGAGGTCCTATGGTGTGAAGTTGGTGAGATTTGGAGAGTTCAGGGTTTTGGACGGAGATTCGAGGAGTTCGGAGGGTATTCGAGGCAAACTAAGATGGGGGTTGGAAAGAGGAGAGAAAGGTGGTTCTAGGGTGTAATTTTGGTGGCATTTGGGATTGGTAGTGTCATGGCCGGAATATGTTCCGGCGAAGATTCAAAGAGCTGGGCTAGGTTTTGAAGGAAACTATTGGCAGATCTGAGGTGAGGGAGGAGAGAGGATCACGGGGTGTTAATTTGGGGTCATTTGGAGCAACGCCGGCGGCGGCGGCGATTTCCGGCCGGCGGCGGACGGCGGAGGGGCGGTGGTAGACGGTGGGGTGACGGTGGGCGACGGTGGCGTTACATGATTCAGGGTTTGAGAGATGGTGAGGGTAGGGGGGGTTCTGAGGGGGGTAGGGGTTGTTCAGACATATGTATATTAAGGGTAGGGGACTTCTGGGCCGTTTGATCAATTAACCTCGACGGTCCAGATTAAAACTTAACCAAACGACGTCGTTTTGGGTGGGGTGTGGGACTGGACCGGGTTGGGACGTGGGTTGGGCTGGCCTGGGCGTGTATTGGAATGGGTTTCAGGGGGACACGCTTGGGCTTGGGTAAAGGCTTCAAAACTGGCCCAAATTTGGTCTCCAATTAAGGCCATTTTTGATAATAATAATTTTTCTTTTATTTCTTTTATCTATTTTTGTATTTTATATTTTTTTCTGACTTTATTTTCAAAGTTAAGCTAATTAATTCCCAAAATTGTTTAAAACCTATTTCGCGACCAATTCAACAATTAACAATTAAAAATGCAAAAGTGGACTATTTTTGTTATTTTCTCCATATTACGTTCTAAAACAAATTAATCCCTAATTAATACTAACCATGAGATCAAAACCTAAATATAAATGCGTATTTTTGTATTTTACATGAATTAAAATGCACAAATAAAATGCAACAATTACCAAAAAATGCCACAAAATTTACAAAAATTTATAAAATACTAGAAAAAATTGTTTTGTTTGAAATTTTGGGAATTATTGCTTAGGGCAAAAATCACGTGCTCACAGCTGCCCCTCTTTGCCCGGAAACACAAAGAGTTTCCGTGCAAAGACAAGTGAGCGGAAATGAGCGATTTTTGCCCGTTCGCATATTCCGTGTGAAGCATTTTTTAAAAAAGAGTTGACCGCACCCTGCTTCAAAGGTTGCCTACATATCCTGGGCTAAACAGGAATCAGGTCAGTGTAGTTCGGGAAGGTTTGGTAGCTGGGACTACCAGGAGCTGTGATTTCACTGCTGTTGTTGCTGCTACTGCTCGCTGACCTCCTTATTACACCGTGTCAAAATAAAAAGAAGCTAGCCTAAGCTATGATCTATGAATTACAAAAGGGTCCTATCTATGCCTTCTAACTTGCTCTTTGTGTTGCCTTGAACTTGTATTCTCCCACTGGAATTCTTGTTGTTGCCTTGCATTGTGATTGGAGATGTTTTGCCATTCCTCCGAGTGATGCTTGACCGCTGAGATTTGAAATATATGCCTTCATTCTCCGGGCGGGCTCCTGATTGCTGACGCTTGAAAAGTATTCCCTTGTTCTCCAGGTGGGCTCCTGACTGCAACGCTTGAAAAGTATCCCCTTGTTCTCCAGGTGGGCTCCTGACTTCAACAACAGACAAACAAAGAAAAATTTCTGCCCCAGTTTGGTGGCTGGGCACATCATGTTATCAAAAATTAAAGGATAGAATTTGAATTGTACTTCCCTTGTTCTCCAGGTGGGCTCCTGACTGCTGAAGCTTGAAGAGTATTCCCTTGTTCTCCAGGTGGGCTCCTTGAAAGTATTCCCTTGTTCTCCAGGTGGGCTCATGATTGCTGAACTTGAAAAGCATTCCCTAGTTCTCCGGGTGGGCTCCTGACTGCAACAAAATAAGCAAAGAAAATTTTCTGCCCCAGTTTGGTGACTGGGTACAGCATGTTATCAAATATTAAAAGCTAAAATTGGAATTGTACTTCCCTTGTTCTCCAGGTGGGCTCCTGACTGCTGAAACTTGAAAAACATTCCCTTGTTCTCCAGGTGGGCTCCTGATTGCTGAACTTGAAAAGTATTCCCTTGTTCTCCAGGTGGGCTCCTGATTGCTAAACTTGAAAAGTATTCCCTTGTTCTCCAGGTGGGCTCCTGACTGCAACAAAACAAAGAAAACAAAGAACATTTCCTGCCCCAGTTGGTGGCCGGGCACAAATGTGAGTGTTAAATTGAATTATTCTACCAACTATTATAAGGATTTGAAAGCTAAGTCCTATTATCCAGGGCGGTCCTGACGACTCCTAACAATTACGAACCTGAGTTATATCTTCTAAAGGTATTACCCCCACTACATTTGTGATCTAATAGGTCTTAACTACTGCCCATTATCCAGGAGGGTCCTGACAATTTCTAGTTGAAATTTTTTTTTGAACCTAAGCGGACCTTGTTATCTATATCTTGTTATCTAAACGGACCTTAAAACTACGTCCCATTATCCAGGAGGGTCCTGAAAATCAAGATTCAAATCTTATCTTAAGAGTGCCAATTCTACGGCTGAATTATACTATCCTACAACGGTATCTTGTTATCTAAAGGAGATCTTAAAACTGTGTCCCATTATTCAGGAGGGTCCTGACAACTCCTAATTGAATCCTATCTTAAACAAGCAACTTTGAAACCAACTTATGTTCTTTGGGATACATTTGTGCTAAATTATGCTACTCATGATTGTTTTGAAATTTAAACTAAGTCCCATTTTCTAGGAGGGCCCTGAGAGTTTCCAGTCATACCTGTTTGGGTGCTACCTTTCCTTACGGAGGGTTTCTCCGAAACGAACGAAATTTCTTCCCCTGTTTCAATCAAAGAAAAATCTTGTCAATTTTAAAATGGTGGCTAGTTGCTGGCATTCTTGCTAGGTACATCCCTGCTGCTGGGCTTTTCTCCGTCCCGCTTTCCTGGACTTGCCTTGAATCCCCTCGACTTCCTGATCGAATTTCAACCCCTTGACTCTGATGACCCAAGTGTTCTATCCCGTATTGTTGTTTTTGTGTTTCTGGCCCCACTTTTTGAAACTTTGCTTCTTCCCCACAATTATCTGATTAGTCCACCGATGAAACTTCCAGTGGTCCTTTATGACTTACCTTGCTTTTTGACATCTTTGACATATTCTGGCCCTGTCTGTACAACTAGGAAGATGGTAGTTAGCCTTGACATTCCTTCCTTTTGTTTCGAACAGAACTAACACTGAAACATCTTAAAGATAGACCTCAAAAGAATGAAATGCAACAACCTCGAGGGTTAAGGATAAAGAGAATCCGAGAACGGATGATTTGTAATGAAGAAAGAAGAGAATAAGACTTATTTGAGTGGAACTGCTGGTACCATTGAGCATGCCATGCATTTTGGATTAACCAGCCCAGTCTGTCTAACAAATTCACTTTCAATTGCCACATTTGTTGTTCCGGACTTTCATAACCTGATTTTTTACCCAACCCCAAACCTTGCTCGTCTTGCAATGTCTTGAGCAGCCTTTGACCGCAGATTTGTCTCATTTGCCTGTCTGAAAAACTCACCTTCTCCTTACGGTGCCCGTGAGGGTTTTCACCGATAAGACTCTCTCATTTTTTATTTCTCTCAACTCACTTCGCCTTACGATGCCCGTGAGGGTTTTCACCAATAAGACTCTCTCATTTTCGATTTCTCTCAACTCACTTCGCCTTACGGTGCCCGTGAGGGTTTTCACCAATAAGCCTCTCTCATTTTTATCATTTTTTTTCTTGTACCGGAGTGTTGCCCCTGACGTGAATCACTTTTACTTTCTCATATTGGCACTTCCTGAAGATTGATCAGAAGGTCTTTCTTTGAACTGTAATGCAGGCTTTTGGATGAGGTTAGAAAGAAGGGTATCAAAGGCTCAAAATAACTTAACATGGGTTCACAGTTACAACTTTCGGAATCAAATCTCTCACAACGACCACAACTTCTGCCCCAATTTCTTTCTTGGGGACTTTTGGGATTTTGTTTTGGTGTGACTGAACCTCAGGGAGAGGCTGCCTACGTACCCTTTCGGGATCAAGTCGAATGTAGTTCAGGTCATAGAAATTACTTTGTTGTTGCAATCTTTCCTTTTCTTCTACTTTCTTTTCTTTTCTTTCATTTCTTTTTCTTTCTTTTCTTCTCTTCATTTTTCTTTTCCTCTTTTTCTTTTCTTTTTCCTTTTTTCTTTTTGCCTTCTTTTCTCTTTTCATCATTTTTTTCTTTTCTTTTTTCTTTTCTTTTCTTTTCTTTTCTTTTCTTTTGGACTGTGTTTTCTTGTTTCTTCACTGATTTTCCTTGCTCGAGCTCCCGAGTTGTTATTGATTCCGAAGGAGGGGTACGAAAGAAAGTAAATGAGGCTCAAAAGGGATAACAAAGGATAAAGTGTTTGGATAGCAGAACAAAATGCCTTCGTCATTTCAATCTCAAAAATATGCCAATATAATAAAGTACAATTAAACCAAGAAATCATACATAGTATCGCTTGACTGCATCAGAGTTGATAGCCATTTCTAAACATTTTCCTTCCACATCTGTCAAATATAATGCGCCATTGGACAACACTCTAGTTACAACAAATGGCCTCTGCCAGTTCGGGGCGATCTTTCCTTTTGCCTCAGCCCAATGAGGTAAGATACGCCTCAACACCAATTGCCTTTCTTCAAACTTCCGCGGACGCACATTCTTGTTATGTGCTCTTGCCATTCTCTGTTGGTATAACTGACTGTGACATACTGCTTCCGATTTCTTTTCATCAATCAAACTTAGTTGTTCCAAGCGGGCTTTGACCCATTCAACATCATAAATTTCCGCCTCAGCGATAATCCGAAGGGACGGGATTTCAACCTCTACGGGTATTACTGCTTCAGTGCCATACACCAGTGAGTAAGGAGTCGCCCCTACTGAAGTGCGGCCAGTAGTGCGATAGCCTAAAAGGGCGAAAGGTAACTTCTCATGCCATTGCCTGGACCCTTCTACCATTTTCCGAAGTATTTTCTTGATGTTCTTGTTAGCTGCTTCGACCGCTCCATTCGCCTTAGGACGATATGGGGTGTAATTGCGGTGCGTGATCTTAAACTGCTGACATGTCTCTGCCATCAAATGACTGTTGAGGTTGGCACCATTGTCCGTGATGATTACCTTAGAGATCCCAAACCGACAGATGATATTTAAATGCACAAAATCGACCACTGCCTTCTTGGTCACAGATTTGAAGGTCTTCGCCTCCACCCACTTAGTGAAATAATCAATAGCTACCAGAATGAACCTGTGCCCATTTGACGCCGCTAGCTCGATTGGCCCAATGACGTCCATTGCCCAAGCAACGAAAGGCCATGGTGCCGACATTGTATGCAATTCAGATGGTGGAGAATGAATTAAATCTCCATGTACCTGACATTGATGACACTTGCGCACGAAACTGATGCAATATCGTTCCATAGTAAGACAATAATAACCCGCTCGGAGAATCTTCCTTGCCAATACATATCCACTCATATGAGGTCCACAAAGTTCCGCATGTACCTCGGCCATGATAACTGTAGCATGTTTAGCATTCATGCATCTCAGTAATCCAAGATCTGGGGTTCTCTTGTACAACACTCCTCCACTGAAGAAAAATCCACTTGCCAAGCGTCGAATTGCTCTCTTTCGATCCCCTGTACCTTGTGCTGGGTATACTCTCATCTTGAGGTATTCTTTGATATCATGGAACCACGGCTCTCCATCAAACTTTTCTTCCACCACGTTACAATAGGCATGCTGATCTCGAACCTGAATCTGTAATGGGTCCACATAAGCCTATCTGGATGATGCAACATTGACGCCAAAGTAGCCAAAGCGTCGGCAACCTCATTATGAATCCTTGGGATATGCCTGAAATCTATTGATTGAAACCGTTGAAAAAGTTCATTCAAACACTGCCGGTACGGTATGAGCTTCAAGTCTCGTGTTTCCCATTCTCCCTGAATCTGATGCACCAGAAGATCCGAGTTACCCATGACCAAGATTTCCTGGACACCCATGTCTATTGCCAATCTCAAACCCAAGATACACGTCTCGTATTCAGCCATGTTATTGGTGCAATAGAAACGAAGTTGAGCCATAACAGGGTAGTGTTGCCCTGTCTCAGAAATCAGTACTGCTCCTATCCCGACGCCTTTGGCGTTGGCAGCCCCATCAAAGAACATTTTCCATCCTGGCTTCTTGACTTGTTCTAATTTTTCAACATGCATTATCTCCTCATCGGGGAAGTATGTCTTCAAAGGTTCATATTCATCATCAACCGTATTCTTGGCCAAATGATCAGCCAATGCATGTGCTTTCATTGCAGTCCGGGTCACATAGACAATATCAAATTTCGTAAGCAAGATTTGCCACATCGCCAGCCTCCTGTGGGCATGGGCTTCTGAAAAATGTACTTCAACGGGTCCAACCTAGAGATGAGATAGGTGGTATATGCTGACAAGTAATGTTTCAACTTCTGCGCTACCCAGGTCAAGGCACAACACGTCCTCTCAAGTTGGGTGTAATTCACCTCACACGATGTGAACTTCTTGTTGAGCTAGTAAATTGCCTGCTCTTTCTTTCCTGTGATGTCATGCTGCCCCAGTACACAACCAAAAGAATTATCCAAAACTGTCAGATAAAGGATCAAGGGTCTTCCCGGCTCCGGCGGAACCAACACGGGTGGACTAGCCAAATACTCCTTAATCTTGTCAAATGCTGCTTGACATTCATCCGTCCATCTGACCGCAGCATCCTTCTTCAGCAGCTTAAAGATGGGCTCGCAAGTCGTTGTGAGCTGGGCAATGAACCTGCTGATATAATTCAACCTGCCAAGCAAACTCATCACCTCTTTCTTGTTCCTTGGAGGCGGTAGCTCCTGAATGGCTTTGATCTTGGACGGGTCTAAATCAGTACCGCGCCGAATTACCACAAACCCCAACAACTTCCCATATGGGAGTCCAAACGCACACTTCGCTGGATTAAGTTTGAGGTTGTACCTGCGGAGCCTCTGGAAAAATTTCCTCAAGTCCTTGACATGGTCACATTGTTTCCTTGACTTTATGATCACGTCGTCTACGTAGACCTCAATTTCCCGATGTATCATGTCATGGAACATGGTGGTCATCGCCCTCATTTACGTTGCCCCTGCGTTCTTCAACCCAAATGGCATGACCCTATAACAATACGTTCCCCATGGAGTGATGAATGCCGTTATTTCCGCATCCTCCTCATCCATCAAAATCTGGTGATAGCCCACATAACAATCTACGAAGGAACCAATCTCATGTTTGGCACAATTGTCAATCAATATATGGATGTTTGGGCAGTGGGAAGTTTTCTTTTGGACTCACCTTAATGAGATCACGGTAATCTACGCACACTCTGGTCTTTCCATCCTTCTTTGGCATAGGCACAACATTGGCTAACCAGGTGAGATACCGCGTGACCTGGATGACCTTCGCCTCAAACTGCTTGGTGACCTCTTCTTTGATTTTCACACTAATGTCTGTTTTAAATTTCCTTAGCTTCTGCTTGACAGGAGGGCATGCTGGGTCGGTGGGCAATTTGTGGACCACCAAATCAGTGCATAAACCAGGCATGTCGTCATATGACCACGCAAAAACAACTTTGTACTCAAACAGTGCTTTAATTATCTCTTCTCTGAGCTGAGGTTCCAAATGGACACTTATTTTTTGTTTCCCGTACATTCTCCTGATCCCCTAAATTGATTGCCTCTGTATCATTCAGATTAGGTTTGGGTTTTTCTTCAAAATGGCTTAATTCTTTACTGATTTCCTCAAAAGCTTCCTCATCATCATATTCTATTTCATCATTACACTCAATTTCTTGTATTATTATTTCGGAGTTAGATCGGCATTTAAGACTGGGCCGAAGACTCCCTCATGCATGACACATCACTAAAACCAGCGTAAAAGGGACTGTACAAGAAAGAAAAGAAAGACAAAATAAAAACTATCAGGAATGAAAAAGGAGGAAAATTGTATTTCATTAATATTTAAGATAACAAGGTTTAGCTCATCCAAACGGACGGAACATAGCATCCGAATTACAACCTTGGAAATAATCCAGATTAAACTGAAAGGAAATCAAAACTAACTACCAAGACTCCCTCCGGGTAGGAAGGGGAGTTGCTTCCCAATTGTTATGCTTTGCCTGGGGCCCCACGAACTGAAAATCTGCCTTTCTTGGACCTTCTCCAGCCGCCAACACATTCACCTCATCAAATAGCTTTTCAAACCTTTATATCAACTCCTTGTCGGGATCAACCACACCACTGGGCATTGTTGTTGCCAGGCGCTTCTTAGTACCAGGCCTGACAAAGGAACGAGAAAGGCGGGGAATAGGTTTTGGAAGGGTCCATGCTTTCTTTTTCATCTTTCTAGCTCGCCTTATGTCTGCAACAGTGGGCTTGAAGCCTAAACCAAAAGTATCCAGGTTTGCAGGAAGGGATACGGGCTGTACGATGCCTTGTAAAGAAGCACCCAAGCCTTTTCCAGGTACAAATCCGTTCTTCAGCATTTCCGACGCAACCATGACGGATGCAGCAGCTACCTTTGGCACAGGAATACACTTCCCTTCCAGGATCTTTTCAACCGATACCGTATCAAAGACTTGATAAACCCATGGACCTTTGTCATCCTCAGCTTCTATGAAAGGCACTATGGCACCACCTAGAGTACACGAACTATCTTCCCCATGCACCACAATCTCTTGCCTGTCCCACTCGAATTTAACCATCGGGTGCAAGGTAGATGGCACTGCTTTTGCTGCATGGATCCAGGGTCGGTCTAACAAGAGATTGTAAGAGACGGCCACGTCGAGCACCTGGAACTCCATAGTAAATTCAACCGGACCTATCGTCAGTTCCAACACTATATCCCCAACTGTGTCCTTTCCTCCTCCATCAAATCCTCGCACGCAAATACTATTCTTTTGGATTTTCTCACTGTCCACCTTCAACTTTTCCAGGGTGGAAAGAGGGCAGATATTTGCACTGGACCCGTTATCAACCAGCACCCGAGTGACCACAGAGTCTTCACATTTCACCGTGAGGTAGAGCGCTCTATTATGCTCAGTGCCTTTCAAAGGCAGTTCATCATCAGAAAATGTAACCCTGTTGACTTTAAAAATCTTGTTTGCTTTTTTCTCTAGATGGTTCAGAGAAATCTTATCAGGAACATGGGCTTCATTCAAAACATTCATCAATGCCTGGCGGTGCTCATCTGAGTGAATCAGTAATGATAGCAATGAGATCTGTGCTGAGGTCTTTCTCAACTGTTCTACAATGGAATAATCCTGTGCCTTCATCTTCTTCAAGAATTCTTCTGCCTCTTCTTCAGTTACAGCTTTCTTTACTGGTACTGGATTATCTTTGGTGATTTTAGCTTTTCTCAGCTCGTCAGGAGCAAAGCATCTTCCTGAGCGAGTCAGCCCATGAGTTTCACACACTTCTTCCTTAACTTCTGTCCCCTTATACGTCACTGTCATTCGGTCGTAATTCCATGGGACGGCCTTTTCACTGATTACTGGTAACCTAGTCACTTGCTTGATGATAACCGGCTCTGCACGATCCCCTTTTACAATCATAACGGGCTTGATAGTCGCCCCCGACACTACCACATTAGCTGGTTCTTGTTTTACTGCAACACTGCTCAAAAGGTCCTTCTGTACCACCACAAGTGGTTTGCTAACTGTCTCTTCTACCTTGATCGATGCTTTCCCCCTTGTTGGTTTCTCATTTGATCTGTCCTCACTAGCCCTGATCATCATTACGGTTTGTGAAGGCTTCTTATACTCTCCCCTTTGTACTAGCTCAATCATATGGGTCTCGTGATGGGTTGGCAATGGATTCTGAGTGATGTTAGGCGTCTCTGGGCATGCACTTCAATTCGGCGAGTGTCAATGAGCTCCTGGATGGCCGTTTTCAAATGCCAGCATTTTTCTGTGTCATGTCCCGGAGCACCTGAGCAATACTCATAACTCACAAAGTGGTCCAGATTCCTTAGGGGAGGGTTTGGCAATTTGGATTCAATCGGACTCAACATGCCCAACTGTCTCAATCTGTGGTACAAGCTGGTATAAGATTCACCCAATGGAGTGAAAGTCTTCTTCTTTTGCAGCCTATCATTCTTAAATGCAGGGTTAGGTCGAAAACCGGTTCCAGTGGGATTTCTGTTGGTTCTCGGGGGTGGGTAGGTGTTTTGAGCTGGGTAAGTATTTTGTGGGGTGGGTGCGCGCCATTGAGCATGGGTAGGAGGTTGGGGGTATGTTTGGGCATGGTGGACAGAAAAATGGGGAACAGGAGGTGGGTAATAGTGTTGCGGTGGGCCATATGGTTGGGGATGAGGGCGAGGTTGGTGATAATATGGTGATGGACCTCTGGACCAAGCTCTTGATTCCACTACTGCAACATCTTCTTTCTTCTTCTTTCCTAATACCCCTCCAGTGTCGCTCTGAATAGCCTGGGTAGTTGCCTTGATCGCCGAATAGCTCATAATCTTGTTAGACTTGAGACCCTCTTCCGCCATACTTCCCATTTTCACGACCTCGTTGAAAGATTTTCCCATTGCCGACACCAGGTGACCATAATAGGTGGGTTCCAAAGCCTGTAGGAAGTAATCAACCATCTCGCTCTCTTTCATTGGAGGATCAACTCTTGCCACCTGCTCTCTCCATCGGAAACCGTATTCTCTGAAGTTTTCTCCGGGCTTTTTCTCAATTTTAGTCAGTGACAGACGGTCCGGGACAATTTCGAGATTGTACTGAAAATGACATGCAATTGCTTGGGCTAGATCATCCCAAGTGTACCATCGAGCATGATCCTGTCGTTTGTACCACTCCAAGGCTGCTCCACTTAGATTTTGACTGAAGTAAGCCATCAATAACTCGTCCTTTCCCCCAGCTCCTCTCATTTTGCTGCAGAACCCCCTTAAATGGGCCACCGGATCACCATGTCCATCATATAAGTCAAACTTGGGTAACTTGAATCCTGCTGGCAACTGGACATCAGGAAACAGGCACAGGTCCTTGTAGGCTACACTCACTTGTCCTCCGAGCCCCTGCATATTTCTGAATGACTGTTCTAAACTCTTGACCTTTCGTATCATTTCCTCTTACTCAGGGTTTTTGGGAGGCTTTTCTTCTTCAGCTGAGAGATCAAGACGGGGAGTGTAAGAGCATGGTTCTGGTGGTTTGAAGGTGGCTTCGGGCGGGTAGTACTAGTTATCATGGGTTTGGAACAAAGGTTCGCTAGAGGACCTGTGTAATGCGACAGGTGGGGGAGCCACAAACACTGGGGTAGTCGGTGGTAGAGGGCATGGAATTTGTTTGGGTGGTGGAGGTGGTGGTGTTTGAGAGGTGGTTCCGTAGTACTGCTGGTAAGTAGGGAAAGCCGGAGATGAGTTCACTGTGGGAGGATCTTGAGGCTGAGCTAGTGGTGGGATGTAGGCGGGGTTAGCAGGATAGGCTGGTGGTGGATGTCCCTTCGACCAGGCCGGGTACATCTCAGCCATTTGTTGCTTCAGTTTATACATCTCCTCCTTCATTGCATTAACGCCACTACTTCCTCCTCCCTAGAGGGTCGACAATGTTGCTTCAACCGATCCTTAGAGCGGGTTTGTAGGGATGGGTTGCCAGAATGCCAGTCAACTTAACCACTTGCCTGACTGACTGCAACGCTTGAAAAGTATCCCCTTGTTCTCCAGGTGGGCTCCTGACTTNTCAAATGACTACCTCTAGTAAAAAAGGAAATACAGACTCAAAGGACAATCATGAACACATTAAATCTCCCGGTGCCCGCGGGACATCGTTCGGTCTCGTCGCGGGCCTATATGCAAGTTCCCCTTGAAGTCTTCCCAGGTCACTCATTATCTGCTTCACAAATATCATCACTGATGCAAAGAAGGTGGTACGAGTCATGTTCTCGCACATTTGGCATTTCCTAGTAATGGAGTGAGCAACAGTTAAGATTCTCTCTCTGATTCTGCCTTTTTCTTGAAGCAACCGCCCTATCTATTGGGCCCTAACCTCCAAGGTTTGCTCGGCTACCTGGTTTTGTTCCTGGAGTTGTTGCAAGTCCATTTCTAATTGTGCCAATGTCGTGTAGCAATGCTCTCTTTCAACTTTGAATTCTTTTGCCTGTTTGATCATTCTGTTTTCTGTGGCAATGACCTTTTTCTTTAATCATGTGACTCATTATCGTATTCTTCTTTTAACTGCTTAACCATGCGGGCCCGTTCTTCCGCGTTTTTAGCCAATTGTTTTCGAACCCCAGCTAATTCCCTTTCCGCTTTGTTGAGATCAAAACTATAGTCATTCACTTTTTGCCTTAAATTTTCTATAAGCTTCGCATCTTTGGCACTCCTGACGGGATTTTCGGCCGCTAGCTTCATTTTTTGGGCTTGGGCTCATAAGGCTTCATTCTCTTTGGCCAATGTCTTTCTCTCACCCTCATCAGCCGCGGCTTGCACGCTGTTTTCAAACTGGAGGTTTTGGACCTATTTTTCCAATGCTCCTATGCGGGCTCTGTATTCATTTTCTATAGCTAACCAAGCCCACTGTTCTTGCGATGATTCAGCAAAGTGCTGGAGGTGAGGTCTTTTAGTCGGCCTCCCAAATGTAACTTCCCTTCTATACCAGGCATGGTACTCAGGTGATACTTCTCATTTAGATCGATCCCGCACACAGGTATTCGCCGCCATGTATTGACATTCGCTCCAAACCTGGCGAACCCTTGCTTCAGGAAACTGTCCATCAGGACCAATCTCAACCACATGGATGCTAAGATCATCGTCTCCCAGCACTATCTGGCATCTGCCGAGTTGCCATAAAACCCGATACGAAGCATAAGGCTGAATGCTCTTAAGACCCATCAAAAGGAAGTGCGGCCCTGTCGCTGGCATATATATGATTTCATCAATAGGCAACTATCTAAACGTCCATTCTATTTGACTAGCGGTGAGGGACCGAAAGTATGATGACCAGCCCGTGAATCCCTCGGGCAAGCTGACCCCCTTAATCCTTGTGTAAAACTCCTCTATACATGTCTTCTTTGTGGACCCATAACTCAGGAACTGAGGACGATGGCACAGGTGTTCGGTCATCCACATTTGCAATAATAGATTGCACCCCTCGAAGAAGTGTCCCCGGTCCGTTCGTCAGGCTGTAGGAGCGCGGAAGATTTCAGCTAATATCATGGGCGCAAGAGTGCTTTTGGCTTGAGTGAGTAGAGTGCTGACGACCCCGGCTATTTTTATGTCAATGTTCCCATCTTTCCTCGGAAATACCAAAAGCCCCAAAAAAACCACCATAAAAGCAAAACGTCTATGCTCCTCCCATTTTTGGCGGTTCCCTTTGCTACATATCTTGTTTTCCGGGTTGTTGAACCCTCCTATGTGGCCATATCTGTGGTATATGAAGTGTGGAGTACAAAAGCCATTCGCCAGATCTGTGTGGTGGACCGTCCTGCTTATCTTCAGTGAGTCTAAGAACTTGTGCACAACTACAGTTCTTGGGGCAACCAAGTATTTTTGTCTTAAAGGCACCTCATCATTTCCAATGTACCCGGCTATCTCCTCCAAGGTCGGGGTGAGTTCAAAGTCCGAGAAATGGAAGNGGTCGGTGGGCAATTTGTGGACCACCAAATCAGTGCTTAAACCAGGCATGTCGTCATATGACCACGCAAAAACATCTTTGTACTCAAACAATGCTTTAATTATCTCGTCTTTGAGCTGAGGTTCCAAATGGACACTTATTTTTGTTTCCCGCACATTCTCCTGATCCCCTAAATTGATTGCCTCTGTGTCATTCAGATTAGGTTTGGGTTTTTCTTCAAAATGGCTTAATTCTTTACTGATTTCCTCAAGAGCTTCCTCATCATCATATTCTATTTCGTCATCATACTCAATTTCTTGTATTATTATGTCGGAGTTAGATTGGCATTTAAGACTGGGCTGAAGACTCCTCATGCATGACACATCACTGAAACCAGCGTAAAAGGGACTGTACAAGAAGGAAAGAAAGACAAAATAAAAACTATCAGGAATGAAAAAGGAGGAAAATTGCATTTCATTAATGTTTAAGATAACAAGGTTTAACTCATCCAAACGGACGGAACATAGAATCTGAATTACAACCTTGGAAATAATCCAGATTAAACTGAAAGGAAATCAAAACTAACTACCAAGACTCCCTCTGGGTAGGAAGGGGAGTTGCTTCC
Source organism: Nicotiana attenuata (assembly GCF_001879085.1). Taxonomy (NCBI): domain Eukaryota; kingdom Viridiplantae; phylum Streptophyta; class Magnoliopsida; order Solanales; family Solanaceae; genus Nicotiana; species Nicotiana attenuata. The sequence continues at coordinate 48,655,408 of NC_031997.1, forward strand.
CAATTGTTAAGCTTTGCCTGAGGCCCCACGAACTGAACATCTGCCTTGCTTGGACCTTCTCTGGCCTCCAACACATTCACCTTATCAAACAGCTTTTCAAACCTCTCGATCAGCTCCTTGTCGGGATCAACCACACCACTGGGCATTGCTGTTGCTAGGCGCTTCTTAGTACCAGGCCTGACAAAGGAACGGGAAAGGCGGGGAATAGGTTTTGGAAGGGTCCATGTTTTCTTTTTCATTCTTCTAGCTCGCCTTATGTCTGCAGCAGTGGGCTTGAAGCCTAAACCAAAAGTATCCAGGTTTACAGGAAGAGATACCGGCTGTACGATGCCTTGTAAAGAAGCACCCAAGCCTTTTCCAGGTACAAAGCCGTTATTCAGCATTTCCGACGCAACCATGACGGATGCAGCAGCTACCTTTGGCACAGGAATACACTCCCCTTCCAGGATCTTTTCAACCGATATCGTATCAAAGACTTGATAAACCCATGGACCTTTGTGATCCTCAGCTTCTATAAAAGGCACAATGGCACCACCTAGAGTACACGAACTATCTTCCCCATGCACCACAATATCTTGCCTGTCCCACTCAAATTTAACCATCTGGTGCAAGGTAGATGGCACTGCTTTTGCTGCATGGATCCAGGGTCAGCCTAACAGGAGGTTATAAGAGACGGCCACGTCGAGCACCTGGAACTCCATAGTGAATTCAACCAGACCTATCGTCAGTTCCAACACTATATCCCCAACTGTGTCCTTTCCTCCTCCATCAAATCCTCGCACGCAAATACTATTCTTGTGGATTCTCTCACTGTCCACCTTCAACTTTTCCAGGGTGGAAAGAGGGCAGATGTTTGCACTGGACCCGTTATCAACCAGCACCCGGGTGACCATAGAGTCTTCACATTTCACTGTGAGGTAGAGCGCTCTATTATGCTCAGTGCCTTCCAAAGGCAGCTCATCATCAGAAAACGTAACCCTATTGACTTCAAAAATCTTGTTTGCTATTTTCTCTAAATGGTTCGCAGAAATCTTATCAGGAACATGGGCTTCATTCAAAATTTTCATCAATGCCTGGCGGTGCTCATCTGAGTGAATCAGTAATGATAGCAATGAGATTTGTGCCGGGGTCTTTCTCAACTGTTCTACAATGGAATAATCTTGTGCCTTCATCTTATTCAAGAATTCCTCTGCCTCTTCCTCAGTTACAGCTTTCTTTACCGGTACCGGATTATCTTTGCTGATTTTAGCCTTTCTCAGCTCGTCAGGAGCAAAGCATCTTCCCGAGCGAGTCAACCCATGGGTTTCACACACTTCTTCCTTAACTTCCTTCCCCTTATACGTCACTGTCACTCGGCCGTAATTCCATGGGACGGCCTTCTCACTGATTACTGGTAACTGAGTCACTGGCCTGATGATAACCGGCTCCGTGCGGGCCCCTTTTACAATCAAAACGGGCTTGACAGCCGCCCCCGACACTACCACTTTAGCTGGTTCTTGTTTTACTGCAACACTGCTCAAAAGCTCCTTCTTTACCACCACAACTGGTTTGCTAACTGTCTCTTCTACCTTGATCAATGCTCTCCCCTTTGTTAGTTTCTCATTTGATCTATCCTCACTAGCCCTGATCATCATTACGGTTTGTGAAGGCTTCTTATGCTCTCCCTTTTGTACTAGCTCAATCATATGGGTCTCGTGATGGGTTGGCAATGGATTTTGAGTGATGTTAGGCGTCTCTGGGGCTTGCACTTCAATTCGGCGGGTGTCAATGAGCTCCTGGATGGCCGTTTTCAAGTGCCAGCATTTTTCTGTGTCATGTCCCGGGGCACCGGAGCAATACTCGCAACTTACAGAGTGGTTCAGATTCCTTGGGGGAGGGTTTGGCAATTTGGATTCAATCGGACTCAACATGCCCAACTGTCTCAATCTGTGGTACAAGCTAGTGTAAGATTCACCCAATGGAGTGAAAGTCTTCTTCTTTTGCAGCCTATCATTTTTAAATGCAGGGTTAGGTCGAAAACCGGTTCCAGCGGGATTTCTGTTAGTTCTTGGGGGTGGGTAGGTGCTTTGAGCTGGGTAAGTATTTTGTGGGGTGGGTACGCGCCATTGCGCATGGGTAGGAGGTTGGGGTTATGTTTGGGCATGGTGGATAGAGAAATTGGGGACAGGAGGTGGGTAGTAGTGCTACGGTGGGCCATATGGGGTGTGTGGGTAGGTTTGGGGGTGAGGGCGAGGTTGGTGATAATATGGTGATGGACCTCTGGACCAAGCTCTTGATTCCACTACTGCAACATCTTCTTTCTTCTTCTTTCCCAATACAGGGAGAGACGTTCATCTTTGTGCCTACTCCCACAAGGTTTGCTCCGCTACCGTGGTTTTGTTCCTATGGATTGTTGCAAGTCCATTTCTATTTGCATAGTTCGTGTAAGCAATGCTCTCTTTCAACTTTGAATTTCTTTTGCCCTGTTATGATCTTCTGTTTTTCTGGTGGCAATGACGTTTTTCTTTAATCATGGGTGACTACAATTATCATGTTCTTCTTTTAACTGCCTAACGCATGCGGTGCGCCCGTTTTTCCGGCGTTTTTAGCCAATTGGTTTTACCGGACCCGTGCAAGCTAATTCCCTGTTCCCGCTTTAGTTGAGATCAAAAACTATAGTCACCGTCAGACGTATTTTTGCCTATAATTTTGCTATAGAGCTTCGCCATCTTTGGTACACTCCTGACGGATTGTTGTCGGCCGACTGCTAGCCCATTCAAAATTTTTTGGGCTTGGGCATTCATAAGGCCTGTGTCAGTTATCTCTTTGGCCAGATGTCTTTCTCTCACCCTGCATCAGCCCGGCGGCTTGCACGGCCTTTATTCAAACTGGGGGTGGTTTTTGCGGGACCTATTTTCCAAATAGCTCCTATGCCGGGCTCTGTACGTTGCGATTTTCTCTATAGCTAACCAAGACCAGCTGTTCTTGGCGATGATGTCAAGCAAAGTGCTGGGGAAGGTCCAGGCCTTTAGTCGGCCTCCAAATGTAACTGTCCGCTTCTATAGACCCCGGGCATTGGTACTCAAGGGTGATACTTCGTCCATTTTAGATCGGATGCCCCGCACACAGGTATTATGCCAGGCCAATGATATTGACATTCGCAAGTCAACCTGGGGGACCCGTTGCTTCAGGACTGTCCATCAGGACCAATCTGTCAACCACGATCGGATGCTAAAGATCGATCGGTCTCCCAGCACTTCTTGGCATCCTGCCTGAGTTGGCATAAAACCGATACGAAGCATAAGGCTGAATGCTCTAAGAACCCATCAAAAGGAAGTGCGGCCCTGTTTCGCTGGCAATATATATGATTGTGCATCAATAGGCAACTAATCTAAACGTCCATTCTATGTGCACTAAGCGGTGAGGGACCGAAAGTAATGATGAGCAGACCCGTGAATCCTCGGGCAAGCTGAAACCACCCTTAATCCCTTGTGTAAAACTCCCTCTATACATGTTCTTCTTTGTGGACCCCCAATAACCAAGAACTGAGGGACGATGGCACAAGGTGTTCGTCCATTTCCACATTAGCAATAATAGTTAGCAACCCCTCCGGATGAAAGTCTGGTCTTGACCCGGCTTTGCAGGCTGTAAAGAGTGCGGGATGATTTCGGGCTAGTATCAAGGGCGCAGGAGTGCTTGTTTGGGCCTTGAGTGAGTAGATGGCTGACGACCCCAAGGACGTTATTTTTATGTCAATGTTCCATACTTTCCTTGGGAAATATCAAAAGCCCCCAAAAAGACGCACCATAAAAGCAAACCGTCTATGTTCTTCCCATTTTTGGCGGTTTCCCCTTGCTGCAATATCTTGTTTCCAAGTTGTACTTGGAACGCCTCCTATGTGGCCCATATCTGTGAATATAAAAGGTGTGGGAGTACAAAAAGTCGTTTGCGCCAATATCTTTGCGTGTGAGGACGCGTCCTGCTTATCTTAGGGGGAGTCCTAAAAATCTGTGCACAACTACATATACTTCGTTCTCGGGGAACAAGTTACTTATCATTAAAGGAACCTCATCATTTTCGATGTAGCCGAGGCTATTTCTTCTAAAGGTCGGTAAGTTCAAAGTCGAAAAATGGAACACGTTGTGTACCGGGTCCCAGCATGTGGACCAAAATTGGCTCTGATAAATGTCTCCGCCCGAGGCACAATCTCCAAACAAATCGGTAAAGCCCTTTCAAATATCTATTTGATTTATCTGAACCTTCTTCCTCCTAGGAGTCGTTCCACAGCCTTGCAACCCAACGCATTTTATGCTGATTGAAAAGGTTTCATTTTGAGATCGTGTATCCTGAATCTATAATTACAGTGATTTAATCACATTATTTTGACCTAAAAGGCAAAAAATGCACTATGTTTTGTTCAAATTCCCAATTTTAAAAACAAACGGCGCGTTTTGCAGTTACGGCCTTTCACCACTTCGGGGAGAGATTTAAGGTTGTGCCTGCTAACCGTTGAAACTGACTCAGGGTGGCTGTTCTTGCAAAAACAGCCTTCCGGCGCTCTTTTGGGGATATTTCGGCTTATTTAAAACAAGAATGGCGGCACCGCGACTTATTTTGACAAAAGTTAAAGTCTTGGTATTTTTGGCTATTTTTGAAAAACGGGGATTGGACCCGATGGGGGTGCCTACGTATCCACACCCTGTGGGAACCAAAATGGCATAGTTCAGGCAAATAAACTGACTATTTTTTGAAAACAAGACTCTTTTTGTTTTTTGTTGGCAAATACAACTATTTTCCGAAAGCAAGATTCTTTTTTATATTTTCTTTTTCAGTGGCAAATAAACAAACTAATTTAAAAATAACTCTTTTTGTTTTCTTTTCCATTGCAACAAACAAACTAAAAATACTTTTCTTCTTTTCTCTTCATTTTCTTAAAAATCCGACAGCATTTCGGCACTACTTCGACATTGGTTTCTAGTATAGTAATGAACTCTCTCTACCTGCTATTTTCTCTTTTTCTCTTGTTGTTTTCCAATTCTTTCCGAGATATGTCAAAGCCGGTCAGCATGCGAGTCCAAAACAGATTAATGCACAAGTAGGATGCATCAGGATGGTCCATTATTCCGGGTACACCTGCCCTAGACGGCACCACACCCCTGTGTTGAGTCCCTAAGTGAAAATGCACTGTGATGGAGATAAGCGTTCTACTAGGGATCCGGCATGAGGACAAGTTATTCTGGTTCAAAACCTGGGTATATGTTCTAGAACTGTGTCCCGAGCCACACTCGAGTCGAGGAGGGTGTTACGTACCGGGAACAAAAGGCCATCAGCTTAGTAACTTGTCGGCCTCTTTCTTATTTTAAGGTATGACACTAACAGAATAGGGAGGCTCCACCCTGAGCACATCTCCCCGAAGGTGAAGAAGAGAGGGGTTCGGCACAGTTTATATACAGTCAGATAATATCAAAGCGAGGTAAAAAGCAACATTTTGCACATTTAGCATGAAACATGTAGGAAAATCAGATAAGCCAAATACAAAATATATCTAAGCTCGAATTCTGACCCTGAACCAAAGTTCTGGGTTCTTGTCCCCAGCAGAGTCGCCAGAGCTGTCACACCTCTTTTTACTACTACACCCGCAAGGGCATATAAAGGAGTTTTCCACTTAAAGGACAATCGAAACGGGATTTATTATTAGGATCCAGAGTCGCCACTTGGGAGATTAAATGGTGTCCCAAGTCACCGGTTAAATTCCCGAACCGAGGAAAATATGGCTCCGTTAACAGTCCGGCGAACCAGAAATCCGAGTAAAGGAATTCTGTTAACCCGGGAGAAGGTGTTAGGCATTCCCGTTTCCGCGGTTCTAGCGCGGTCGCTCAACTGTTTATATTGGATTTATCTGATTTTCAAAACATGTTTTAGCTTATGTGCCTTTTACCTTAAACCGCTTTTATTATTATTTTTAATGAGAATTGCAACGTCGTAAAAACATGTCTCGAACCACGTCACAATAAATATACACCTTGGTTGTTGACACATTCGACTTCGTTGAGATTTGGTTAGGGTCACATAAATGCGCACACCCGAGTTTAGGAAGGTAACTATTATTAAAATACGCGCCTAAAGAGACTAGCGTTTTATTATCTTGGGGAGGGGCCGTGAAATTCGGCTAAAGGGCTCGTCCTGAAATCTAAGTATTTTAAGGACAACCATTTATTGAGGGCGCCCCGCCACTTTGAATTTTTATTTGGCGAGGCTCATCTTCATTTATTTATTTAATAAGGCCAGTCCTAAAGTAAACTGTGATTTTCTAGTTAATTTTGTCTCAATAATAAAAAGAGAGTCCTAATTTATTATTGTTGTTTAAGAGCTACTTTACTCTGTGAAAGGACCTTGAATCAGCCCACGTTTGTTTCATCTCTAAATTAGGCAACCGATTTCCTATGGCCTGGGCCTGAATGCGCAGGGCCCAAATCGTGTCTTGTAAGCCTTGGGACTCAAGATTTCAGTCTTAGGCGTGTGTTATAGCCGGGCGGTCCGCTTAGATTATTTGTGAAATAATTGAGGGATATGATTGCAGAAGATAAACCTTTTAATGGGCTCTTTGTTCTGACCCGAATTGCCTCTTTTGGGCTATCATTTACCAAGTAGGTGACCCACCTACTTGTCACCTAGCAGCTTGTGCAGTCTCGCAAAAATGTCTATATCTTCTACTCCAATGTCGTTTGATAAAAGGTTTAATGCGTTAGAAACTAGACTCATAAGATACTTCAATTTGGTGGGTAGATCACCCCGTAATTCCAAGTATATTGGATAAAAGCTTAATAACATATGACTTAATGTTTAGTAAAAAGTATGAAGCTTAAGTTGCAACAACTTTGTCGACTTTTGTTTCATAACTCGTTTGACTTCAAAAAAATAAAGGAATCATAAATGCTTGAAAATAAGCAATTAAATCCAAGTTAGGGGGGGGGGAGGGTGCACAGGATAAAGCATGCTTAAGACTATTGCACAAAAACAAGTTCATTATTTTAAGATCTTAATATATCCCAGCAGAGTCGCCATGCTATCAGCGCCCCCTTTTTCCTGCCGGAGTCCAGGTTTCGACATTCATTGGGAAACAACTCATTTCCTTCTAAGATTGGGTATGGAATTTGAAGAGTCTCCCACCTAACAGGTTTAGGTGCGTTAGGGCACCTAAAGCAAGTATCTCAAAAAATTGGTTTGGCATTACCCAGAGACTTGGGTAAGGCTCAAAATAACCTTGAGGGGAAGGGTGTTACGAGGCACCCCTCGCGGTCCACAATGGTGGTCCGACCGAAACTCAATATGTGAATTAGTCTTGTAAAACGGGATAAAGCAAATTAGACAAATTGATATTAATTTAATACAAAGGGGTAAAAAGGTCTCTTACGTTTTTTAGCTTACAGGATCACATCCGTACAATGCCTGGTAAACCTTCCTCAACTAGAGGTTAAACACGTGACATTAGCGCACAGGTCATCATAAGTCCTTTACTACCCATTTACCTCCCTTTAGTGGTCATATAAGCGCTTTAATGAAGAACTCTATACATGCATTAACCCGTACCTTCCTTTGGCGCTAGAGGTATTTAGGGTCTAATATAATGGCATGTTCTAGACATTCTTAAGGTATTAAGGAGAAAAATTACGCCGACAATCAAATATTAGGGACTGTCAAGTAAAGAAACAATTTAAAACGGCGAACGTTTACCTCCACAAATAAGCAACAACAGCACGTCTCAAACTGCAGATTTTAGACAATAGCAAAGATTTCAGACTTTCAAAGGTCCTAATTAGTTTCCTAACAGATTTTAAGACCTGTTGAATCTGGAAGTTCACAAAAGCGTAATTTAACAGTTTGCAGTAATTATTAGTCGCCCTCTACAGGCTTGCCTAGTGTGTAACAGTGATGTCCTATTGAACATGGTATCTAAGTCGTCGAACAGAATTGCAAAAACAGCAAAAAACAGTTTTCAAACGGCAGTTTGAGTTGATTGTTGTCCTATAGGAATACTGTCTAAGGTGGAACGTTACTAAAACATTTTATACAGCATTAATCTCTATAGGCATGATACTAAGTATTGGAGGCTGCTTCTTAAATTACTCTTATGGAATAGATACATACTGAAGAAACTGATTCTGTACGATCTAGATGTAGTCATAGTATTAGGCGAGGGTAATAAAAAGTCCTAAAGAATGGTTTCTAATGCACATAAGAGAATAGATAATGATTATTAGGCAAAGCTAAATAGCACCTAGTGACAGGATTCCTAAAACAGGCATGACATAATGCAAACTTTAGAAAGCAAAAGTTTTTAGAACAAATGATATAATGCACCTTAAGAACATGCCACAAAAATAATCCCTAGCATGGTTTCTAATGCTAGTAGATAATTAAATGATCCTAAGAGATGATTTTATACCCGATTTTCCAATATAATATATATATATATATATATATATATATATATATATATATATATATTATAATTATACTATA